>NC_066877.1:1965798-2565798 GCF_022985175.1 Labeo rohita | reverse complement strand
GTCCACACTTCGTTCCACTTGAAATCATTGAATTTTGCCTGCAAAAAGTCAACAAACAATGGTAAATGTGACCACACTTTCAAAATTCATAACATAAATGGGCTTTTTCTAATCTAGCGCCCTCTAGTGTCTGATGGGCATGTGTCAGTGTGCCTGAGTAGCAGTGCACATTTGATCCCAGCAACAAGTAGAAGAAGAAACACAGAACTAGCACAACAGCTTTCCACTTTCCAGGGCTAAAATTAGCTTTCAAATACAAACCTACCCTGACAATTATACACTGGGGTAAACATAATAGCATTCGTTGGTCGCATATGAATATTCATTTCGCTGTGCGTATTTTCATATGAATTCTGTTTGGTATGTTAATTAATTCATTCATTAATTAATGAGAATGACTTCTGTAAAGCTCTCTATGATTCTTGAATGTTATTCTGTGTTATTATATTAAATAAGTAAATGATTTCCCTTATAATGATATAACAGAATTTACCAACTCAGTATAGTCATATTAATACAGCAGGGATCTAAATCATTAACATGGAACAGTCCTACTTATGGAAAAAGGCCACATGCTGAGTAATGAGAGATTTATCAATCCCAGTGGCGGTGAGAACTGGCAGCTCACTCTGTGTGATGATTGGCTGACAGCCAGGGGTCGTAGGTCACACCTCAGACTCCAGGGCTGTGTTCGAAAATCGCATACACTCTTCAGTAGGTATTTTACTAAATAACTACTGTACTTCGCGACTGCAAATAGAGTATGTTCTATATAGCATGAATGTAATCTGGACGTTCTACATTCACTGTGTTGTTACTATCAGCATGAGTTGTGTCACGTCACTGCCATTCATAAATCCTCTCCCATGGCCTCATGGGATAGTACTGTCTGTTTATCGTATGCACATTTTAGATTCACAACGGAAGCAAGAAGTCATCCAGGTACTCCTTGCCTACTCTTTTATAACTACTGTGAATTCAGACATACTTCTTTTGTCACATGCTGTTTTTGTCATACTATACAGCAGGGGTGCCCAGACTCGGCCCTGGAGGGTCGGTGTCCTGCAGAGTTCAGCTCCAACACACGTATTTTCTCCCTCACCTACAAAATCATCCTATATCGCTGTTTTACCTTTTTTTTTGTTAAGGGTGTTTGATCTTCTTTGCACATTTAGTTTGCAAAGACTGGGTCAGTAATTCTGCAGCGATGTAGGATGATTTTGAAATGATTTTTGACGTTGAGGGAGAAAATACGATTGGAGTTTTTCGACATACCCTAACTGTCCTGAACCACACACAGAGTTCAGGGTGAGCGAGACAAGACGAGCGTTTGAGATTAAAAAGTATTTCAACTGAATTTTTAAAATGAAAATAACCAATCGTTTCGCTAGATAAGACCCTTCTTCCTCGGCTGGGATTGTTTACAACCACATTTAGGATCATTTGAAGGCCTATTTAAACTGTATTTTGAAGAAGTCCACCATAGCAGGACCATATCAGTACATTATATTTTTTGATTATATTCCTCAAAAAACATAATTTCTTAACGACTGAAAAAAGAAAGACATGAACATCTTGGATGACAAGGGGGTGAGTACATTATCTGTAAATTGTTGTTCTGGAAGTGGACTTCTCCTTTAGAAGGGTCATCGGATGCAAAGTTCACTTTTACATGTTGTTTGAACATTAATGTGTGTTGGCAGTGCATGTACCAATCTACCCTATAATGATAAAAATCCATGCAGTGGTTTTTAATTAATCTGTAAAAATAATATCCCCTTTTTTAAATATAAGGTTTTTTTTTTGAATCTCTGCAATCACCTTTCCTATTAATGTGCTAGTTAGCATGTTTAGTGGATAAACGCGGGTAAGTAAACAGGCTCGTCACTCCACAGAGAGAAGAGAGGGGCGGGGGCGAGCAGAGCTCATTTGCATTTAAAGCAACTTCGACCAGAACAGGATGATTTTTTGCAGAGCTGATTTTGACAAGGTAAGAAGGGTGTTGTTTTACACAACCATTGAGAATTTTTAACCAAAGTGTATTACAGACTTTTCATTAAGACCCTAAAGAATCATATCAACTTGTGGAAAATGGGAAAACCCGATGACCCCTTTTAATACGTGGAATTCCCCTTTTAATACGTGAAATCATACCCTATGTATTGTATTATAATATATTGTATTGACAAGTCATCAATTAAATATTTACCATCTTAAATTCTGCATAACTAGATGTTTTTTAAATAAACACTGTATAAAACTATTTAAGTTTTTGGGCTGGACAATTTGACGATATATATATAGCATTGATATAAGTGACCACCTGAATTTAGACCAACCTATTTTGTATTTACAAAATGCGTTCACAGGCAAATTTGCTTTATTTATTTACCCAGCATCAAAATCAGACACATAAATGTCAGGAAACACCTGGCTGCATATCAATATCCATGGACCACTGGATATTTGGTAAGTTGTAACAAACACTATATCGAGTCCAGCAACCTTTAGTTTAAACTGATTATCGTTTGTTTTACTCAAGTTTTCGCAGCTTCTCTATTAAATACATTCACTCAGCAGCTCTTTTGCCACTGTATATATATGAGGGGGCATATTCTGTCGGGAAAGTGATGTCAATCCATACCCTCTGTAGACAGGTGAGTTTTTTTTCAGGGTTGGGGCTAAACTTCACAGAACAGGACTTCCCTGGCCTAGTTAAAACGACTTTGTTAGCCCCTGCTGGTGGATGCTGTAACTACACCATCTGGTTGCAAAAAGCATGTTTCTGTTACAGTATGTTTCACCAGATCCTGATTCATTTGTAGACCTGTTGAAAGATTGAGATAGACCTCTAAATCTATCTTCTCTCCATCCTGTTATGACCACTAGGGGTCAGCCATAACAGGAAGAGAGAGAGAGTCTCACTACCAGAGAGATGCCAAATAAAAATGCAGTTTCATTGTCAGTCAAGTGTGGGTCAATTTAACAAGAAATATAACAGATCAGAATCACAAAATTACAGTCACGCTCACACTCTTAAATAATCACTCACAATCTCTCTGGTACAACATAAGATCTAATCTATCTAAAAAAATGTGAGTTATATCTAATATATGTGACCCTGGACCACAAAACCAGTCGTAAGTCGCTGGTGTATATTTGTAGCAATAGCCAAAAATACATTGTATGGGTCAAAATTATTATTATTTTTCTTTTATGTCAAAAATCATTAGGATATTAAATAAAGATCATGTCTCATGAAGATTTTTTGTAAAATTCCTACTGTAAATATATAAAAACTTAATTTTTGATTAGTAATATGCATTAGTAAGAGCTTCATTTGCACAACTTTAAAGGTGATTTTCTCAGTATTTTGATTTTTTTTTTTTTTTTTTTTTTTTTTTTTTTTTGCACCCTCAGATTCCATATATTAAAATAGTTGTATCTCGGCCAAATATTGTCCTATCCTAACAATATATCAATGGAAAGCTTATGTATTCAGCTTTCAGATGATGTATAAATCTCAGTTTTGAAAAATTGACCCTTATGACTGGTTTTCTGGTCACATATATGAGATTTATAAGAAATAAAAAAGAAAGAAACAAAGATTAGCTTTTGTGTGTGTGAGTGAGTGAGTGAGTGAATGAGTGAGAGCTTAATGACTAGCAAAAACAAAACTTGAACTTTGAAATTTTATAGTCACTTAAAAGTAAATAATGTTGTCATCAGTGGATGTTTTCTGCTAAACAGAATGATTCACTGCAGACTCATATCATCAGTTCATCTTAAGTATGATAAAAAATAAAACAAATACAAATAGTGAAGTATTTCCATTCATTAACAGGACTGAAGATCACAGACTCCTACAGTGTTGAAAACAGGCCAAAAATGTTAAGACTTCTTATCAGCCAGTCTTACAAGTATGTAAACATAAGAGTAGAGGAAAATTCCATTACAAGAAAAGAAAGACCTAGGTAAGAAAGTCAACAGACCCATTTAAAAACTATTTATAATAATTTGTTTGTAGGTTAGCAGTTCCTCCTATTTTTGTGATAAGAAAACTGTTTTTTTTTTTTACATCAGTAAATATTACAGAGAATCCATTTTACTAGGATCAAGTTACCATGAGATTCCACTCAGATTTCAGACTGATAATAACGTATCCCATTGACTTGTTCAGACAAGACTTGATACAAACACACTCATAGTTGTAAATCATTGATTTTGAGCTGTTCTGTAAATCTTGTTCCCCAATACACTTCAAAAGCAAAACATTTGAAAGCTGCACTTTGACACGACAAGAATGTGCTGATCATGGGTCAGAGAGGCACTAGCTGCTCATCACACTGATCATATCAGCAGAACCTGATGGAGAAACAGACAGAGACAGAGGGGAGGTAAAGGGTTTGTTTGAAGGGTTGCCATGACAAAGGAACACTAAAAAGAAGAAAGAAGAGTCCTAAACAAATGCCCGCCTGCGTTTTAGGGCCTTGCGTGGTTGCCAGGTGATGGTGCAGTGAGCGTGTAATCACTGCTGTGCCACGCAGGCTCCTGCGTACAAACCACAGCACCAAAGCACACTCACAGGTGGAGAACGGATGTATTTATAATGGGAATAAACAGTTACGCCCGTATCATCACAGCAGTGGAACCATGAAATACAGTTTATACTTCAAACAACAACTAGATACTTTAACTAGACCATTTCACCCATATAAAACTTCATAAAATAACAGCATCAGACAAAATCATTTATTTAAAAGTAAGTTTTTTTCCTGTCTGAATATAGGTTTTTGTTTTGGTTTTTTTTCACCAAAGAATAAGTATCGCTTCTCTTCACAATAAGAACATCAAATGTGTTTTCACTTGTGGTCTGCTACTGAATGTCAAGTATGAAATTTCTTACATTATTCCTTCATGTTCAAATGAAATCAGAATTGACCCTATGCTTTGTTAGTCAACACTACTATTCTTGAACAATTCATCCGTGCAAGTTAATTCACAGAAGGAAAAAAAAATTTCCTAATCTTTAGACAAAATCTGAACATTTGCTTCCCCTCTGTAATGGAGCTCCTTGATGTTGTTCCCTGGTGAAAAAAAAAAGCTGGTTGGCTGGTTTTAGCTGGTCATCCAGCCTGGTCTTGGCTGATCAGCAGGCTGATTTTAGGGGAGTTTTGGCAACTTCCTTAGCTGGCCAGGCTGGGAGACCAGCTAAAACCAGCTATTTCCATCTTAAACCAGCTAAGACCAGCCAGCCAGCTTAGGCTTGTTTTAGCTGGGTTTTTTTACAGCAGGGAGGTTGATGATTTGAGCAGACTTAACCACTTATAAAGGGATAGTTCACTCAAAAATGAAAAATCATTTACTCACCCTTATGTTGTTTCAGACTCTTTCTTCTGCTGAACACATTCTTCTGAGATTTCTTTTATTTTTGGTTACTAACATGCTTCAAAATATCTTCTTTTGTGTTCAGCAGAAGAAAGAATCTCATACAGGTTTGGAACGTTATAAAGGTGAGTTTAAAGGGATAATTTACCCAAAAATGAATATTACCCAATGATTTACTTACCCTCAAGCCATCCTAGGTGTATATGACTTTCTTCTTTCAGACAAATACAATTGGAGTTATATGGGAAAAAAATGTCCTATATAATGGCAGCGAATGATGGACCAGAATTTGAAGCAAAAAAAGTGCATCCATCCATCATAAAAAGTACTCCACACAGCTCCGGGGAGTTAATGAACACTTTCTGAAACAAAGTGATATTTTTTGTAAGAAAAATGTTTACAACTTTCTAAACCGTAATCTCTAGCTTCCGCTAACAGTCGTACACATGTTCAAGAGTTCCTGTGGATGACGAAGGACATAGGAAAACATGGTGACGAACGCAGAAGTGCAGAGGAGAGAGCAAAACTAAAACATCAGTCACAGATTAGAAGTACAAAGCAAATATTTGTAAAGAAAAATGTCAGAGGTTTTCGAAATAAGCCAAGAGCAGACTGATTTTTGGATGCACTTTATGCACTTCGGGTTGGATACACTTTATCGGACTTCAAAATCTCAACAGCCATTCACTGCCATTAAAAAGCCTGGAAGAGCCAGGATTTTTTTTTTAACATAACTCTGATTGTATTCGTCTGAAGTAATAAAGTCATATACACCTAGGATGGCTTGAGGGTGAGTAAATTATGAGGTAGTTTTCATTTTTGGGTGAAATGTCACTTTAACCACTGTCCTCCAGCTGTCTCAATAAGTATTTTGTTACACTCAGAAATATATCACAATACATTTCACATTAAATGTAGATCTTTGGCTTCTCTATTACCACCTGTGGTCAAAACATACAATTTACTTGACACTTTCACAACAGATAATCAAAAAATACACTTTTTTCAAACTTTTCAGTATGTTTTTAATTGCACTATACAGTATTACAAAACATAAAATCACTAAGTATCCTTTTTCACATCACAAAATAAGTGTTTCATCTTTATAAACACTTCATTCACAGTAACTGCCTACTATAGAACTAATACTATCAAACTATCCAAAATTTTCCTTCTGACAGTTAATTGAATCTAAACTAAAATTGAGCTAAATAATGATACTATTATCTTTTGTAGAGCTGCTTTGCTAAATCAAGTCATTCTATCTATGTGAAGCTGCTTTGAAACAACATTTTATAAATCTCTAGCTATATAAATAAATGTGATTAGACTTGCAGAGTTGTTTCTTTTTTTAATGTCAGTTGTTCTTCTGCATGGTTGAATCTGAGGGATATATCCATGATTACCTGTGATCAACCATATCAGAGCGGATCTATCTTTTTACACCAAGACTCCACTGATATAAAAAAGATGTATGTTGTCTGAGCATGAACATAAACTTTAGTATGCTGCTATAGGAGCTGGACCTTATTTGCTCTGTTTACAGAAGTAATAGTTCACCCAAAAATGAAAATTCTGTCATTAATTACTCATCCTCATGTCGTTCCAAAACTGTAAGACCTTTGTTTATCTTCAGAACACAAATTAAGATATTTTTGATGAAATCCGAGAGTTTTCTGACCCTACATATACAGCAATGCAACTGACACATTCAAGGACATCATTAAAATGTGACATCAGTGGTTCAACCTTAATTTTACGAAGCTACAATAATACATTTTTGTGCACTTTATTCAATCATTTCTTTTCTTCTATGTCAGTCTTCGTGCATATTTTATCGATGTTCTTACAACCTTTCTAGGCCTTGAACGTGTCCGTTGTGTTGCTGTCTATGCGGGGTCAGAAAACTCTTAAAAATATCTTAATTTGTGTTCCGAAGATGAATGAAGGTCTTACAGGTTTGGAACAGCATGAGGATGAATAATTAGATAGACACCCCCCCCCACCCCCCCCCAAAAAAAACCTTCTGCAGTGCAATCGTAATAGTCATTAAAAAGTTTGTATTCAAATGTACTTCTGCATTTATGATTAATGATCATAAGCAGGCTTAAAGTGTCACCAGTGATCTGAGTCCATTCATAAAATATCAGTCAACATCTGTGAGGATGTAAATACTCATTCTGTTGATCTTGTTCAATGCAGAGGAGGGTGGAGGGCCTGTGTAAAGTACTCATCAGATAACTCAGCCCAGGATGAGCTGGAACGAGGGAGCAGGAAATGCCAGGAATCCGACAGCCCTTGACACACGTCATCATCCCTGCACTACTAAACAAACTCAAAACCAGGAGCAGAGCTACTCTTACAAAGACTTTTAAAACATGCTCTACTGCTATTAGTAGGTCAAGAAAACATACTCCTCTTAAGAACCCTCAGATCTTGCTGAGCTCCCTTCTGATGAAGCTGACTGTTAGTCTTTCATATTTCAAAGGTATATGCAATACTAGTTTATCCCTGCAGGGAAAAAAAAACACAGGTCAAATGCTCACTTGAGGTCAAATAGACAGCAGAAACCCTGCATTACCTGCCAGACATATGAGGAAAACTCAATTATTGTGTGGGTTTTGTATAAAAAAATTCATCATGGTTTCTTCAGTCTAGTGTAGGTTTTTCAGTTTACTTCCCCCTTTTCTTTCATTATTTATTCCCTGTGGTTTTTCAGTGGCAGTTTTCTGAAATATAAACTGTTTGATCACTGGGGAGCTGACTTCAGCTCACACAGACACACTAAAGACAACAAAAGCATCTGTTGTGCCTAAAACTAACACTGGAACGCACAAAATAAAGACATATAGTGATCCCCTAATTTTAGTTCTTCTCATACATCATCATTATCCAGAAAAGTGTTTAAAGATTTAACATCTTTGAAAATGTATACCTTTCATGTGAAAACTGCACCAAAAACTAATAAAAAACCTCATTGCCCCCTATAATGTATTCAGGTTTTATTGAACCAGTGACAAACACACTGCCAGACAGAAGAACTGGAGGAAACATCAGACGGACATCTGTGAATGGAGCTGGGACACGAGACAGGGGTTTCCAACTGCCACATCACCCTGACACTGAAACGCACATGCTTTGTTTTCAGAGATTCAACTGAACTAATGTTTATTTCAGCAGAAGTTGTAATAACTGAATCATTGTGACAACAGCAAGCATTCTTACTGAACTCTGAGCTCTGCTCTGACCTACGGACCTTTGTAATATTCATGGCTGTAATTACCATAATACATATTAAGGATGATGCATATTCAGATTAGTTGCCAATCAATTTGTCTCAAACTTGTGCATCCTTCAAAGCCAACATGTTTATTTGAATTAATGACTCATTATAGAAAGGCCATTAATGATTTCAATTAAAAATTTAACAGGAATTTAAGGAGAACTTAAGAATTAAAACTATTATTTTGAGCTAAAATTAATATAAACTAAAATTAAAATTATATTAAATAAAAAATGAATGAAATTAAACTGAATTAAATTACATTAAATAAAATTTTACATTTATGTTAATTAAATGTTAAATTATTATTATTATTATTATTATTTTGGTTATCCTTAGGCTACATTTTCTTCTTAATAATATATTTAATATATAATATATATATATATATATATATATATATATTTTTTTTTTTTTTTTAATTATGTCTATTTTCACAAACATAGAGGTGCAGTGGGTGAATCGCGGTTCTTTCCCACGCCTTTCTCGACCTAACCGGGCTGTATCAACTGTGCAGTCTGGCAACGAAATAAATCATACTATTGCGAAGGTCTGGCTAATGAATAGTAATCACGATTCCTGACTGGATGCTCCACGCAGGTTTCCTAGTAACGTCATCGTGTCCTAATCAATATTCATTATCCAAACCTTCGCCATAGTAGCAGATTCACAGTCGGGAAGGGGGTTGGGATTAATAGCAGCCATGGAATGTGCTGGTGTGCTCGGTCACGCCGCCCGCCAGATCGTCGGGAACGCGCATCGGTGCGACAGGTCTGAAGAGTGTGTATGTGTGTGTGTAGTTGAATAGGGAAGAGAGACGCTGGAGTTGCGTAGGGAAGTTCGATTCTTTGGGCGAATCGATTCGTTTGGACTGTTCACTTCAGACAGCTAATAAAACGAATCACCAGTGATAGAACTCAAGTGTACCCTCCCTTACGAAAATGAACCATGGTTATTAAAGTTAAACTATGGTAACCAAAAATTAGACATGGTTTCGTTGTTTTTAGTAAAACTGTGGTTATATAAATGGTAATTAATACGCCAAAAAATGTGGTTACTACACTTTTTCTATAGTAAAACCTTGGTTAATTGTTTCGTAAGGATTAAGTTTATATAGCTCTTTAAATAATACTTTGGTTAAATCTAAAATCCAAACAGGTATAATCTTTAAGTCTTTGGGTTGAACGGCATGATATCCCATAACAGTCTGTGTTTTCCTGCACAGTCTCATGTTGTCAAAACAAAATAAATAAAAATACAACAAACAAACAAAATAAATAAACAAATAAACGGTCTACCCTTATAAGGTTTATTGTGTGTATTTATATGTTTCTGTTTCATTTTGTCATTCTGTTTGATACCCTTTTTCCAGATACGTTGTTTCAAATGTTGCTAGTTAAAAAGCTTCTCCCTCACTGATTTACGAACGCTTCGTGAATCGTTTGAACCGAATCATTAAAACGAACTGACTCAAGTGAACGATTCGTTTGCGAATCGGACAGCACTATGTTGGAGAGCCATGGCGGTGAAACAAATGACATGGTTGGGGATCTAAATTACACAGAGCAGAAGAACCGGCGCCTGTAGACACTGAGATATCTGCGGAGGTAAGAGAAGAAGATGACTTGCTTGTTGCAAAAGCTGTAATTGTTTGTAACTCGATTTCCGAAACTTTATTTTGATCATTTGTTGGAACTTATGCTGAGCTATTGTTCCACGGCGAGTCCCACTGGAGCAGCTTCAGTGGGTTTGGTGGGCAGGTTTAACACCGACCGCGGCAGTTCTTGATCATTTGGAGAACATTATACAATCTAGCTAAAGTTTTTGAACTGTATCTTCAGTGCTGAGGTTATGTCAGATATTGAGCACTGAATCAATGGAGATCAGTGGATCTGCCTGCAAATCACTGTTGGAAAGTTTTGATCTGAGTTTCAAACTTTCTTTGATCAAGCGGATGTGTCGGCTACATTTTATCTGTTCACAAAAGAACGTCTTACGTGCTCGTGTTTTCAAATCGCGTTAGAAATGTAAACGCGATCATTGGAGCTGAGAGTGTTACATTGTTTCTTTTCTTTTCAGATGAGCGCGGGGATTCGAGGCAATGTATCAGAGTGACTCTGAAGGGCTCATGCCGTTGTCCGATTGAGGATACAGGACCACGGATCTAAGATACAGTTTTAAAGTAAAAGAACATTTTGAAAGTCATCGAAAATGATCAAAGCAGAGAGCAAGGGTGAACGCACCCTGCGGAGCGCGTCCCCGCATAGAAATGCATACAAGTCGGACTTCCACGCCATTAAGTGCTCTTTTGATGGGACCAAATCCGACAGCGAGGCCAAATCTTATGCTAATGGAGCCAGCGACCCCCGGGAGGACACTAGAGGGAGGCCGTTTGGCAACCGGGTCAACAAAATAAAGAACATTTTCCTGCAAATGGACGGCCAGCAACCGCCGGAGAGTCAGGAGGTGAAACCAGCACACAAAACAGATGCATCTCCTGTATCCCCAGTGTCCAAGCTCCCGGCCAGCACTCAAAAAACCTGCCTCAGTAGCGCCAACAACCAAGAACCGCAAAATGCGGACAGAACTCCAAAGGGAGAGGAAGTCGAGATAGATAAAGTCGCCCTGGCGGAAAAGTTTTCAGTTACCAGAAAGCTCTTTGAGAGAGGGATAAAAGAGCAGCCTGCCGCAGAGAGGCCGGTGCCCGGCAGAGTTTCTACTCGTCTGTCCCAAGGGAAGGTTCCTGAGGAGGGGCGTGGGGCCCGGAGGTCCTTCGGATCTTCTGAAAATAGCAGCAATAGTGGCATCAAAAGCCCGACGTCACCCGTGAGGAGTGCCCCAGAGGAAAGGAGGGACCTTGAGGACTCAAAACAGGTCAATAGACTATCACTTAACGCCGGGCCTATTTCTAGGCGGTTGGAGAACTTCATTGTGGATGGCGACAAAGAAGAGCCAGAGCAAGTTTCCGCTAAAAGTCCTACTGAGCGCTCGCTGCCGTCACCGTTAAGAGGGAGTTTCCAAAAACCCACCTCGCCTGGTACTGATCCAGCACACAAACCCACGTCCCCAACTTCCGACACATCACCCAAATCATTCTCGCCTAAAACGGACTCGGTAGCCAACAGCCCTCCGTTCAAGTCCATCAGCCCGGTTTCATACAAACCGCCCTCTCCGACCAGCAGAAGCCCCGGTGAGCCTCTTTCGCCCATTGCTCATAGCCCGTTTAAACGTTCTCCGTCAACTGGAAATGAATCTACGACAAATGAGCCGCCTCAACTTAGTAGTACCCCTGCAAAAGATCTCAAATCTTCAACCTCAGCTAACAGCTTATATAAACAGCCCTGGAGCCCTGAGGAGGCAAAAAGTGAAAACCACATTATTCGCAGTCCGTCTGTTGACGAGCAGGACCCACAGTGTCTGGACCCTACTGGAGCAGGAGTGGTAAGGGCTGAGCTGGTTGTGGTCCAAAACGAGTCTTCAGAAAGCGAGGAGAATGATGAAGAGTTTTTGGAGGATGCTATGACTGAGGTGAAGCTGCAAAGGGAACTTAAATCTGAGGCGCCGAGAGAAGATGTGACTGATGCACTGCAAAACCATACAGAGGACAAACAGCTGGAGAATGATGTAGAGCTGAAGAAAGAGGAACCAAATCAAGAAGAAGAAGAAGAAGAGGAGGAGGAGGAAGAGGAGATCATCCAAAAGAGGAATAGCCGTCATGAAGATGATGAGGAGGAGAGCGAGCAGGAAGATCCAGACGAATGCGGGAAAACTTCTCCGGTGTTTTATAGTTTTGAGAACGCAGCGTTTGTGGATGATAAGGAGCCAGTTCAGGATCAGCAGGATGAGGATGAAGATGAGGTCTATGAGGATTATGATGAAGCTCCTGGTTTGTCTGAGGATGAGGAACGGCCTCCAAGAAGGAAAATTAAATTCTCCACCGAGCCAATACGGGTAAGCAATATCATGGTGCCAAAACAATATTCAGATGATAGTTTTACTTCTGGGTTTCATTATAGATGTCTGTGGCTTGGGACGCAAAATCTGCTTTTGTTTCAAATTTGATTATTAGAAAAACAGAAAAATTTATGGTTTACGAGCACTCACGTGTCACTGTGGCTTTGGAAAAGAGATGTTTTGGGGACATTTCAAGCTCTCTGTGAGGCCTGGGGTCAAAGCTCTCACAACAGTTGGGCAACAGAGGGGCTCACTGCAGAACATTTGTTTGAGGGTTGAAAGGGGGAATATTTTTAGAAATATTGTTGACATTGCGATTCAGTGAGGGACAGAGGGCTGACCTGAAATGCGGATGGTAAATAGAACAGAAAAGTATGCTGGCAGAGATCCATGTTTTACAAGCAGTGCTCCTCAGAAATAAGACTATTTAATATTGTGATTATTTAATGAAAAAAAATTAGGGGGGAAGTGTGCTTAATTTTGACGGTACAAAAATGGCTTCATTTTCTTCATTCATTTCATTTATGCTATTCATTGCTCAATATTTTGTCCCTGAATTGCTCACCAGACACCACTAGACTCTGGCCACGTCCTGTGGCAGCCAGCCACGGGCATATGGTCCTGATCTACTTTGCCACGCTGCTCTTTTGTCTGATCAGGCCTTGAGATGCTTAATGTCTATTAATCTATTTTAAGTTAATAATTTCCATCTCAAGCATTCCTCTGCTCAGGAATGTCTTTCACACCTTTGCTGGTAATGATCAACACAGGGCTTTCTGTTTCCATTGGGCTGTTAGAAGTAAGAAATAAACACAGGCTCTGCAGAGGTGGCAGCAAGTTGCCAAAATACCAGCGGTGGCCTGTTCCTGGGGCGTTCCAGCACCTGGGAAGTTCTTCCTTTATTCTCTGAACAACACCGCAGACTCCTGCACTCAAAACAGGTGTGCTGTACAAGAGTGTGAAGAGCATCAGCCATAACACCTTTCCTTATGTGCAATCTTCATTTTGATCTCTCTCTCTCTTCATGTGTAGACTACATGTGCATGTTCCATGAGATCATAATCAAAACTGCTGACTGAAGGACTAAGGAGTTCTGAGAGTGTAGTTTCTAAGGTTTTCTGTATGGTTTTTGTCACTGCAGTTGTTAGGGTGTTCTGGGTGGTTCCCTTGTGGATTTTAGGATGTTCTTGGCATAGATATGCAGACACTGATGCCTTATTGGTGGGTGTTTCTATGGGCTGCTGTAGGTAAGCTGCCTGCCATATTGGAATGTCAAAGTTGGTCTGTAAACACTTGAGAGCAAGTTGACTGTGTTTGCAACTGTAGTTATATGCATGTATAAATATCTCTGTCTGCAGTAGAGTTAAGCAGATGATTTTGCTAAACTAACACAATACAAAAAGATGAAGCCATTAGCTAACTCAACATAAAAAGTTACCATGGTTTAAAAACCTGTAAAAGATTGTGTTAATAAATGTCATAAACACAAACCAAAACATTCTTACCTGTGAATGTTTATCCTGTTTCTTCAGAAGTTTACATTTTGGTGGTTTTACAGCCAGAGGCTGTGTAATATTGTCAAACTCTTTGATTGTTACTGTGTCATGACACATTAGCTATGTTTCCATCATCCTGTTTTTATGCACATTTTGAAGTGTTGTATCAGAAATGATGGAAACAGTACATTTGGGGGCAAATAACCTTTAATTTGCAAAAGAGTTTTTTTTTTTTTTTTTTTTTTTTCACCTGACGTGGATTTTGGAGCATTTCTGCAGTGACCGGATTTATTGTGTTTTGTCTGCTCACTCTGAGGCCCAAGTAATTAATTATATATGACAATTATTATATTTAGTGGCGTGTAATACTTTTCTTAGTGATATTTAGTGCCTGTTTATCATGAAGTGATGATTTTGTTCTCTTTGACTCATTGAAATGGCGCTTATTCGCAAATGTTTTATGTGATATTACAATTTTGCGCATAAGTTAAATTCACAACTTTGGATGGACACCCAGCTATTAACTGTTCCAAGATGTCCGACTTGTTCACATGTTTGGAGTGGTCAAAAGTGAAATCTATCTGTACATACAGTTGAAGACAAACGTTTACATACACCTTGCAGAATCTGCAAAATGCTAGTTATTTTATCAAATAAGAGGGATCATACAAAATGCATGTTATTTTTTATTTAGTACTGACCTGAATAAGATATTTAACATAAAAGATGTTTACATACAGTCCACAAGAGAAAATAATAGTTGAATGTATGACCCCGTTTAAAAGTTTACATGCGCTTGATACTTAATTCTGTGTTGTTACCTGAATGATCCACAGCTGTGTGATGATTTTTTTTTTTTTTTTTTTTTGCTTAGTGGTAGTTGTTCATGAGTCCCTTGTTTGTCCTGAACAGTTGAACTGCCTGCTGTTCTTCAGGAAAGTCCTTCAGGTCCACAAATTCTTTGGTTTTTCAGCATTTTTGTGGATTTGAAGCCGTTCCACCAGTGACTGTATGATTTTGAGATCCAACTTTTCACATTGAGGACAACTGAGGGACTCATATGCAACTATTACAGAAGGTTCAAACACTCACTGATGCTTCAGAAGGAAACGCAATGCATTTAGAACCGGCGGCGTAAACTTTTGAACAGAATGAATTTCATTTTTCTTATTTTGCCTGAATATCTTATTTGTGTGATTTGGTACTGGCCGTCAGAAGCTACAGAAGATACTTACATGTTTCCCAGAAGACATAAGTTAAATTTACCCTGATCTTCACATTCAAAAATTTTCCCCCGACTGTTTTTAACCCCCTGCATAGTGTTTCCTTCTGGAGCATCAGTGAGCGATTGAACTTTCTGTAATAGTTGCATATGAGTCCCTCAGCTGTCCTCAGTGTGAAAAGATGGATCTCAAAATCATAGAGTCATTGTTAGAAAGGGTTCAAATACACAAAAGTGCTAAAAAACAAAGAATTTGTGGGACCTGAAGGATTTTTACCTTTTGAAACCTGGAAGGGTTTAATTTGAGCAGATGGTTTTACCATCACTGTCATTGTCAGAGCGCACTTTCCCCATAACATTCAACATCTGGTTCATACGTGCATCTCAACCATATTCTCAAAACTATCATTTTCAATGTCTTTACAATTAATGTTTTGATCACTGGCAGCTTCTTCACCACATCCATCATCAAATGACAGTGCCACTTATATTTCATTGCGTACAGTCATTGCTATGGAGTAAAGCCATTCAAGCCAGTTCAAGTTTTGCTGATGTTTTATGCCTGAGGTAATTATGAGTAAAATGTTACGTCATCATTGAATTTCAAACATTGAGGAATAAAGGTGAATTGCACTTATTAAGTCATCAGATATTTAATTATTCTTGGTTGAAAAAAATGTATTATATACCCTGGGTCACTAGTGACTCTCTATACATGTTTTACAAAAAATCAATTCGAAAACAGACATAAATGACATCCTGGGTTGATAAAGACCCAAGGTATGTAAGTCCCTCGCAGCCTCGTTTTCATTCGTATAAAATTCAATATGTTGTCTACCCTCACTCTTTCAGGCAGTGTTCTCGAACTCAGTTCCTAGAGTGCTGCAGCTCCGTACAGTTGTGCTCCAACCCTAATCAAACACACCTGATCCAGCTAATTAAAGTCTTCAGGATTACTAGGAACTTGGAGCTAAACTCTGCAGAGCTGTGGCTCTCCAGGAACTGAGTTTGACACCAATGTTTTAATGTCTATATAACATGTTAGTTGGTTAAAGTTACTGTAATGCATGACTAATGATCGGTAAACCTTTTGTCTAAGCCTTTGTATGACCCACCTCACACTTACTGTCTTTTGCTCTCAGTTTTCTTCTCTTATTTCTCTGTGATTGTGAAATGAAGGTGTGTAACTGTGTAAACAGGTCTTGTCCTGGCTTGAGGGAGGTATTTTTCCACCATTGTGTTTCATCCCAGTCTTAACATGTTGAGCTAAAGAGTGTTTGCATTGTTGCTGTGGATGTGGGTTCATAACTGGGGATTCAAATACTTCCCACATGATTGGTCAGAGTCTTTCATGAACAGGTTTGGCGATGTTGTTTAAATGAAACACGATAAAGACCTGGCAAGCTGCATCTCTGGTAAACCCGAGGCGGGAAACGGGAGATCTGTCTGGTTCCTACGTCAAAGTGAAAGAGATTTTATCCTCTGGATATAGTTTACAAGGCGTCTGTTGTACCTGGCATGCGTAGTTGAGTGAAGTATGTAATGATTGTCGTTAAATAAAAATCAACTATGAGTGATTTATAGATTTGTTCTTGGAGAATTAAATCTTACGTGTGTGTCCACTGGTCTGCTGCTCTGAGGTATGTCAGGAAATGGTGCAGCAGTTGTATATTTGGTCTGACTGCTTTCAATACACAATAAGTCATACAGACCATTTCGAGGGATGTAAACAATAACGATCTAACGCAGTGGTCTTAACGAAGTTCCGATTGTACGCTTTTAATTTACACGACTTCTGGGACGGTTACTGTTTTGCAGTAGTTTGAGAACAAGCAGAAAATGTTCATGGGACAATATGACCGCATACTGAAGAGTTTTTATTGTATTAAAATAGTTGCAGAAAGCAGGTACTGCCAAAAATCACACCAAAACCAAATCTCAAAATGAAACATCATGGCCCTTTTTAACACGTATGGTTACTAAATTTCGGATTCGGGATCATGATCTTTTTCTTGATCATTCACTGATGTCCAGCTTCCAAGCATGTGAGTATTCAGGAGCTTGTGGTGTCTCTAAAGGGTTTGCCCAAAAATGAAACTTCTGTCACTGTCACTGTCATTTACTCGCCTTCATGTCATTCATACCGAGACTTTTATTATTATTCAAAACACAAATGAAGATATTTTAAATGAAACCTGAGAGCTTTCTTTCACTCCATTTGAAGTTCGTTCACTTTTCAAAAAGTTCATAAAGACATTGTAATAAATGTAATTCATGGATCGAGAGGTTTAATCGGCTTTTGAAGAGACATGATATGATGAACAGATTTAAATTAGGCTTTTATTCACATATAAATATTGATCAAAACGCATAGAGCACATGTTCAGACTAGCAGTGAACCGATATGTGTTTTTCAGGGCCGATACAGATTATTACAGAGCAAGTAGACCGATAACCGATAAATATATGTCTGGTAACCGGTGTATAAGCATAACAAGGGCTCTGAAAAAGTGTTCTTTAAATACTTCAACATTATTTTATCGGCAAATTGCTTTTGAAAATAATAATCAGCTTTTGAAGATAATTGTAAAAATGCTTAATATTGGCGCCGATAATCATCATTCCTTAGTTCAGACAAGCTTGACAAGCAAGAAGCAGTAAGGTTTGTTGGGCTTAAATTTTCCACATTTGATTTACTATATATATGTATTGTATAAAAGCCTAAATTAAATCTTCCCAAAAGTGTCTCTTCAGATAAAAGAATTCATATGGATCTCTATGAGAACTCTTTGAAATGTGGAAGTTTTGGTTACATGGTCTTTCACTGGAGGGAAAAATCTCACCGTTTTTATTTAAAAACACTTAATTTGTATTCCAAAGATGGACAAAATTCTTATGGGTTTGGAACAACATGACGGTGAATAAATGATGACTGAATTTTCATTTTTGGATGAACTATCCTTTTAACAGATAAACACAGAGCAATCAGACATTACTGTGGCAGTTCACACGGTGCTGTGAACTGCTCTAGCCAACATCAACACGCACTGCAGACGGTCTGGTCAGTGGTCTGTGGATTGCTGTAAAAGTTCAGTTATTTTTTGGAGATGATCTTTCACAGCCCCCGCCCTCAGATTAAGTCATTAAATGTGTCCTTAGCTGCAAAGGATCTTTTATGGCTTCATTTAAAAATATTGAAATTACACCACAAGTCTGTTGTATGTCAGATTTAGGAAAGTATTTTTGGAGTTTCACACAACTGTGATTTATTTGCCGATGAAAAGTTTATAATCCGGAGTGAAATAATAGGAGCTATGCTTTTAAGATTTGGCAAGTTCAGTTTGTAATAGTGCTGCAGTGTGTGGACTGTTTTTTTTTGTGGTATATGAATATGCATCTTTTCTCCCTCACATTGTGTTCTAACCAGTCATTTTTAAAAAAATAAATTTCAAACCTTTTCCTGGACTGTTCCCAGCTGGTGGAACGACCTGCCTTTCTCAATTTGAGCTGCTGAGTCTCTAGCCATTAAAAAAAATAAAAATAAAAAATTCTAACCAATTAATGCCAGCACTTATCTATTCTATTCTATTCTATTCTATTCTATTCTATTCTATTCTATTCTATTCTATTCTATTCTATTCTCCCAATTTATTTAAAAAACAAACCTTGATATGTGTACTGTGCTAGTAACTTGTCGCAGCACTTGGATACTGTTGCCTTTTTGTTGGTCTGATTGCTTTTGTTGCCGTTTTGGATAAAAACGTCTGCTAAATGATTAAATGTAAATGGAATTTTCCTGTAAACACTGAAAGTGCACATGCTATCACATGCTAAGACAATCACATGGCCCTGTGAATCCAGTCATACAAATGTAATTTTCTGTATAATGTGGAATTTTAAAGAATATGACATTTTGGATAAATAAAGTGGGGCTGTATACATAATCAAATCACAATATGGACTAGTGCCTATGAATATTAAAGTGCAGGACTGTAATTTAAATATAAAGTCTGTGTGTACTGACAGTCACTTCTTAATTGTTACATTTTGAATTAAGTTAATTGTGTTTTATATCTTCATTTGATTACCACAGTTTTTTTTAATAATACATTTGTATTTAGTCATAAATACAGAAAAATGAAAACAGACAACACAATGTCTGACAAAAAAAAACAAAAAAACATTTCAAATAAAAATGGTATTATAGTAAAAAATAATAAGTACTGGAAATCATGTTTAATGATAATAATAATTCAGTCAGACATGCATTTTGATTATTAAAATTTAATTAAACCATTAAAATGAAATTTTAATCCAGAAAAAAAGTAAAATATGGTGGATTTTTTTTTTTGTCAATTTTCAACTGACAATTTTCAAACAACAAAGTTGTTAAATTGTATAAGTAAATGTAATTAATTAGACATGCTATTTGTTTTACTAAAATCTAACCATTAAAACAGAATCCAGAAAAAATAAAGGGGAAAAAAACCCTGACAAGCAGCGATTATCGGGGTTTAAGCACATATGAAAAAAGACATTATTTAGCAAGCCTGTACCAACTTAAATCAATGATTATAAAAATAATTTTTGGCAAATCCAGGTAGTTCGCAAAAGTAGGTTTTTGACATCATCTCATTCATTTAACAAATGATTTGATTAACAGCGGTGGTTCTAGAGGCAAAGTTGTCTGGAATGAGGAATTCTATGGTATGGTATGAAAATCGTGTTCATGCGCAAAAGACCATGCAATGTACAATTGTTTACACCCTTGAAAAATGCAATTTCTTTCACATTTCTAGACCTTTGGAGCCGTGAGTCAAACAGCCCACTGAGTTTCATTCCAATCAGTCTTCGTTAACGTTGGAGGCCATGCTTTTTTGAGCTATGCAAATGTCCTTATAGACCAGGGATAGGCAACAACAGTCCTGGAGTGCCGATGTCCTGCACAGTTTAGCTCCAACCCTGAAAAAATGCCTCATCTGCCTGTAGCCATAGTGATCCTGAAGACCTTGATTAGCTTGCAGGTGTGTTTGATTAGGGTTGGAGCTAAACTCTGCAGGTCATCGGCACTCCAGGACCGACGTTGCCTATCCCTGTTATAGACACTTGTGGCACTTTTGATATAGCTAGTTATAGCCATTTTTTTCTTCTTATAGTGCCACATAGTGCCCAAGCTTTGTGATTTTCTTTCCTGTGACCTCAGATCTTACATATGCAGTGCTTGAAGTGGAAAAAAAGAAGTGCCGGTACTCTATTCCCCAATTAACATACCAACCCCCTAAATAAATAAGTAAGTACTTTTTAATTTTCATAATTCACAATGTATGTGTAGTGCCATAATCAATAAATCAATAATTAAATGCATGTTTTCAATACAAATAAGCAAGTCCTGATTGTTAATATATATGGATCCATTCAGAATTACTACACCTCTGACCACCACATAATCTAAAACTCCTTCAGCCAGCATTCACTACAAAACACTCCTGCTTTTAAGCCTAATACACACTGAAAATAAAATTTACCGGCATCTGGACGCAAGTCACTATTCTTAGTATTAGCGCTATTTTGAACTTTTAGTTTGAACGCTTTCACTTACTGAACCTTTGGACTTTACAAAGGTTTACCGGTTTAAAATTATGTGATCGTAAAAACCTGCTGCTTTTCATTTTAAGGTATTGTTTTCATTATGATGCACTGATTCTAGAGCCTGGTCTTATGAAAATGTGTATAAATAGCACGATATTCTGTTTCTATTTGGCATGCTATTCATACGCTGAAATTGACATTGGCGTGCATATAATATGCAGTTTTTGCGTGCATATTATACGCATCTACCCCACGCAATTTCATGAGATTGCATCCATTCATGTGAATTGTTGAGATGAGATGACTCCTCCTGGTAGTGTGATTTATATAGTATCATTTCTAATTGCCCAGACGCTGAAGCTTTGACTCTGAGTACCGGCAACATGTCAGGAGTGCCGGTACGCACGAAAAAGTACCAGTATGCAAAAGGTTAAAATACAGAAGTGCCGGTACTGCATACCGGTGTGTACCGGCCCTCTTCAGGCACTGTACATATGTGTTTGGCGAAGATGTCTCATTCTGTTCAGGAGTTCTAGGCATTTTAGTAAAAGTAAATTTGAATGTTTTGGAATCCCTTTGTGACTACTTTTTTTTTTTTTTTGGGATTATTATTGACATTCGCTCTCAATGGGGACTTCCTGTACTGGTTTGGTTCAGATCAGGCAAAAAATCTAGGACTAATTCACAAAAGTAGGTTATGGAAAAAATCCAAAGTACTCGAGAATTTCACCAGGCTCACAATCGAATCTGAGGCATGCATTTTGTCTGGCGTAAGCAAAGGATTCCAATGACATATGATACTTGAGCCTGCGACTGACAGTTAGGTATGAGCGATTTCGTATTTGTGGTCGGTTGTGGTCGTAGTAGTGTCCCTGTCAGGCCAACTGGGGCGAGCCTTGGTGACGTTGTCGGTAGTGTGAGTACTACCATCCCTCCAAGTTTCAAGTCTCTATGACTTACGGTTTGGTCTGCACGATCAGTTTTACGTGGTGATTTCTGATCCATGGCCATTGTAACAATTACAATAGGGTTTCAGCGCTACACACTTGAACCTCTAATAAAACTATAAATAAATCTAATAAAGATTTCATAGGGCCCTGCAATCACAACCAATTTTGCTGTTTACTGTACAGGATTTTGCACCAATGACGCTTCACTGGGGGCAGAGCCAACCTGCACCAGATAAAACTGAGCGACAGATAAAACTCTTGTGACAGTAGCAGCTGGTTAGGACAGAAACTCATTAATATGGAAGAGAGAGCTCAAATGATTGTCACACATGGTTAGGACACATTGGCAGCCTTATACCGTATAAAGTTTACAGATGGATTGATGCATATTGCACGCAAAAATGACAAAAGTGTTCTGACAATCACAATCTCTAGTCTGACTGGCTGAACTCATGCACTTTCCTGGAGTCCGGGTGCACTAGGAATAGCCTGGCAACTTGAGTTTTGTTTCAATCCAGGCTCGTTCGAGGAAGTCCCGTGTTCCAGAAGGGGGGAGGAGGCAGGACAGGGTCTCACGGTAACCTGAGCCGGTCCTGTGGAGGAAGAGAGACAGGGAGACCGAGTGTGAGAAAGAGAGACTCTTTGTTCAGTAGACCGTGTAGACAGAGTAAAATAACTCCCTTGATCACTGTCTTCTGTCAGAAGTCTCTGGAGCTACTGAAGTCATTGTCATCCATAAAAGGCCACATTCTGTGTGTTTTTAGCTTTTTATTGTTTTCTGTGAAGTCCACCTACAATGTGAGTCAAGGTTTCTGCAAAAGCAGTCGTAGTTTACTGTTTAAACTTAGTTTCCACCTCCATTCTGACTAATTTAACAGGGCAGTTTTTGCCACTGTACCTTTAAGACTTGAAATATGCCTTTTGTGATTGGATGTTCAATAAACAAACGCAAACATAGCTTAGACTATCATGCATTAGGCAAAGCCAGGTTTCTTAATGTTGACAACATCAGTTTATGTTCTTCCCACAAAGGAGGTCATAATAATTCATAAGAAGTTATCTGTGATTTGGGATTGGCCGATCCACTCGCCCTGCCCCCTTAGTTACTGTTGCTATGCCTGTCATAACTGTATTACTGCCGCTTGTTCTGCCTCTGGCAAATATGTACAAAGAACTGATAGGATTAAGTGAATTATCCCAGGAATTACTAATGCTTAACTGTGTATTTATATGCATTATTTTAATCTCATCTACCGGTTTGTCACGAATGGCTTCATCTAGAACCTGACATTGGGCAGAGAGGTGTTTTGATTTAAATTTCCATAAGAATGTGTTGGTACAGAATGAGTAGTCTAATATGCCAACACATTGTATTTGTAGTGTAAACGCTAATGCACCCTGCTGCATTACTCACCTGTCATTTGATCTCAAACAAGCACTTGAAATAGTCCAGATTGTATGTGGCTTTAAAATAACTTTCTCACTATTTAGAAAAAAAAAGTCAAGACATTTACAAGACTTCAGTGAACTTCTTTCTTCTATGTATCTTCTTTGTATCTGAAGCAACAGTGTAATCACTTTTTGGGGCAATAACATGCAGTGACATACTGACAGTACAGTTTTCTATCTCTGCTGACTGCTGATCGTCTGAAATGTTAATACTAGCGCCATAATATAGAGCAGACAGCAGTGCATAGTTAGTTAACAGGTGATGACGCGACACTGCGGTAATGACACGGTGGTAGGTTAGCGCATAGCTTTACTAAGCCGTGGAGTATGTGTTTATAGTATGTAGTCTGCGTGTAACTCATAACTGCTGGCATCTCAAACACTCACACCGCAAATAGTGCCATATGTGATGATACTTTAAACATTTGTTGGTGGTGTGGTGTATTTTTAAAAGTGTTGAGATTTGGAGACGAACAGTTGTCTTTTTCTCCGTTTCTCATGTTCTCTCTGAAAGACGGGGGCATTTCTGTAGGTGTGTCTGTAATGGTCGAAATCACAGCGGCAACTGAAGTGTGAGTTTTATCTTTGAACTGCTGCTAGGGTGACCATATTTTGGTTTGCAAAAAAGTGGACGGTGTGGGTGAGGTCGAGAGGGGTTAAAAAGCCCCGAAAGTAGTGCAATGACCATATCCCATTTCAAAACTCAAAATATTTCATTCCTATACCTAAAATGTATATTTTACAGTCACCCTTGTGCAGATTGATCATAAACACAGCTAAAATGCTACCTGCCAGTGGACCTTACAAAACTTAACATCTTGCTCATTTTATCACAGGTAGAATGCAAAATGTTTTAATACAAGCATTTCAGTCAAATGTAATTTTTGCAATATTTAAAACATTTAACTCACGGGATAAAATCAACCCTTCGCAACAGTTTAAAATCAGCCCAATTCCGTGCAAAAGATGTGGATTTGGCCCTGCATCCAACACAAACTGCAGGAATCAGATTTAACTGATCATGGGTCAAGACAAGAGTAAGGAGATACGACTGACCAATCATGCTGGAGGATTTGCTGCTCAGCAGATAATGTGCTCGTATCTGATCTTGTTAGATGTGCTCCCAATTTATACAGAGTGCATGTGATCACGTAATTGAAAGTGAAAGTTAATAGCCGCTCATTCAATAGAGATTTAAATACTCTGCATACGATAGCAGCTCCCTGATGCACAAAAATGATATTCAATATGAGAATGATTGCGTGAGCAGACAGTAATGGCCCGACATTCAGCGGGAACAGGATCAAGAAAACAGTCCCGTGTAGGGCTTTAATACAAAAACACAAACAATGAATGGCGACTGTAGAAAGCAAAAGCCCAGTCCTGGACATTTTGGGCAATTTAGAAATAATTTTTTTAGGTCCAAAAAGAGGACATGTCCGGGGAAAAGAGGACGTATGGTCACCCTAACTCCTGCCTTTGATTCGCTTTCAGTTTTGTTTGCCTGAACAAGCATGGTTTATGCATTTTTTTTTTTTTTTTTTTAAAGAGGTCATCGGATGCAAAGTTCACTTTTTCATGTTGTTTGAACATTAATGTGTGTTGGCAGTGTATGTACAAATCTACCCTATAATGGTAAAAATCCATGCAGTGGTTTTTAATTAATCTGTAAAAATACTATCCCCTATTTCAAACCGACCCATTCTCAGATGCCTGTCGGTGTGCCGTCACACTAACAGAGGCCGCTCCCACGATAGTTGATTGACATGAGCGTCTTACCTAGGGCTGCAACGATTAATCGAACGATGTCGTGAGGCGCGTTTAGTCAATGAAGCCGGTACTTTGATTAGTAGTAAAGCTCCATCACGTGCGTTCAGTACACAGAGCAAGTAATACACAGAGCCGTAAAGCACTGACAAGCTACGCCAAAATTTGGCGTAGCTTGTCAGTGCTTTACGGCTCTGTGTATTACTTGCCGCTCCAGCTGAACGCACGTGATGGAGCTTTACTACTAATCAAAGTACCGGCTTCATTGACTAAACGCGCCTCACGACATCGTTCGATTAATCGTTGCAGCCCTAGTCTTACCTCAAATCAGCTGTCACAGTCCGACCTAAAGAATCATATCAGCTTGTGGAAAATGGGCATCCGATGACTTTTAAACATTTTGGCATGGCAGGAAAGCAATAGTGCAACTGGAGCAATGTTAATGAATAACATAACATAGAAATAATACATCTGAATTTAGTACTGATCTGAATAAGATATTTTACATAAAAGACATTTACATATAGTCCACAAGAGAAAATAATAGTTGAATTTATAAAAATTACCCTGTTCAGAAATTTACATACACTTGATTCTTAATACTGTGTTGTTAAACTGCCTGCTGTTCTTCAGAAAAATCCTTCAGGTCCCGCAAATTCTTTGGTTTTTCAGCATTTTTGTGTATTTGAAGCCTTTCCCACAATGACTGTATGATTTTGAGATGCATCCTTTTACACTGAGAACAACTGAGAGACTCATATGCAACTATTACAGAAGGTTCAAATTAAGGCTGCACGATAAATCGCATGCAATTGTCAGGCACTTTTAGTCAGTAAAGCCGGTACTTTGATCTCCATCACGTGCGTTCAGCTGGAGTGGCAATTAATACACAGAGCCGTAAATCACTGACAAGCTACGAAAAATCACACTCATAATCGAACGTGATTCATCTGTGATTATGAGCGCGATTTTGCGTAGCATGTCCACCTTTACTGATTAAACGCACCTGACGATCACATGCGATTTATCATGCAGCCCCAGTTCAAACACTCACTGATGCTCCAGAAGGAAAAATGATGCATTAAGAGCCAGGGGTGAAAACTTTTGAACAGAATAATGGGTACATTTTTCAGATTTTGCCTAAATATCATATTTTTTTCATTTAGTGCTGCCCTTATAAGCTACAGAAGATACTTACATGTTTCCCAGAAGACAAAATAAGTTAAATTTACCCTGATTTCCCCCCCCTCCCGGCTCTTAATGCATAGTGTTTCCTTCTGGAGCATTAGTGAGTGTTTGAACCTTCTGTAATAGTTGCATATGAGTCCCTCAGTTGTCCTCAGTGTGAAAAAATGGATCTCAAAATCATACAGTCATTGCTGGAAAGGGTTCAGATGTGACCTGAAGGATTTTTCTGAAGAACAGAAAGGACTCATGAACAACTATCACTAATTAAAAAAAAAAAAAAAAAAAAAAAAAAAAAGCAGCATTAAGAATCAAGTGTATGTAAACTTTTGAACTGGGTCATTTTGATAAACTGTTATTTTCTCTTGTGGACTATATGTAAACATCTTTTAGCAGATTTTGCAAGGTGTATGTAAACTTTTGTTTTCAAATATATATGGGTTAATAGTGGGTAAATATTGGTAATGTGTACAGTACAGAAAAAATTAAAGTTTGCTGAAGAAAATGTTGCTTTGCTTCTGTTGATTCTGGGAGGTTATTACACCATTGTAAGGTGTTTGCTTGGCTCAGCAAGAAACTACCCAGAACGAACACGTCGAAAGAGCCTTCAGATCAGTACTAAATAAAAAATAACATGCGTTCTGTCACACTGTCACACTGACAGGCATGGCTTGATTTGAAAAAGGGAATATTATTTTTACAGATTAAAAAACACTGCATGTATTTTTATCATTATAGGGTAGATTTGTACATACACATGTAAAAGTAACGTTTGTATCCGATGACCCCTTTAACTTAAAGGCTTGAGTATACTTAATTTTCCTCTGTGTTTCACACACAGTTGAGCATGCAAACCTTTCAGAGTACACTATATTGATCATGAGTGCAGATTAATGCATTCGGCATATGCAAAGTACCTAGTGGACTCTTGTTTTTAAGCACTCAAATAAGTGCTGATGGAAATTACATTGTGCAAAAGGAAGGTGTACTTTCGGCTTAAAGGCCTATTCACGCCACGATGAAACTTGGATCCAGTTTTTTTTAAAGTGATTTGCCTATTCAAGTCAGTGTAATAAAATGGCAAATAGGTTGAATGAAAATGCTAATTAATTTTTGACAGTAGGTGGCACATATGGAAAAGCAGAAAAACGCAAGTGGTATACAAAGGGATTTATGTTTCTGCCACCTAATTGTTACAAAGTAAGTCATTTGCATGTTTTTAAACAGCCATTCAGATTTTTGTGTTTTCTGTGTTAAGGTTAAATTTAATTTCACATACTTCAGAATATGTGGTATAGCTGAAATGATCTTTTTTCGGCTTATTGAAGATATCCAACTGGCAATTCTGTAAAGCTGCTATAGTTTAAAAAAAGAGCTATGCAAAAGTAAATGTGAAAAAAAATGTGTTTGTGCTGGTCTCGGATTTGTCCTATGCTATTTACTGTCACTCCAAGTTGTAGTGACCAAAAACTTAATGGCTGGCAAAATTCTTTCACAGTGTGATAATAAAACGATTAGTAAAAAAATGTTTTTAAAAAATTTTAACAAAAATGATTACATTAAATGAGTAACATTAATTCAACAAGTAACTAATGTTGATAAAATAGGAGTCTGTTTCTCTTATCTTAGCGGGTCAGGATATTTCCTTCATCCTCACACATGTCTGTTGTTGATATATATTTAGCAACACAAGGTGTGTTCTTCCTGTTTACTGTGTTTAAGGGTGCATTTGTGTGCTTTCATGTCCTGGATGGGTGTTGCAATAGTGTGTGTGTGTGTGTCACATGTGATTATGAAGTGCACCTGCCGTGCGCCCCACCTCTCACCGTTCGCTCCAGGAAGTTCAGCAGCCTCTCCTCAAAGCTACACAAAAGTCTGAACAAACACACGGGTGTGGCGCTAACATGGGAATACTCGTGTTTCTGTGACGCACATAAGTCATCACCTGAGGAATCTAACTTGCTCACTCTCTAAAATACTGTTTTGAAGAAACCTGGTTGACTCTACATTATGCAGCAGTCTTCTTGTTTGAGTCATTTCCTCCTGTGCACAGATAGGTCATACAATCTCTAAGGATCAGTTGTTCCAAACCAAATCATAACCCTAGGATTAGGATAGAGGAGTGGAGTTTGTCAGATGGCACTGCAGAAATGTGCCGCCTGAATGTTCATTGTTAGATGTCATTGTTTTTCTTTCATTGTTTTTTTTGTTTAGATTCCTTGTTAAAATCAGAGTTTCCAGCTGCTATTTTGAAGGAGATGAAACACACACTGTTCTCTGAACACAGCTGAACAGATGTAGACATGCATTCTGCTGTAATAAGTGTGACCATACAAAATGTATGCACATATTCAAATTATACATCGTCAATAGCAGTTCACTTCTGCAGTATCGGATGGATTGTGTTCATAGCAAGCGTTTGCAATCAGAGTTCACAAATGATGTTTATGATGTGAAAAACATGGACAGAATCAGAGTCATATAAATGGAATTCAACGTTATGCCAAACATGTAACAGAATTTGTAAAACTGGGGTGACTAAATTAAATGATTACTACATGGACTGGTGTCTGTGAATATTATACTGCAAAATATAAGTCTTTTTTTTTTTTGTCTGTGTTTTTTAATTTAAACGGTAAACCTCTTGCATGGCATAAAAATGGAATTGTTCAGATTACTTTTTAAAAGTATTAATCAAATGGTCACATTTTATGCATTTGATTATATCATTATTGATGAAAAACTATAGTAAAAAAACACAGAATATAGAAGAATTAAAACCCACACAGATTTAAAAAAAATAAATAAATAAATCACATTTCACAGGACAATATTATTGTTAAAATTTTAAGAGATTGTTAAATTATTAAATGTGGAATTTTAGAGAAAGTAATACTGAATTCTTGGGGTAAAAATAAAAGCGATTTCACAAGGCCCTAAAAATATCAGCTATTCTTTATACGGCAGGGTTGGGTCTCCAGGAGAATCCAAGATCTTTCTGACATGTTCATCTGAAATTGATGTGCTGTTCTCGTGTTGTTTCTTTAAGGAACCATATCTCTTCACAATAATACAGTGGCCATAAAGTATTTAGATTCTTCAGTCTCACTGAATGTCGTTGCTCTAGATACATAACATCAGTGTGCCATCTGCCCTCAATTGCTGCAGGATCATTTTTCCTCAGTAACTACTTTTTTGGTCTGTCTTTGAATCAGCTGCCGTTTTGGTGATTTTTAGTGGATGTATGAAGTCAAGTTCACACAGGTAATTCTAGCAGAGGAAATCCAAAAAATAAACAACAACAACAACAACTTTCAGCTTGTTTGACATTTTATTGCATACATTGTTTATACTATGACTTTCATGCATTTAAATACTCTCCTGGTCCACTGTGAGTTAGGGCTGTCACTAGCGATTATTTTGATAATCAAGTAATCGCCTGATTATTCTGATGATTAATCGAGTGCGTTTTTTTGAAGTAATAAAAATAAACCTAAGCAAACCATAGCCTTTTTTTATATATATAGAAAAAGGGGGATGGGGGGGCTTTTTATGTTTCTATTTAGACAGGACAGTGAAGAACCAAAGACTTCATATGTAGGAAGACTGTGCACTTCTATTACTAATGAATGGGAGAAAGTGCAACGCCCAATATAGCGAATAAGCCCTGCCTTCTAAATGAAAAATCCAATTGTTGATTAGTAAAGTTATCGTGTCACTGTAGCAGCCATTAAAAGCTCCCGTTCCTATAGAAACAGGCAGCGTTCGGATTTGAACTTGGGCCACTGCACTAACCACGAGGTTCCGGCACCAAACAATAGCCTTTAAAATGACTTAAAATACATACAAAATAGTAATGACGCAATAATAATTGGTTAAAATAAAGTATCAATGTAATCGTATGGTTTTGTTGAATAAAATTGTTAAAATACGGAATGTATTATAAACAATAGAATTAATGTATATTATGCATTATATCAAAGGCAGATGACGCCAACAGCCTGACAGTTGTTTTTACACTTTACAGCACGACCTAATCCTTATTTAATATTGACTAAACAACATTTAATTCAAAAGTCCACTTAATCTTAAATATCCGACCATTTCTTTATGACAGAAATGCTAAAACCACTGTCATTTCTTGAATATGTGTACATCAAACGAGGGTTTGAGCTTTTAGTCTGAAATTGTGATGAACAGCTAGCATATTTAGAAAGATATTGATGTATTATCCTGTGTTGATGAATGTTATAAGCTACTCGGACTGAAGCAGCATTTACTGTGAGCGGAGCCGTTCTGAGATGCACGTAACCTACACACATAGTAAAAGCGCATATTAAACCCACAGCGCATATATTTATTTAACTGAATCGTAGAGTTTGTGAATTCACAATACCGTTATCTATTATTATTATAATTTTTTAATTGGTTAAATATATCATGTAGCTTTAGAAAATGGTCTAATAATGTGTTTCATGGATACTTGTCTGTGGAATGTGCTACTTCCAGTGTTTTGCTGAGTACTTGAATTGAATCGAGGAATCGTGACAGCCCTAATGTAAGTAAAGGAAAAATAGTCAAGTCAAGTCATCTTTATTTATATAGCACTTTTAACAATACAAATTGTGTCAAAGCAGCTTTACAGTAATAAAATCGTGTGAAAATGTCGGCGCCAGTAGCCTTGTGGTTAGTGTGCTGACGTATAGCGCACGTGTGCTCGCGGGCGACCCGAGTTCGATTCTCATCTCGAGGTCCTTTGTCGATCCTGCTCCCCTCTCTCTCCACCCAGTACTTTCCTGTCACCCTCTACTGTCCTGTCCATTAAAGGCACAACAAGCCCAAAAATATAACTAAAAAAGTGTCAAAATAGTGTGTCAGTAATGCAGAAGGACAACAGTAAACACTCAGTTATCAGTTAAAGGCAGTTTATCATTAAATTCAGTGATGGAAAAAAAAAATACTGACCAGGGTGTCAACTGTAGCCCACAGCAAATTAATAATATATGTATCTTTAAAAAAAGGTAAAACAGTTAATTATTAAGTGGTTGCAAAGTGCAGCATTGGTCTGGTTGTACTGTGCTTTTCTTTGTGACCTTCATGACGTGTGCTGACAATCAGTCAAATATTAAACAGCATGAAACTGGGTGGTTTAAATTGGTCAGAAAGAATATAGCATATATTAATGCTGTGCCTGTTGTCACATATCACTAAATCTGCTCCGTTATGACGGGTGGAATTGAATCAGAATGATATGTTGTAAATTGTCAGGAGTGTGAGGTGCTGTTGAGGTGAAGGTGTAGAAGTGCACTACTGGTGTTAGTCATGTTAATTACTGTGCTGCTAATTGGCACTTTTGATGAAGGGTGTACACTGTGTCCAAAAAAAATAAAAATAATAATTTTGCATTTACATGATCTAGTTCTAAAGTCAACATGAAATCAAAATGGACAATCCTTATTGTTTTGAATATTGCAGTATTTACTATAATTTATTTGTTCATGCATGCCATTATTATTATTATTATTATTATTATTTTTTTAATCATGTTCTGTTTTGTTCTTTAGTCTCAGGAACATAAACACCCTTCCCAAGAAGTTTCGGTCCTTTCCCTTCTGCAACCCAATTCAACAAACGATATCATAACAGGAAAGAAAAGTTGCAATTCCCAATTTATTACTTCAAACACATAACATGTCTGTATCCAACCTTTCACTACTGGGATCATGACCTTCTTTGGCAATATTCAACTATACAAATCATACAAAAATGTCACAATTTTGACAATTTTAATTTAACATAAATTCATAACTTACAAAACCATAAAAATCAAGGATTTTGACATCTAGCACAAACAGGATTAGTAAAAAAACTCTTGACCTTGTAAAATACACAATTTTCATAGTAACAAAAATAAATAAAATTCCAGTTAGGTGTCTGTTTAAAGTGCTCTATGACTGGCTCATTATTTCAACAATAAACAGCATTCAGTTAGATTTTTTAACCATTCATTTTTTCCTCTTTGTGGTTATGTGTGGTAATGTTACAGTTTGTATTTACATATGTGTACAGCTGCAGTCTGTACAGTTTGTGGGCTAATATACAGTATATGCATATGTGTGTGTTCCCTGCTCTCACGCAAGCATGTCAGTGTATCCTGAGCAGGATTTGAATTAGCTTTACTTCAAACAGCTTGTGTGTGTGAGACACTTTGTTGTAGCTTAAAGGAGTTGAACCATAATTATTGACTTTGAAGAGAGAGACGGAGACATCCAGGGAACGACTGGTGTGGCGTTCCAGTCTTTCTCTGGACTGGAGTTAAAATGTAAATGTTAAGCAGATGTACACTGAGTATTAATTCACCCACATTACAAATGTAAGGACGCCACATAAAACACGCACAGTGGTCAGACATTAAACATTGCCGTTAAACATTCTGTTCTTTTGCTCACCCTCATGTGAGCATGAAGAATGTTCATGGTGCTTTTCCATACAGTGAAGGTATACAGTGACCAAGGGTTTTAAACCTACAAACAGTTACTGTATCAAGTAAAGCATCAAAAAGGCACATTTATGCAAATTTTATGACGATTCCTATTTTCTTCTTCTGTACTCACTTTGTGTGAGGAACACATCCAGATTTAATAAGCCCTGAAAATTGCGGTGTCTTCCATAGTTCTCAAATTTTATGCATGCTTCTGCACATTTTTCAACTTTGCACTTTCAGATGTGCCATGGCAGGTATGATGATGTTTATAAGAAATGCCATTGGACATTTATTGAACTTGACAGCCCTGGTTGCCCATCATTGTAAATGATGACATGGTATTTAAAGTAATATACAGAGTTAAATACAATGAAGCATTGAAGTATGAATGTTGCTGTACTACAAGGGTGTAACCTTGTCTTGAAAGGGCACCTGTTATGCGATATCCACTTTTACATTGTTTGGACATAAATGTGTGTTGGCAGTGTGCGAACACAACTTACGCTGTCTGTTCAGTGGTGCAAGGCCTGTAACATAGCACTGTTTTGGCCCACTTTTGGTGTGTTTGGCTTCCCATATGTGTGGCTGAACACCAGTTCTCTCGCTCTGCCATGTTGCTTCTAGCGACCGTTTATTGTTGTAGGTATGCAAAGCAGAGATGTCTGCAGAGAGTCAGAAGACGGTGCGGAAATATGCAGCTCATTTGCATTTAAAGTGATGCATACCACAACAGCTCTTTTTTAGACACGCCCCAAAAATGACATGATAAATGTTATAATAAATGATCTGTGGGGTATTTTTTGCTGAAATTTCACACATACATTCTGGGGACACCCAAGACATTTTTTTCGAAAATGAACGAATCGTTCAAGAACGACCCATCACTAATTCGTAGCATCGTGGACGCGCAAAGTATACAAAATTTTATTTTTCAAAAAAAATGACAGATCGTTTCGCTAGATAAGACCCTTCTTCCTCAGCTGGGATCGTTTAGAGCCCTTTGAAGCTGCATTTAAACTACATTTTGGAAGTTCAAAATTGGTGCACCAATAAAGTCCATTCAAATCCTGAAATGTTTTCGTCAAAAACCATAATTTTTTTACGACTGAAGACAGAAAGACATGAACATCTTGGATGACAAGGGGGTGAGTAAATTATTTGTAAATTGTTGTTCTGGAAGTGGACTTCTCCTTTAATGCATCGTTTTTCCTTCTGGACAAGACTTTCTTGTCTTGTCACATTCAGTTATGAATTACATTGTAAATAATATCATATATATTCAGTTCAAAACGGTGAGATCTAAGAGTAGTGTGCATCGCTGGATATTACTGTCAGTCGTTTAACATTTCTACTTGTCAAATATTAAATGTTTAGCTGCTACTTATGTTGTTCCTCTTTCACCCATAAAACTGGAGTTTCGTGATTGAATTCATGCTTGGCTTCAGTGAACAGTAAAGCCCGCCTTCTTGTATTTGATTGTCCAGCTCAATCATTTTGACGTTGAGCACAGGCGCAGACCATGTTAAGAAATGTACTTTTCTCTTAATGTAGCGCAACAAATGAAGTTGAGCGAAGCAGCATTAAAAATTAAATACTGAGGGACAGTAATTAGTGATTTTTGGCATTCTGTGGTGGCTACGACCTTATCCGTTTTAAAGTTTGGCTCATTGGCTCCAGTTGCAGTGGCAAGCAGCTCACTGGAGAGGAAAATAATCGGTAAATAATGACAAATTTCAGCCTGTCTCTCATACAAAGCTATCGCACGACTTTCATAAGTGTACTGGATTTAGCAAGTCACGAGTCACATGTGAACTGCTTGTATCATATTTTCATAAAATATATTAAACTTTCGTGGGACATACAAAGTTAAAAACAATATTAGGGTGAGTAAATGATGAGAATTTAATTTTTTGGTGAGCTAAAATGTAACTGCTCTCAGAATGAGGATGAGAGGAAGTCAGAAGTCAGACAGGAAGGTGTTTGAATGTTGTCGTGTAACTGAAGCAGGTGTGAACAGCACAGCACAGATTCTCTTTCTCACTCTCAGAGAGCGTGAGCGATCAGGTTTCAGCAAAGAAAAGGAACATTGTTTGAATAGCTGGCGTCGTCCATGGCAACAGGCGAGATGGAAAAGAGACAGAAAGAAAGAAAAAGGAGAAAAAGAGGCCAAGTGTAACCACAGAGCGGTGTGAGGTCAGTGCAGGCCTGCCATTCATCACACGCACACAAATCCTCAAATATATTCAACAGTTAATTAACACGCAGTCATTGCACTTTCTCTGTCTCGCTCTCTATTATTTTCCTAGATGGTTTTTCAGTGTGTTCACAGGTTTAGTCATGGTGCAAGTTCAAATGCTAAAAGTCATTTTTATAACCAGTATTTTTGTCTTGCTTTTCCAGTCTTAAAATAAAATAAGTTTACGTGAGAAGCAAAATTGGACTAAATACTAAGACTTGTTTACTTGATTTTTCTCCTTTATTGGCAAATAGAATTTTAGGTTTAAATTTATGCTTGAAGAAAACAAGTTTCAGAAGCTTCTCAAATAAATTTGAACTTGTTGTAGAGATATTTCTCTGTAAATCAAGATAAAATTATTGATTTAGATTTTTTCCTCTGTGTAACGAGCTTCTTAGCTCAGCAGACAGAGAGTCAGTGAGTGAACTGCATTAGAGGGATTTCTGTTCAATCGCTTCTGTGAAGATTCATGCTGAGCTTCTCTATATAATGTGCCGCTAAGCCGACATAGACTGCTGTTTAGATTAAATCCTGTGAGGAGTGTGGAGGAATGCGAGCGTGAGACAGTGTTTCCTGCTCAGCTGCTGAATCTACAGCAGATGAAATCCTATTTGCACGAGTTGTGTGCATGCAGTCTGAATTTAATGGAACTAGTTAAAAGCAGCAGTTAAATGGCAACGTCTTTCTGTTAAATTGTCGAACATACAGGGCAGCCTCTTTTGTCCAGTTCACAAGACAATGACTGTCTTCTATTGTACTGTTAATGTTGCACTGCTGTTGCACAGCTATTCATTTTTTTTGTATTGTGGTGTTAAAACTTCTATTTATACATTTTTAAATGTAAAATTGTTTTTAAATTTCATTCAAACATGCAGAGACCCTGTATTAAAATATGTTACAAAAGGAGTATGGTTTTATTTAGCTTGTAGTTAAGACCAATTATTATTGGTTAGGACAGTTAGTCCATGTGGTTGGGAGAGACGACTGTGTGTGTAGACAGAGAGACGTCTAGTCGTGTGGATTGGAGATTATGTTCAAGGTCGGGAAGCTGAACAGTTTTTTCCAGTTTTTGGACTACATCAGTTTATACTTTACCATCTTCACTCTAAACATGAAACACACACACACAGGCATGCACTGGTTTTATTTTACACTTATATTCTACACTTATTTTTACTAAAGTATGCATATGTTTTTAGCAGGGCTCAACTCTAAGGATTTTTTTTTTTTGCCTGCCTATATGGTCAGTGTTTCAGATTTTACTTGCACTGCCAAAATTGTCACTAGTACCACCACAACTGTGATGCTTTCATTTTTTTTTTGTTATCCGTGTAACCAATAAATAAGGATGTTACAACACCAACATTTTGCATTTTCAAGTCTATTTTTGAGACCATGGCAAAACCTTCTAGTCTAACTATTGTTTAAACATTATTAAAGACAAGTATCTGTCAGTAATAAAATAAGAACAAATAAACATGTTACAAGCAATAGATTAAATATACAAATTAAATTAACAGTGATTTAATAACGGTAGTATTCAGGTTCACATTACCAAATGAGGCATTGTATCAGCAATAACACAGGTTATTAGTTTTCTGCTGGTGATGCAGTGTTGCTAGATATTACTATGAAAACAAATAAAATCAGACAAATAAATAAAACCCAAAATTTGTTCACATGTATTGCACGTAAGATAAAGATATTGCTAACCCTTAACTGCAACTTCCCACTTTATTAACTTTCTAAAGTGTCAAATTAAGAAGAAAAGACAAGACCAAAGAAGCTTGTAATAGCTGGATGTGGCAACACGGGTGTAGGCTGTGCCAAACCTCGCTCACTCCGCCAGCATCTTGCAGCGACATTCTTCGTCATTTTCACACCACAGATGCTAAAATTTCTAGCAAACTGTGAAAGTGGATTAGCTATACGTACAGACACTCCATATGAGGAGTTCAAACAGCAAATTAGTCATTCAGAAAACAAAAAGTAAAAAAAAAAAAAAACGTTGAACCTTGGTGACCTCATATTTAGCTACGGCATTGGTGAGACATACTACAGAAATTGAATACTGAAATCAAATATAAAACTAACATTATAGTCATCACCTGGATACGTTAAATATAGATTAAGCCTTATTAGAGAATACTAAAGGTGATGTTTTTTTTTTTCTTGTGAAACTTGTGAAAAAAAAAATGTGAAAGATAATAAGACTCAGCATTGTGCACTGTCTAAAAGGCGGATTCTAGTGTGTACAAACAGAAAACCATCTCAGATAGAACGAATGGTACATTTAATTATTTTTCATATCCTCTTGCGCTTTATTAGTTTAAAATCTCTAGGTTAGTTTAAAATTTAATTTGGCAAGAATTAAAAACTTGTGCAAATGAAACTTTCGTGATGATCAGGTGAGTAACATTTCCTTCAGCTGTCCCGAGAATCTTTCAGGTGTGTGTTAGTCAAGATTATTGCAACAGAAGCTGTTGTACACACAGTTTTTGCAGCTCTACACTGTAAAAAAAAATAATAATAAAAAAAAAATAATACAAATTTACGGTAAAAAAAACTGGCAGCTGTAGTTGCCAGAAATTTACTGTAAAAATTAAAGTAGCGACATTTTAGGTTTTATGGATTTAAGTTAAATTTACATTTAAATACAGCACTTTTATTAACTGGTATAATGTTAATATACCAACCTATTGAAGTACTGAAATCTATTTTGTACCTTTGTAATACACTGATAACCACCAAAAGGAGGTGGTGATGAGAAAGTCATATGATAAACATCACAAGCAGCTTAAAAAAAAAAAAAAAAAAATTATATAAAATATATATATATATATATATATATATATATATAGGGTCATTCCAGCTGGAATCATCAAATGGTCCCCACCTGACCCCCCTCAGTTTGTCTGAAAAAAATCTATGTGATGGGTAATATGCCCAATAGATCATATACAAAATTTCAGATCTCTACTGTGCATACTTTTTTTTACAAAAAATCTGTAAAAAAAAGTTTGTTTTTCACCCCGTTTTGGCATCACTGTCTGAGTGACCATGTTCAGACTAAAATATCTCCGGAACTATTTGTGCCAGGTCCATGAAATTTTCTGGGCTAAGAGTCTTAGTCCAGAACTGCATGAATTACAACTCACAGCATTGTTACTGAATTTACACCTGAATGCTGGCCCTCTACTTTTCTTTGAAACTATTACTTTAAGGGTTTTCAGATGTCCATAGAAACCTCAATTTTCAATGTATAAGCATCAAACTTGGTAAATGGTCTGATATGTACCATGTCTTTCAGATCCTTTGACATCAGACAATAGAGTCTTATGGATGTTGAGATATTAAGGTCCAAAAATAAAAAAAACTCATTTACACCAATGTTCAGAGCAATATTTCCCATGAATGACACCAGGTGTGAACATGAAACTTTTTTTTTTTTTTGAAAGAGCATGTTCTTATTGATAAAATATAAAAAAATTGGGATGGGGTTTTGCCTCATTTTTCTGTAATAATTTTTAAAAAAATCATTGTTATGTGACATTCACAACTACTGTTGTACCAGCTATTTTGAACTCATATGCCTAAATTAATGCTATAATGCAGCATTCCATTGTGCTCGGGACTCGGGGAAATCCGACCTCCACCTCGGGAAAGTGCAATGGAACGGCCACTTAAGTTGGGGTTCCGAAACACACACTCGGGCCAGTTCAGTGCAGACCGAGTCGGTTGGAATTATCCGTAGGCATCCATATTTTTGCCAACTGTTACAATGGAACGCATTTACGACGGACATCGGGAGAACTAACTCGGATTCACCGACTACCGACATTCAATGGAATGCAACATAAGTACCTAATCTTGATGTTCCACCCAATCCAGTGAATAATACATCCATTTTCATTGAGAAAGGAGGGCAGTATTGATTAGAAATAATAATATTCAGGTGGTATGAGATCTAGCATCAATCAATCAGTCAATCAGTCAACAATGATCAATTTTAAGGTCAGTCGAGTATCAGGAACACCAGGATTCCATGTCAACTTTGAGGTTGACCCAGTTGAACAAGGCCTTCACATCACAGATATGGCCCCAGGACAATATGTTACTTGTGTGTATGACCGGCAGTGGTGGGTTGGTATCATCAGAGACGTCTCTGACACAGAGCAAGACATTCAAGTGCTTTTTTTGCATCCCCATGGCCCAGCTAGAGGCTACTTTTGGCCAAAAAGGGAAGATGTCTGTTGGGTGCCTCTCCAGCACATCATAATGAAAATTGATGTGCCAGTTACTTCCACTGGACGATGCTATGTCATAAAAGAAAATGAAACTGTGGATTCAGACACTTTCATGAACAACTTTCAGTAACTGTTATGTCACACATTTATTTGTGTTGGTGGTATACATTATTAAAGTGACTCATGTCTGGAAGTACGTTTTTTGTATTTTGTATTTTTTGTATAAGTGGAAGATTAATAAATTCTGTTGAAATGCCCATACCAAGTTGAATAGCAAAAGTGAACAATAGGATCAGTGACGAAACTCTGAGTTTTAAAAAAATCATTACAGAAAAATGAGGCAAAACCCCGTCCTAATTTTTTTATATTTTATCAATAACAATATGCTCTTTCAAAAAAACAAGTTTTTTGTTCACACCTAGTGTCATTCATGGGAAATATTGCTCTGAACATTGGTGTAAATGAGTTTTTTTCCATTTTTGGACCTTAATATCTCAACATCCATCAGACTCTATTGTCTGATGTCAAAGGATGTGAAAGACATGGTACATATCAGACCATTTACCAAGTTTGATGCTTATACATTGAAAATTGAGGTTTCTATGGACATCTGAAAACCCTTAAAGTAATAGTTTCAAAGAAAAGTAGAGGGCCAGCGTTCAGGTGTAAATTCAGTAACAATGCTGTGAGTTGTAATTCATGCAGTTCTGGACTAGGACTCTTATCCCAGAAAATTTCATGGACCTGGCACAACTAGTTCTGGAGATATTTCAGTCTGAACATGGTCACTCAGACTGTGATGCCAAAACGGGGTAAAAAACAAACTTTTTTACAGATTTTTTGTGAAAAAAGTACGCACAGTAGAGATCTGAAATTTTGTATATGATCTATTGGGCATATTACCCATCACATGGATTTTGTTCAGACAAATCTGAGGAGGTCAGGTGGGGAACTTTTCCAAAATTTGATGATTCCAGCTGGAATGACCCTATATATATATATATATATATTATATTATTATATAATAGATTATATAATATATCCAGTCTGTCTCTGGAATGACATGAAGAAACAGAATAACTGAAACAGAGTAAATCCAGAAGAACTGTGGCAACGTCTCCAAGATGCTTCAAGAGACCTACCTGCAAAGCTACCTGAAAAATTTTGCGCAAGTGCACCTAGGGCAAAAGCTGCTGTAAACGCAAAGAATGGTCGCACCAAATGTTGATTTCATTTAGTTAATAGAAGGTAATTGATAAAAAAAATCTATTTATGACAGCATCCTCATTTTAGTGCCTAAAACTTTTAACAGTGCTGCAGCTTTGCAGGTAGGTTTCTTGAAGCATCCTGGAGACTTTGTTACAGTTCTTCTGGATTTAGTCTGTCTGAGTTTGTTCTGTTTCTTCATGTCATTCCAGACAGACTGGATGATGATGAGATCAGATCTCTGAGCAGAGCACTCGCTGTTGTCAGACTCCTTGTGCAAACAAAAATCTCACTGGATTATTACGATTAATGGCAAAATGAATGTTTGGAAATGTAATCTGATATTTTCTTACTGACACACTACAGCAAAAGACCGACTTTAACTGACTTTAAACCATTTTTTAGCTGATGAAAATACTAGTGGCCTAAGACTTTTGCACAGTACTGTGTGTGTGTGTGTATATATATATATATATATATATATACACGATGTATTAGATGTAATATACAACCCTAACTCACACAACTGATAAGAAAAACAGAAAAGAAATATAGTTATTTCAACTAAAAACCATCAAATGTGAAATGTAACCCAGTACAATTCTGGGAATGTCAATTTACAGTTATTTACTGTAAAGTATACGTTCTTTTTCCACTTCTAAAAACTGTATACTACCAGAAAAATTACATGTAATGTCCAATACAGTTAGTATAGGGCAGCTTTGCCATTGACCAATTAATAGGTTTTACTGCAGCATTTTTTTCAGTTTTTTACTGTTAAAATCAGTCATTTTTACAGTGTACCTTTAAGACTTACCAAAATAGACCTCATTGTCTTTCATCAGGACATGCTAAGTAAGTGACACATGGTTTATATGTAAATGTGAGTGGTCATACGATATTGAATCATGGTTGTGACATTATTAACGTAACGATTCGTGGATGAGCTTCTTTTAAGTTCATTTAATATATATTCTGGGTGGTCTGTGAAATACATTGAACTCTTATTTAAAAGATCAAAATGTTGTCTTCTGGAAAGTGTCATATCTAATTAATATTTAAAAGAAAAAATGTTTTTAGAATCTATTGAGAAAATCTGCCAGTATTGTCACACATGTAGCTTTCCGTAACTGTGATGGAATGCAGTGAATACTCCTTTGTGCTGTTATTGGACTTTGGCCATTCAGTTAATTTGGGGTCATCCTGATATACTTAGATGCGTTACATCACATCAGAGCTCAGCATATTTGTAGTGACTAGCAGTGCTGTTTTCTCTGCTGTGATGTAGATGGTTCCCAGTAATAAAGTTACTCTCTTTCTGCTCTTAATTTTGAATCGGCATCTTTAATTCAAACCACAACCCTCAACGCTATAAATGCAGATTACAAAATCCTTTGGACGCCTCTAACATGTTCTTTCCCCCTTAAAACTGCAGTTGAAAAAGCCCTCTTAAACCTCCACAGAAAGAGAGGTTAGCGGTAATGATATCTGTATCTATGTTGTTCCTTCTGAGTAAATGTTTGTAGTTCTCAGGTGGATTTATGTGACGATAAAAACGTCCGTTTCCTGTCTGATCAAAGTATGGCGCTGCTCAGATGAGCTGACTGACTGTTGTTGGCTTGGATTGTGTGTGTGTCATGTGTAGTCGCTCAAGCTGTGACATGCTCCAGGTAGTCCACATTCAGGAAATGTTTACCAGGTTAAATCACACTCCTGAAAGAGTCCTAATCAGTAGACTGATCTCATTCCCTGTCCTGCTCTGAATGAGTTTAATCTAATGAGACATACCTGAGTTTCTCTTCAGATCTACAGAGCACTGAAGGAAAACGCTTGTGTGAGAAAAAGAGAGCTGGCAAAGATTTGAGCTTTGACTTTGTTCATTCAGAGTTTGGAGCCCAGTCTTTGTGTCTCTCCACAAAATAATACTATTTAGGCTAGTTTAACTCTGTCTACAGTCGGATTCATTTTATATAGAGTTTCTCCTCAAATTTCTACTCTCAGACTGATAAAATATAATTAGTGGAGCCCAGCAAGATCATTTTACTCAAACCCAATGTTTTATTGTTCCTCTCTCACAGTGCTCAGCCTTAATCTGCTTGCCCTCTTTCCTATTTCACACACACGTTGAACTCTTTTCATTAATCGGGAAAAGATTTGATAGACTATTTAAAGGGATACTACAGCCAAAAAAGAAAATTGTCATTGTTTAGTCACATTTTTTTATGTTATTCCAAACCAGTGTGACTTAATTTTTAGTAGACAGAGAGAATTTCAAACTGTAAAATAAAAAATAATCTTTAACAATAAATAATTTTCTCTTATTTTTTTTGTCAGAATTTTTGTGTTTGTGGCTGAAACAAAGAATAAAATGATCTCATGAAATTACAAAAACACTGTTTTTCTTTCCATATCCTCTCACTTTCTCAGCTGTGGTTTAGTTCACTGAGGTTTATGTTATGTTTAATGAGTTTATGCGTTGACTAAAGTCAGGTGCGTTTTTAATGTCTGCATAAGTTCATCGTACAAATTCTTTGTATGTTGATTTATAAAACTTTATTGACTACAAAGAATAGGTAAACCTCTCTAAGGCCTAAATGATTTTGTGTATGTTTGTGCAGTAAATGTTTTGAAGTGATTTTCTCTGTAGTAAATAAAGTCTGCTTTCACCAGGCTGATATTCTGTCCCTTTTTGGCACAATTGTAGAGAAGCTGATTACAGCTTTGATGTTTTGGTTTTATCGATAATGTCCAGCGTTTTTGCAATAACTGCAATACTGGGCAGGGGATTTGGGAAGGGGTCTCCTTCTAATAAAACACACAATAAGCAGTGAAAGTATGAGAGATTATGTTATTAATGAGATTAAATGAGATTATGGAAGTAAATGAAAAGTTAATGTGTGTTATTAGCCGTAATTGACTGTTGTGTTTCTGGGGTTTCAGGTATACAGCACGTTCTCGAATGAAGAGTACGACCGGAGGAATGACGATGTGGATCCTGTGGCGGCGTCTGCAGAATACGAGCTGGAGAAACGGGTGGAGAAGATGGACGTATTTCCCGTGGAGATCGAGAAAGGTGAGGCTGTGTCTTTCACAACATACTCCAACTCTCTCTGGAATTGAGTAATTAAAAATGTTGTGACATCTGCTGATTTAAGTCCACTTCCAAAACAACAATTCACAAATAATTTACTCACCCCCTTGCCATCCAAGACGTTCATGTCTTTCTGTCTTCAGTTGTGAGAAATTATGTTTTTTGAGGAAAACATTTCAGGATTTTTCTCCATATAATGACTTCATTGGTGCCTTGATACTGAATTTCCAAAATGTAGTTTAAATGCAGCTTCAGAAGGCTCTAAACGATCCCAGCTGAGGAAGAAGGGTCTAATCTAGTGAAACGATCGGTCATTTTTCTCGGAAAATAAAAATTTGAGCACAAAAGCTCATGTAGCACAGGTTCTGGGATGCGCGTTCACGTATTATTGAATCACGTCGAAAGGTCACGTGGAACATAGGTGGAACCACAGACCCAGCGTTTACAAAGCGAATGCGCAAAGATAAGAAAGTGCACCTAAGTCAAACGCTGTTTACAGACAAAAAGGTACAACGATGTCGGACGATTCTGAAGTTGTAGGAGAAAATAACATGGAGTTTTTCGACATACTCTACCTTTTTGAGCCGGAGTACACAGACGATGAACTTGTGGTGATTCGAAGACGTGATTCATAGTAGTGATGGGAAGTTCGGATCATTTTACCAACTCAGACCTTTGAGTCTCGTTCAGCAAAATGATCAAATCTTTTTTCGAGTCATTTCATTCATTTTACAACACATCTACTGCTTACACAAACGTTGATCACACTACAAACAAGACAAAACTATAATGCTATAAGAAACAGAAAAAATTAATTCATTGTTTACCTGGGTCTTTAGTCTATGATTAGCTCACCTCACCTCTTATCTGACAAGTTTTCGGGTTTGAGTCATTCATTCATCACTCGAAAAACCCGAAGACTCGAAACAAGTGAACTAATTCCAGTACAGAACCTAATAGGAGACGAACTCCCCGAGACGACTCGTTCTTCCCAAATCACATTAAAGATTTGTTCAAAATGAACGAATCGTTCAAGAACACGCATCCCAGAGCCTGTGCTACACGAGCTTTTGTGCTTTAAAAAGTATACAAATTTTTATTTTTTGAAAACAATAATCATTTCACTAGATAAGACCCTTCTTCCTCGGCTGGGATCATTTTGAGTCCTTTGAAGCTGAATTTAAACTACATTTTGGAAGTTCAAAATCGGGGCACCAATCAAGTCCATTATGTGCAGCAAAATCCTGAAATGTTTTCCTCAAAAACCATAATTTCTTCACGACTGAAGACAGAAAGACATGAACATCTTGGATGACAAGGGGGTGAGTAAATTATTTGTGAATTGTTGTTCTGGAAGTGGACTTCTCCTTTAATGGGGTCATGACATGGATTTTTTTTTATTATTTTAATATGTTCCTTGAGGTTTACTTATAATGTTAATAAAGTTTTCATGCACAAAAAAAAAAAAAGATTATTTTTAACCCTCATTCTGACCCTCTGTCTGAAATGACCTGTTTTAAGGGGCGTGTCCTTTAAGGTTTCTCCGTAATCGTCCACTGTTATGATTGGTTAACTTCATTGTGTAGGTAACAGTATCAACGCCCCCTCGCTATTGCATGTTTTGAGTGTTTTGACAACATGATTAAAAAACAAAACAAAACTGTAATTTCCAGACAAAGCATTATGAAATCATTTCCTTACAGTTTGTGATGCAGCTGCAGTCAGATCTAGTTAGCGCTTCATCTTTCAACTAAATTTTCTTTGTGAACTCTCCATGAAACTGTGCCTTAATTATAAAACAACATGCTCCGAAGTCCCAACAATCCTCTGACATGATCCGGGATGAAAATAAACTATCCACTTTTTACGTTGGAATCCTTCTGATATCTGCACAAAGATGTGAACAAGTTGTTTAAACCAAACGCATCAAAACAAACGGTCTTTATCCTAGAAGATCAAGACAAATTTGATTTCTCATGTCATGACCCCTTTAACACTGTGAAACACCATATTCTACACCTCTGTAGAGTTTTATGTTATAAATTGACTAACAATGTCATACAGGTTTTTTTGAATTACAGAAACATTTGTAATTTAGTTTTCACGCTGACTTTTCCATCTCACTGACAAAAATAGATCCATTGTCAGTAGTGTAGAGATGTATGAGATACAGAAATTAATTGCTTTTAAACCAAGCAGCTTTTTATTGTTCAGAGGTTTGTTCCCAAAATCAACTATAGTCCCAAGTTCTGTCATAACTAATAGAGTTCAATAGAGAAATTGCAGCCATATTTAGCTTTTAGGAAATGTCCCCCAGTGCAGCAAATTCACATGACCAACTTAAACATGAGAGAAGTCCAGCTCTGTATGTAAATGATCATTATGATTGGCTTGCATCTTTGCATGTGAAATGAATATCCCTGCCAAGACACTCAACTGTAAATGTTTGTGGTCATATGTTAATAAATTCATGTTTCAGTCATTCAAGTCATTTAAATTTTTTTGATTCTATTTTTGGTTTAATTCCAATAAAGTATCTGTTTGAACTGAGAAGGAACTGTACATGTTAGAGAATGCCTGCATCAGTTAAAAAAAAAAAAAAAAAAAAAATCTAAGACTTACTCTCTTACGTCTCTTTGTGTAGGTGATAAAGGGCTGGGGATCAGTATTATAGGGATGGGTGTCGGGGCAGACCAGGGTCTGGAGAAACTGGGCATCTTCGTCAAGACCATCACGCAGGATGGAGCTGCAGAGAGGGATGGGAGGTGAGATCTTAAGATCAATTGAAAGATGAAACATTTGGACGGGCACAACAGAATTTCTTACAACAACCAGACATTCAGTGTAGAGTTTTTCCAGATGATTTTCATCCATCAGATGAAAAAACCTATTTTTGATTGCATAAAAAAAGTAAGATCACACTTCTCCTCAACTGGCCTTGATATTGTGTCCTTATAATATTGTCCTAACTGGTCCTTTTTTTCTTAATAGAAATGCATACTTTTATTCAACAAGGACAAATAAAATCAATAAATTACATAGTAAAGACATTTTCATTGTTGCAGATCAGTTCTATTTTAAATAGTTGGTGTTCATTTGCTATTCATTAAAAATGTATCATGATTTCCATGAAAATATGACGAAGAGCAACTGTTTTTAATATTGATAATAATACAAATGTTTCTTGAGCAGCAAATCAGCATATTAGAATGATTTCTGAAGAATCATGTCACATTGAAGACTGGAGTAATGATGCTAAAAAAATTTATTACATTAAATGGCAAAAATATTTTACTATATTAATGTTTTACTGTATTTTTAACCAAATAAATGCAGAGTATAAGAGAGTTCTATCAAAAACCTAACCAACACCAATATTTTGAACAGTGTATAGACTGGTGAGCCCTGTTTAGTGTGATTTTTATGGTTGCAGTAGTGGTGGGCATGTCTTCGTGTGCTGCTTCCTGAGGGCAGCTGAAGCAGGACACACATGTTTGATCTGTCTGATGGGCTGTTTAACATTCCCTGTCCAAACACTGCATTTATGACTGTGTCACAGTACAGAAAACACACACTTCCTCTTTCCTGTGCATCTCAGCACTCCCTGCCAACTGCCGAAGGCTTTTTAAAGCAGACTTTGTTTGAAATACTTACTGCCGTTTGGAAAAAGCAACCCAGCTGGGTATCAGGCCCCAGGGGTGTCCGTCATAAACATGTTATGATGTATAGTTAATAGGTCATGAGTGCAGATTAGGTGTGAGAAGTGTTAGCAAGCTGTGCTTTGGCCAGAGAGATATGATTGCTTAAATATTACTGATTATGGTGTCATGAAAATGTACTTAGTGTATATTTCACGTCACAGTGCAGCGCTTAGCAGCACATTTACAACAGTCTGAAGTGCATTGAATTAAAGTGCCTAGATGTTTGACTTTGTCAAAGTGTTGACTTTTAGAGGTTTTCATTAGAGTATGGTTTGGAGCTTTGTGGAAGGTAATGTATGTTATGTTATCAAATAATAAAGTAACTGGTAGAGTGAATTACATTTCATGTACTTTTTTACATATTTACATATTTTTAAATTAGTTGTCTGCACAAAATCTGCTAAGTTTAAGGCCCAAACATACTCAAACATACACAAAGTTTTTTTTAAATGATTTTGAAAGAAGTGTCTTATACTCACCAAGGCTGCTTATTGGATCAAAAATACTGTATTGCGAAATATGACTACAATTTAAAATAACTTTTTTATTTGAATATATTGTAAAGTAATTTATTCCTGTGATGGCAAAGATGAATTTTCAGCATCATTACTCCTGTCTTCAGTGTCACGTGATATTTTTATTAAGTATTTTAGCAGTTCACAGCACTGGTTAGAAGTATTTGTCTCTAAAATGATTGGCTGTTCTGGCTGTAATTAAGTATATATTGATGACTGCTTTATTAGACATATTACTTTTGTCATTGTAATATCATGATCATCATTATCTGTTCCAGGATTCAGGTGAATGATCAGATTGTGGAGGTGGACAGCATCAGTCTGGTGGGTGTGACACAACTCTTTGCTGCGACAGTCCTTAAGAACACAAAGGGAACTGTCAGGTTGGTCCTGCCCTGTCTTAAACACTCACATTCAGTCTAGTTAGTTGAGTGTGGTCATCACCATAAATGTTGTCACAGATGTCTTTCTTAATTCTTGTGTTATCAGATAGATAGCATGAGACCATCTGACTGGCATGTAAAGAGACAAAGCATGCTGTAGCTGTTTTTACATAATGAAAAGAGGCTTGTGAAGATGCATTAGATTTGAAGTCAGAAACAAGTAGATTTCATTCCTGTTTTGATGTACGTAAGGCAGGACTTTTCATTTTGAATGAATTAAATTGAAATGAAACTTTGAATTTTCATTTCATGCTGACTAACTGATTGTTCACATGTAATATGTAGCCTAACTATACTGTTACTAGTTATGTTATCAAAAAATAGATCTGTTAATGTTTCGTATATAGTTTTGAGATTGTAAATGCTCGAGTTCTTTAAAGGGGCAGTTCACCCAAAAATGACAGTTCTGTCATCTTTTACTCATGCTCCACTTGCTCCAAATCAAGTTTATTTCTTCTGTTGAGCACAAAAGAAAATATGTATTTTATGTGTTTATCAGACTAGATATGCTATATGCGCTGCTGCAGAGCAAATATGGCTACTGCTAAGAGATACACGCACGCTGATGTTACCATATACGAAATGCTGAATAAACAGACATACGGTTATGGCCAAAAATATCGGCACCCTTGCAATTGTGTCAGAAAATGCAACCCTTTTCTCAGAAAATTGTTGCAGTTGCAAATGTTTTGGTACTCATATGTTTATTTTTTTTTTTTTTTGTTTGCATTGGAACAACACAAAAGAAAAGTCAAATCTGATACAATTCCAACACAGGCACTGGACAAAATTATTTTCATCCTTAACTTAATATTTGGTAGCACCCATTTCGGAAAAAAATAACTTGAATCAATTGCTTCCTGTAACCATGAATGAGTTTCTTACACCTCTCTGCTGGAATTTTGGACCACTCTTCTTTTGCAAACTGCTCCAGGTCATTCAGATTTGAAGGATGCCTTCTCCCAGCTGCTGTTTTGAGATCTTTCCACAGGTGTTCTATGGGATTCAGATCTGGACTCGTTGCTGGCCATTTCAGAACTCTCCAGCGCTTTGTTTGTAACCATTTCTGAGTGCTTTTTAAAGTGCGTTTCAGGTCATTGTCCTGCTGGAAGACCCATGACCTCTGGTGGAGACGCAGCTTTCTGACACTGGCGACTTTGGTAATCATCAGATTTCATGATAGCGTTCACACAGTCAAGGCATCCAGTGCCAGAAACAGCAAAGCAACCCCAAAACATCTTTGAACCTCCACCATGTTTGACTGTAGGGACTGTGTTCTTTTCTTTGAAGGCCTCATTTCTTTTTCTGTAAACAGTGCCATGATGTCCTTTACCAAAAAGCTCTACTTTTGTCTCATCTGTCCACAGTACGTTCTCCCAGAAGGATTGTGGTTTTTGGCGAACTCCAATCTTGCTTTTTTATGCAGTGGTGTCCTCCTGGGTCTCCTACCATAGCGTCCTTTTTCATTCAGATGGCGACGGATAGTGCGAGCTGACACTGTTGTACCCTGTGTCTGCAGATCAGCTTGAATTTGTTTAGAAGTTAATCAGGGTTCTTTATCCACCATTCGAACAATCCTTCATTGTAATTTTTCATTAATTTTGCTCTTCCGTCCATGTCCAGGGAGGTTAGCTACAGTGCCATGGGCTGTAAACCTCTTGATGATATTGTGCACAGTGGACACAGGAACATTAAGATCTCTGGAGATGGACTTGTAGCCTTGAGATTGTCCATGTTTTTCCACATTTTTTTCTCTCAAATCCACAGACAACTCTTTACACTTCTTTCTTTTCTCCATGCTCAGTGTGACACACAACACAAAGGTTGAGTCAGCTTTTTTCCATTTTAACTGGTTGCAAGTGTGATTACAATGTTGCCCTAAATACAAATTACAGGAGCATCACATGCTTGAAGCAATTATTTCTTACACACCAAAAGTTTTGCAATTTTCTCAGTTTTCTGAGAGAAGTGTTGCATTTTCTGATAGAATTGCAAGGGTGCTGATATTTTTGGCCATGACTGTAAATGCTAGACGTGATACTAGACAGATGGAGCTGGGGGAAGTGGATTGTTTCTGTGCTGCAGGACCAGCTTGCTGTAAATACTGAACCACACAGTTTAAATGTTGAGCAAGCAAGCTCACTGGCTGCAGTGCAAATTATGTGATTGCTATACTGCATGTAGAGAACTGTAGGCTCTAGATCCGTAAGATTCTTGAACCCTGCTCCTGGAGAGCTACCAGCCTGCATACTTCAGATCAAACCCCAATCAAACACATTTGAACCAGCTAATCAAGAGGTTCAGGGTTACTTGTTGGAGCAGGGTTGGAACTGAAGTCTGCAGGAAGGTAGCTCTCCAGGAGCAGGTTTGCAGACCTCTTCACCACATGCAAATAAACAATGCAAACACTCACACAGCCTCTGTTGTTTCCTCTCTACCTGATATCAGCAGATTGGTATACGTTTCACACGTAATCATCCTTGTTTCCCCCTTGCTGACCTGTCAATCACCATGTCCAGGTTTCTGATTGGCCGAGAGAAGCCAGGTACTCAAAGTGAGGTGGCACGACTGATCAGTGAGACCCTCGAGCAGGAGCGGCAGCAGCAGCAGCAGGTGGATGACACATACGAGCAGTCCACTGAAGAGGTCAGTAAAAAGCACCTCATGGTTTTTTTTTCTTACGTCAGTGCTTACGCATTGTACATGTTTGGAGTGATACGGAATTGTTTGGGGTTACTTTTTAGCTCAGTATCAGTAGTTTGTCCCTGTGTATTTTTAATTAGTAGTTCTGAAAGTATCAGTGCGTTTATTATAAATTCATAAATAGATGGTGTACCAATTTACTTACCTCCTCAGCTAGTGCTTTACCTCATGATATATACAGTATGATATCAATAAAGAAACATTTATTGAACCGCTTTGGTGTGGTTACAGCCAGTGTTGGGTGTAATGCATATAAAATAAAGGGATTACTCTTAATTGTTCTGTAATTTAATTACTGTTACTTCTGATGAAATTGCATTAAATACTGTATAGACCAGTGGTTCTCAACTCCAGTCCTCAGGGCCGACTGCTCTGCACATTTTGTATGTTTCTGAATCTGACACACTCAGTTCAGTTCATGGATCTTTCTCCTAACGAGCTGATGATCTGAATCAGGTGCATTAAATGAGGAAAACATATAAAATGTGCAAATGTGCAGTGGGCCCAGAGGACTGGAGTTGAGAACCACTGGTATAGACTGTAAAGCAATTCTGTATACAACAATAGTGGATTTAACATGAAAATGTAACATCTGATGTTAAAATGTATATTTAAATATAACCTTCTCCCTTAAATACTTTGGTAGGTTCAAGAATAATTTATGCAATTTTATATTATTTATTTAAAAGGATTGAAAGAGCAGTTTCTCGTCTTATGTTTGTATTTTCCAACTGGTCGAGGTTGATGTGGAATTTATGAAGTAATTAGTAATGCACTACTTTTTAGAAAGCGTAATTAGTAATCTAATTACACCATTGAAGATGTGATCAGTAGCTAGAAATTAATTACTTTGGTAACACTTTACGATAAGGTTCATTTAGTTAACATTAGTTAACCACAGTAGTTAACATAAACTAAGAATAAACAATACTTCTACAGCTTTTATTAATCTTAGGTAATGTTAATTTCAGCATTTACTAATGCATTATTAAAAATGATTAAAGTTGTGTTTGTTAACATTAGTTAATGCTCTGTGAACTAACATGAGCAAATAAGTCAGCGGCGATAGCCTTGTGAGCAGCGCACCGACATACAGCACCATTGCGCTACGGGTGTCCTGATTCCCTTTAACATTCAAAGGAGAAGTCCACTTCCAAAACAAAAATGTACAGATAATGTACTCACCCCTTTGTCATCCAAGATGTTCATGTCTTTCTTTCTTCAGTCATAAAGAAATTGTTTTTTGAGAAAATTTCTGCATTTTCCTCCATATAATGGACTGATATGGTGCCCCAATTTTGAACTTCCAAAATGCAGTTTAAATGCGGCTTCAAATGATCCCAAATGCGGTTGTAAACGATCCCAGCTGAGGAAGAAGGGTCTTATCTAGAGAAACGATTAGTTATTTACATTAAAAAAAAAAAAAACAATTTAAATACTTTTTAATCTCAAATGCTCGTTTTTCCTTTCTCTCCCTGAACTCTGTGTATTCTGACTCAAGACAGTTAGGGTATGTTGAAAAACTCCAATCGTATTTTCTCCCTCAACTTCAAAAATCATTTCAAAATCATCCTACATCACTGCAGAAGTACCGACACAGTCTTTGCAAAGTGAACATGCAAAGAAGATCAAACACCCGCAACAAAAAAGGTAAAATAGCGATATAGGACGATTTTGAAGGTGAGGGAGAACATGAGGTGGGACTTTTTCGACATCCCCTAACTTCCCCTAAACCGGAACAAAAACAATTCAGGCAGAGTAAGACAAGACGAATGTTTGGCATTAAAAAGTATAGAAATTGTATTATTTTTATTACAATAACTGATCGTTACGCTAGATAAGACCCTTATCTTATGCGTTTACAACCGCATTTGGGATCGTTTGAAGCTGCTTTTAAACTGCATTTTGGAAGTTTTGGGGCACCATATCAGTGAGAAAAATGCTGAAATGTTTTCCTCAAAAAACATAATTTCTTTACGACTGAAGAAAGAAAGACATGAACATCTTGGGTGACAAGGGGGTGAATACACTATATGTGAATCTTTGTTTTGTAATGAATGTATTGTTCATTGTTTGTTCATGTTAGCTAATACATTGACTAACATTAACAAATGACACTTTATTGTAAAGTGTTACCATTTACTTTTTTGAAGTAACTTACCCAACAAGTGTTACCCAACAGCAGGAGCTAACTGGACCATGCTAACTAGCCAAAACTTGCTAACTTGGTCCACATGTACCTTTTTAAGTTTATTTGGATCTTTGGTTGTCTGAGGGTTTTAAGGTACATTCACATTTACCGTTGCTTGGCAAAATCCATTTCAATAATTATGTAATCCATTGAATCCACATAATGCACTTAAATAGTAATAACATTTCGGGAATTTCGCACAGGAGCAGAAAAGTTCCCTATGCAGGTTTTGTTGGTCATGTGAAATTGCTGCATTGACCAGCAAGTCACCTTTATTTGTGTAGTGCTTTATAAAATACAGATTGTGTCAAAGCAGCTTCACAGTATTAAACAGGAAAATAGTGTGTCGATAATGCAAGAGGACAATAGTAAACATCCAGTTTTCCCATTAAAGTCAGTTCATCGCTGATTCAATAATTGTAGTTTAACATCATTGGCAATCATGTTGACAATTTTGCCAAAAAAAATAAAGTGGTTAAACAGAAAGCGACATTGTTTGCAAGTGACTTGTGTGTGAGCTATGCATTGCTACAACTATTGAAATGTACCATTTCACCAAAGCTAATTCGACCACACCTTTAGACTGGCATGCTGCAAAGCTCAGTTAAAGAAACACCTTCTGACTTTTTTAGCCATGCTGTAATTTCACCAGAACTGCTCTGTTGAATGTTCACAAGTATGCAAAACTATGTAAAAATCCACCTTGTTGAATGAGGAAACAGATTTGGGAGTTTTGAACCACTGTGTTTTTGGTACCTGTGCAGGTAAGTTAAGCTGTTGAATTCTGAAAGGTTAATATTTCGCAGTTTTCATTATACTTGGGTTACTTCGTTAATTCATAACTTATTTCTCAACTTTGTTCTCAACTATTTTTGGACTGGTTGTTTCTTGTTCTATGCATTATATCATGTCTGCGTCTCTGATGTCATGACAGGACGAGCACTACGAGGATGAGGAGGAAGGTGGGGAGGATGGCATCCTTGGTTCGAGTTTCGGCAGGAGGAACGTGGAAGTGTACGACCTGCCCGAGAGCGAGGAAATGTTCCTGCCATCAAACATGGACACCGCTCAATTAACATTCAGATTTAAAGAGGTAACCGACCTCTTTTGTGCATTTCACTCATTTGTAATAAATTCCCATTAACCATTTGATAATTTCATGCATATTCTGTTTTAATTTCAGCTCCAGATAAAACACACGATTGCAGAAGCTGAAGTAGATGAACTAAAAGAGCGAGTACGTTCTTATGAACCATCTTATATGTTTATATCAAACATGCAGCAGTTCCTTGTGTTGTAACTGATATGGTTTTGTTTCTGTTATAGTTGAGAGAGTCGTCAGAGGAGCGTGTGGCGTGGGAGGCGAGGGAAGCTCAGTTAGAAAGGAGCGTTCAGGAGAACTCTGAGAGAATCGCTCAGATGGAGAAGAACTGGCTGGAGGCTCAGGCTCTCTGTAAAAGCATCAACGAACAACTCAATGACACGCAGAGCCAGTATGAAGCTCTGGATAAAAAATACAGCAAAGCCAAGAAACTGCTCAAGGACTATCAGCAAAAGTGAGTTGTGACGCCAGCACTAACCTTTCTATTAGTATAACGTTTTACTGCTTTGTGATCATCCTTGGTATATGTGACCTTGGACCACAAAACCAGGGTCATAAGGGTCATTTGAATTTGAGAAAGCAAAATAAATAAGCTTTCCATTGATGTATGCTTTGCTAGGATATGACAATATTTGAAACTATTTGAAAATCTGGAATCTGTGGATGCAAAAAAAAAAAAAAAATTGAAATATTGCATCGTTCTTAGCAATGCATATTACTAATCAGAAATTAAGTTTTGATACATTTAGGGTAGGAAATGTACAAAATATCTTGATGGAACATGATCTTTACTTAATATCCTTAAGATTTTTGGCATAAAATAAAAGTCAATCATTTTGACCCATACAATGTATTGTTGGCTATTGCTACAAATATACCCATGCTACTTACGATTGGTTTTGTGGTCCAGGGTCACATATAGTCTGCGATTTAGTTTTTGGAACAATAATAATGCTGTTTTGTTTGTTGTGGCAGCCCCTAGTCACTTAAAATGTCACTTACTGAAAGACCATTGTTTTATCATGAACTAGTCATTTTTGAGATTTTGTGGTATTATGCTTCCATAGCATTTCTTCTTTCAGACTAATTGAAAGAAAACTTACAACATCCAAAATACACATATATTTGAATCTGTAGATTTTAATTATAATGCATATCTTGCTATTTTCTCAAAATTATTTTTCTCATGTAGTGATCCAGAAATCTTCACTTCAGTAGCCCTTATATACATTAAACTTTATAGTTTTATTCCTATCTCTGTTTTTACATTTATCTGTTTTATATAACATTTCATTACTAAAAACTCTGGCTGTCTGACTTATGGAATGATAAGAGATCTTCAAAAGGCCCTCTTTAAAAAAAAAAAAAAAAAAACAGAATATTTAACCTGGCTTTTATCCTGTGTTCAAATTTCTGTTCTGGAACTCTATGCAAAATATGTGAATATTAAATGAGCTAATGTATAATTTGCATATCTAAACATAACATTGCAGACATTAGAAATAAACATTCTGACTGGTTGAATGTGCGTTTGTATTGCAGAGAGGCGGAGTATGAGCAGAGGGAGGACGATTTACGGAGAACTCTGGAGGACAGAGAGGCCAAATATAAAACTCAGATAGAGGATCTGCAACGCAGAGTGAGAACACGCTTCATATGATCAGCGATTTCAACAAAATTGAATGTTTCATGTTCTCTGATTCCTACCTATCAATATGTTTCTGTGTAGTTGGCAAAGCTTGAATCTGGCAACGGTCATCATGAGTCTACACTGTCGGGCAGTAAGTCTGCAGATTCAATTCTGCTGGGTGAGTTAAACCTCTAGATGATTTTTAATGGCTTTCTAAATCCAAGAAGGATTAATTGATCGTGAGGTCATGCTGAGCTCAGACTGGAGTTATATAATGCGAAAAACAGTCAGAAACAGTCAGAAACATAGAAACTGCTGCAGAGAGTAACAGCAACATGAAAAATATACATAATTATGCTAAATAAGCATGCGGTTGACTTTTTTATATATAAAATAGTTAAACCCAAGGTCTGCGTTTTGTAGTTGCATTTCTTAATTAGTTATTATCCAAAGGTAAATGATTAGATACAGTTGAGGTCGAAAGTTTACATACACCTTGCAAAATCTGCAAAATGTTTATTATTTTACCAAAATAAAAGGTAATTTTTTTTAAAATACTGACCTGAGTAAGATATTTCACCTAAAAGATGTTTACATATAGTCCACAAGAGAAAATAATAGTTGAATTTATGAAAATGACCCCATTCACAAGTTTATATACGCTTGATTCTTAGTACTGTGTTGTTACCTTAATGATCCACAGCTGTGGATTTTTTTTTTTTTTTTTTTTTTAGTTATAGTTGTTCATGAGTCCCTTGTTTGTCCTGGACAGTTAATCATCTTTTGGAGGATCTCTCAGTCAAATAACCATGAATTGTTCTCCAGGAGCGGACTGGAGTGAGATGGTTCCTGAGACGGAGCGTCTAGACACCAGCGTCCATCGCGCAAAGGCCCAGCTGGCCCAGAGATCCAAACGGCCACCGTCTCGCAATAAACTCAAAGAAACGCTCAGCTCCCCAGCAAGAAGTGCACAGGTCGCACAGAGCTTAAGAACTTCATAAGCAATTGGCTGCTGTAAAAAATTCAATACATCGATTTTGGACACTAACTTTGTCTTTGACCTTGGATCCACTTTACTGTTTTTTAGGGTGATGATGAGAGTCAGTCTGTGAGTCCCGACTCTCCACCGCCTCGTAGGAGATCAATCCAGGAGAGTTTGTCCCTGCCAGTCGTCGTATCTTCCACTGCAAACCACCCGAAGGATGAAGGTACTGTTATGGGCAGCAGCCAATCAGTGCAGAGGGATTCTCAAGGCTCCGCCCTCTCCTCCCCTAAAGACTCCTCCCCCTCCAGTTTCCTACGGAATGTAAAGAAGAGAGAGTCCAAAGGCAAGGGCAAAGAGATCAAAGGTAACAAGCTGGATTTAGGTGCTTTTTATAGTAAACATTGTCATATTAAATATAGATGTGCTATCGTTGATACATTTTTTGATACAAATGAAGTGCTAATCAATCCATGTTACCCTGGCCATCAGGTGTTTGTCTGTATTTGTTTTCTAATACAATTCTTTATTTATTTTAGACGAGTCTAATGATGCAGCTGGAAAAACCAAAAGAAGATTCCCAGATTTTGGGTATGTGCAAAATTCCACACTTTTCTCCATAGCATTTTGCTATATAAGTAAATAAGATTCTAATAGTTCACAGTGAACTTTTGTTTTGTTCTTTTTGTAAGTTCTAGGGCTATCCTTGACTAAAGATTTTTCTAGTCGATTAGTAGTCGTTCATTTTAAGCATTACTCGACTAATTGCATGTTTATTATTAAACCATTTAAATCATCATAATAAACCTTTAATTGCCTACATAGCATAATTGCCTACGGCAGAAAGCGCATCCTGTTTGCTTTCATTATTTTGCAAAAGTGCAATGTTTTGTTGTTATTGTGAGTGCACACAAATATACAGAGTCTTTACAGATTCGAAAGATGTATTACTTTTATGTGTATGACCAAAACAGAGTATTTTAAGTGCAAGTGACCGCACCAGCGCCTCTATCTGTCACGCAGTGAGCATGCTACTATTCAGCTTTCACACTCCGCACAGACACTTGAATAGCACACATTTTTCTAGGTTAAAATTTGATTGAGTGGCCATGTAAAGTTGCTACTAATTACATATTTCAGGTGATTAAGCCGTATTTGAGGTAGATGACTGATAGGCAAGCGTTTGCATGTCCTGCCTGATTTTTACTGTATTATCACATAGACCAGCCAATAATGGTCTGTCCATCATGGACTTTGTGACTTTGCCACTTCCTGTGGATTTTTCTTTAACTAATAAAATTTTGGTCGCCCAACCCTTTTCTTGTCGACTAGTTCAATACTGATTGTGTATTTAATGAGTTTTCCTGACTGTGTTGTTTCTGATAGTGGTTTAAGGAAATCAGGAGGAAAGGGGAAAAAAATAAGCAAAGAAGCTACAAGGGCATCACTGGACAGCAGGTACACATGAACATGTTGGGTTTCAGTGTATTATGGAGACGTTCCATGGACGTAATTTGTTTTTATACTGTACAAACTGTATTTTCTATCCTCTTTCTCTAACCCAAACCCTAAAACACTTCATTCTGTATGATTCATCAGCTTGTTTGTTCAAGAAGACAAACAAAATCCCCACAAGATCAAAAATTACTGGTATTACTATACTTTTGAGGACATTTGGTCCCCATAATGTAGGGAATACCAGGTACACACACACACACAGACTGATATTTGTGTCATTATGGTGACATCACATAGGCATAATGGTTTTTCTACTGTACAAACTGTATTTTATATCCCTTACCCTAACCCTACACTTAAACCTACCCCTCACAGAAAACGTTCTGCATTTTACATTTTCAAAAAACTTCATGCTATATAATTTACAAGCTTGTTTCCACATGGGGACCAAAAATGTCCCCACAAGGCCAAAAGTGACTGGTATTATGACACTTGTGGGGACATTTGGTCCTCATAATGTAGCGAATACTAGGTACACACACGCACTTCCACATTTGATGTGGATCCAAGTCCATTTGACGTTAGTTGTCAGTGTAAAAGCTCTTTTCCACAGTCTGGCCCTCTGTTAGCAACCACATATGCACTCCTGTGTACTTTTTCCTTTTTACTCATTGGTTTTTGCAAGCAGAAGTTGAAGTCAAGCTGTGTCATAGATTAGTCAATGTCACGTGTATTAACAGATCCAGCTAAACAAATAAAAAATGTTAGCATTGGAATAAGTATTTAAAGCCTGGTAAAATGCATTTGTCATTGCTTCTAGAACACAGAGCTTGTATTTTCTCTCCTCATATCTCAACGTCTTGTGTTGTAGGGGTTCAGCGGAGTTACTGGAGGAGTCAGGGGTCCGAGTCTCCCCTTCAGAGTCCATGACCTCCATCCCCACCTGCATGCCCTTCTCCTGGTTTGGAGAAAAAGACAAAGAGCGAGACAGAGAGCCATCATCCTCGTCCAGCAGTCTCCCACACACCGCTGCAGATGCCAGCGAACACAGCCACAACTCCAAAAACAAGGTGATGATTACTTCTCTCATGGAGCATTTCTGCTCGAGGATTGATTCTCCTGCACAAATTAAAACTAGTCCAGAACGACTATGGATCTTCAAAACTTAACCATGAATTGACTTGAATGTATGAGTATGAATGAGAACAACTTTATTCTCAGCTTAATATGTAGAATGTGAATTCTGACATCATCTTGTCATTTATATTGCTCTTAAAGGAGAAGTCCACTTTCAGAACAACAATTTGCAGATAATGTACACTCTTAAAAATAAAGGTACTTCAAAAGGTTCTTCAAGCTGTGCTATAGAAGCACCATTTTTGGTTCCACAAAGAACCATTCAGTCAAAGGTTCTTTAAAGAACCATCTCTTTCTTATCGTTTTATAATCTGAAGAACCTTCTTTCGCCACAAAGAACCTTTTGTGACACAGAAAGGTTCTTCAGATGTTAAAGGTTCTTTATGGAACCATTCAGACTAAAAAGGTTCTTCTTGCATCGTGAAGCACTGTTATTTTTAAGAGTGTACTCATCCCCTTGTCATCCAAGATGTTCATGTCTTTCTTTCTTCACTCATAAAGAAATTGTTTTTTGAGGGAGAACATTTTAGGATTTTTCTCCATATAATGGACTGATATTTTGCCCCGAGTTTGAACTTCCAAAGGCACTTCAAACGATCCCAAATGTGGTTGTAAACGACTGTCTTGCTCTCCCTGAACTCTGTGCATTCTGGCTCATGACAGTTAGTGTATGTCGAAAAACTCGGATCATATTTTCTCTCCCAACTTCGAAATCGTCCTATATCGCTGTTTACCTTTTTTTGTCAAGGATGTTCGATCTTCTTTGCATGTTCACTTTGCAAAGACTGTGTCGGTACTTCTGCAGTGATGTAGGATGATTTTGAAATAATTTTTGAATTTGAGGGAGAAAATACAATTGGAGTTTTTCGACATACCCTAACTGTCTTGAGCCAGAATACACAGAGTTCAGGGAGAGAAAGACAAGACAAGCATTTGAGATTTTAGCATTTGAGAAAGTATTTAAATTGTTTTGTTTTTTTTTAAATGAAAATAACTGATCGTTTCGCTAGATAAGACTCTTCTTCCTCGGCTGGGATCGTTTACAACCGCATTTGGGATCGTTTGAAGCCGCATTTAAACTGCTTTTTGGAAGTTCAAACTCAGGGCACCAAATCAGTCCATTATATGGAGAAAAATCCTGAAATGTTTTCCTCCAAAAAACACAATTTCTTTACAACTAAAGAAAGAAAGACATAAACATCTTGGATAACAAGGGGTGAGTACATTATCTGTAAATTGTTGTTTTGGAAGTGGACTTCTCCTTTAATATCTTGACTCTTGCAGTTCTAGAGAGAAATAATATAAATATTTGCCACTTTCCACAAATAAGTTACGAAAAGTAATTATACAAGATGTTTTTTCTCATTCTTTTTTGTTTATTTCCCGGAATAAACATTAAACACAAAACACAAAAATCTAATAAAAGTGATCAAATCAAGACATTAGATGTGCTTCAAACTAGATAGCGTTCATTCTAAATTAATCATGTTAGATAATAGTTGAATGTAGTTTTAATGCTTTTTACAAAAAAGGGCACCAAATTATAAATGTTTTTGCAAAAGAGTCTTATGCTTACCAAGGCTGCCATTCATTAGATAAGAAATACAATAGAAACAGTATAATACAATTTAAAACAACTTTTACATTTTAATGTATTTTATAATTTAATTTATTCCTGTGATGCAAAGCTGAATTTTCAGCATCATTACATCAGTCTTTAGTGTCACATGATCCTTCAGAAATCGTTCTGATAGGCTGATTTGATGCTCAAGAAACACTTCTAATAACTATCACTGTTTAAAACAGTTTCTTCTTTAAAAAAAAGTTCATAAGAATATTTATTTTGAAAAAGAACATAACAATGTAAAAGTCTTTACTGTCAATTTTGATTAATTTAATCCATCCTTGCTGAATAAAAGTATTAATTTCTTCTTACTGATGCTAAAGTTTTAAACAGTAGTGTATTTATGGACTTCTTATCTAATGCTGATCATTTCTAGATAAAGTGAGTCAAATGCGAGAACAAACCATCTTTCTGCCAAACACACGACAAAACTAAATAACAAACACAACAAATATCTGGAATCCAGCTGGTCTTGGTTTGGTTTGTTTGTAATTGTGAGTTGCCAAGGAGGAAGCAGCACCGAAATGTTCTGGGTTGAGGCCTGCAGCCATACGGATGCGATCATTCATCAGACTTGTGCCAAACAGACTCGGTCCATGTGTCAGAAATTGAATTCAGCAGCTCTTTGAACCCTCTCCGTTTCATCAGCTCCAGCTGAAGTGTGTTTGTTAAAGGTTTGGGACAGTGATGTCATTATTAACCCCTCTCCCCGAACAGACAAACCTCTCCTGGTCTTCTCTGTTCAGTCGCTCCTTAGATTTGGTACAGTATGTTTTCTCTTATAAACGCTCATAGATGTCAAATTTAATTTAGAAATGTAGTGAAATTCTAGCTAAATGTCAAACCTAATGTGTTGAGCTTTAATATGCGTAGAATCACATTAGTTTTGTTGAATGCAGTGCACTAGATGCATGAAGCTGCTTCTGATTTAATCAGATTTGATTTGTACACTCACTCCTTTTTTTTCCAAGTGATTATTTTTTTTCAGCATTCAAATACAGGCTTTTACTGTCAAATCAACATGTAGATGCATTACACTGCTTATATGGTTTAGTCAACACAGTCTCCTGGCAATTCACAACTATTTTACATAACATCTCATTTGTATGTTTTTGTACAATCTACTTGCGCCCTAGTGATGGTTGGGTTTAAAGTGTGTAAAAATTAGTGCTGAGCAACGATTAATCGCGATTTATCACACCCAAAATAAAAGTTTTTGTAAATATTTTCAAAATATATACTGTACGTGTGTGTCTTTTATTTAGTATACATAATAAATATACACAGTACACACATATATTATATAAACAGTAAAAACTTTAAATTTGGATGCGATTAATCGTTGCTCAGCACTAGTAAAATTCATACTTTTTTCACATCATACAAATTCATACGAAATCTCTACCTTGTAAAATAGTTGCGTTTTCATGTGAGATCGGGTTGAGTTTAGTATGTTTCTCTGTCTTGTGTTGTTACAGTGTGTTGTAGCTGTTGCTAAAGAGTAGTTGTAGATAGGTGGTGGTTGACCGATATAAGTTAGAAACAAATACCCAATATAATTCAATATTAATAGGGCTGGCTTGACCATTTTAATTACACTATTGAAATTGATCTTCATTTTGATGTACCGATATTAACAGCTCACTCTTATTTGAGTGTTGATTATTATATCTAACAATATATAGCAAATGAATTTTATAGTTTGGACTTACAATTTTAACTTATTATAGTAATGCACCAACTGACACAGTTTCCTGTAAACTTTAGAGCATTGGTTGAGAGATTTTTTTTTAATTAAATTTACATGTACTGTAGGTGATACTGTATATGGGCCATTCTACACAATTCATAGTTGGAAACATCTTGGGGGGAAAAAAAATAAATAAATTATGTTTGCAAATTGTATCATATCCAATGTACACATTTCTAGTAATTGTGCAGTTAATTCTCATATTGTATTTTCAGAAAGTTTGGGAATATTTGTCCTCTCCTCCTCAAATTTTTCACTACCAAAACACAGTAATATACAGTTAAGTAAGAAGGGTTAGATTGACCTATTAAGATTTTGCTAAAATCTTCCTTCCAGTTTTTCTACGTAAAAGGCAAAAATCATCATGCTAAATTTTGATCATACTGATTTTAAACTTAAGGATCCATTAGTTGAATATACACCGAACCAAAAACTATCGTAACATCTTAGTTGATAATCCAGTATACTTTATTTTTGACAAAACATCCCATGTTTCAGTCATGAAAGCACATTTTTGGTAGTGACAGACAGTTTTAACTTGTGTACTACAACTGCTAAAACATACTAAAATACTAAAAAATTGCATAACTTTACAAAAATGTAGTTTATTTCCCCCAAAATAAAGGATTCTGTGTTCCCTTTTGTCACTACCGAAACAATGATGACACGTTTCGGCCGTGACATTTTTATGGGATAATTTTATGACGTAATTTTGGGTGTTATCCCATGAAATTGTCACTTTTGGTGAAGTTTCAGTAGTGAAAATTTTATAGGATAACACCCAAAAAAAATGAAGATGTCACTGCCAAAACTTCACAGAATGTTTCGGTAGTGACAATTTTAGATACTTTTGAACCTAGAGCAAAGTTGCTAATCAGCACATGGTTAGCTAGTACAGTTCTGAACAGCTGTACACGCATAAAAACTAAAAATAAATAATATGGAATATCTCCCAAAAATGTTTTTAATTATAGAAAAATGTACTCACCATGTAGCTATGAGAGGTGGCACACAAATATTTCCTGATCATAAATGTAGGGGTGTAGTTTAAATCAGTCTTGGCCAATGGACTTTTTTTTTAAACTTCACTTTTTTAACAAATCAAAAAGATGTTTTTTAAAAACAACAATGGAATAAAATCCAAAAATTATTTTAATGTCATTTTCATACTTTGAAATTTAGGGGTTAGGGTTCGGGACAGCCACCTATCAATTGAAAGTACCCACTAAATGATGATTTAATATATAGTAAGCTTACTGACATTTTAAATATAATTGTGGGTTTCAATAGATAATAGAAGGATTTTAGTAAATGTTTTTTAGTAAAAGATTTTGATCTGCTTTTTAAATGTGTTTTTTGGTTGTGGGACAGCAGTTTGCTCCATTTCTGTTGAATGGCCCGTATAACCAAATTAATCACGATCAAAATTAGATTGAATCAGGAGCTTGTGAATCAAAATTTATGCGATTTATGAAATCTGCATCAAAACCCACTGTCAATACCTTTAAATAATTATTTTTTCTTAAATGCAACTTTTGAAACAAGTAATGTCTGCTTACAGTAGATTTTACCCGAATGTTCGTTGAGTAATTAGCCGGGTTAATATATCGGTCCGACACTTGTAGTATTTCTAGTCATTTTGTCATAGGACTGTTGATGATGTTACCCCTGCTGACAAGTTCTTGGCTGATTCTTATGGTGTAAATAGCTGAAACTCCCCCCAATCTTTGTGTTTATATATCAAATCCTGCTCTCTGTGCCCGTTCTAGAGTTTGTCAGTGCTAGATGATTCGAACCACAGCAGTCCTGCTTCAGATTTTTGTGGGCTGGTGGTGGAGCCCAACCTGTCAGGCCGTTCTCATACGTTAACCTTCTCCTCCACCGAGGTGAGTGCAGATCAAACATGACGCTCTCACCGCTGTTCGTTTGCATGGGTGTCCTGTGGCCGTCTGAAAGGTCAAGTATTGTCTCGTGCCTCCCGCCCCTTCGTTTGTGTAGTTCCTGTATTGTAGTTATTTTTAGTTCAGGCACTGCATGCGTGTGCTGATGGCGTTCCCTGTTTGTTTTCATGTGGCTGTTCTTAGTAGTGTTTGTTTTGCATGACCGAGAGGATCAGATGCATGCACGATGTTGTGTGAGATAACATTCACTCCATCCAAAATAAGTTCTGTGCACACAAATCATCTGAAATTTATTCTTTCATCTTCATTATATTCTACAGTAACCAAAAAGTGTATTTATAAAAACGATTCTGTGAGATTTATCTGGATCTGTGTGTGTGTATTAGATGCTGGATGAGGAGCCTTGTCCTGGAGGGAAGGAATATCATTGGCAGAACCGTCCTGTCTCTGACTGGACGTCCCAGCAGGTGTGTCATTGGCTGATGGGTATGAACATGGATCAGTACACACCAGAGTTCAGCACACAGGCCATCGATGGGCACCAGCTTCTCAACCTGGACAGTGACAGACTGAAGGTGAGCCACTCAAAGATGCATATATTTTGAAGAGAACTATTTCTAATCTGACATTTTCCCGATAATCTACTCACCACCCCATGTCATCCAAGATGTTTTTGAGGAAACATTCCATGGAGTTCAGCGGAGATTCCCTGGACTTCAGTGGAGATCAATGGGTTGAAAGTCTGAAATTGCAGTTTCAAAGCAGTTTCAAAGGGCTCTGCATGATCCCAGCCAAGAAATAAGGGTCTTATCTAGTGAAACGAGCGGTCATTTCCTAAAAAAAAATAATAAACATTTACATACTTTTTTAACCACAAATGTTCATCTTGCACTAGCGCGTCTATGACTTGGAAAGGTCACGCAAGGTTAATTCTTGTCTGTGTACATTGGTTCAGAAAGGTAGGACAGAACACTCCAACTTAAAAATCATCCAACATCGTTTTACCTTTTTTCTAAAGGGTGTTTGACTTTCTTTGCACATTTGCTACATCATGTGTGACCTTTCCAACATGACTTTGTAATGAATAAAGTCAAGCTAGTGGAATATGAGCATATGTGGTTAAAAAGTATATAAAGTGTAATTTACTATTTTTTTTTTTTTTCTTGAAAATCACAAATCGTTTCGCTAGATAAGACCATTTTTCTTGGCTGGCATCATGTAGAGCCCTTTGAAGTTGCATTTAAACTGCATTTTGGACCTTCAACCCATTGATCCCCATTGAAGTCCATTATATGCAGAAAAATCCTAAAATGCTTTCCTCAAAAACTATAATTTCTTTACAACTGAAGATAGAAAGACATGAACATCTTGGATGACAAGGGGGTGAGTAAATTATTTGTAAATTGTTGTTCTGGAAGTGGACTGGAAGTTTCCGTCATTTTAATTTTCTTATTTTAATTATAATAACACATTGAAGTGATTTTATTTTGGTTCACATTTCACATTTATTTTTAATCATGAACCTACAGGATGACAGCACAGTGTTTAAAAACAACAAAATACGCTAGGGCTGGGTAAACATAAATAAATGAACCAATATCGATTCTTAAATCCCAATCGATCTTTTGGTCTATGCTGTTTCAGCTGATGAGTGAACAGTATATAGTGCGTCTTCCTTCCAATAAATAGCAATAGGCTAGGTTTTGTGTTACTTCTGGTACGAAAGTCTCTTAAAATTCTGTCCATTTCATTAGGAAATTCAAGCAATAAATACCGTTTTGGCGCTCTTTAATGTGGCGTGATAGATCGCTGTAGCTTCTGTGTACTCGCCTGTTCGTAATGAAACGCATAGGAAAACATTCGTGACAGTTTCGTTTTTGTTCTGGATCCCCTGCTCTGCTGCCAGACTGGAGCGCACTCACCAGCATCTGAACAGGGAATTATAGCTACGATTTACAATAGATCACCCTTAGTGTAATCTGGCCTTTAGATTTTTCCATCACTGATTTAAAAAAATATATAAAAAATCCGTCAATGACAGACAATTTTCGCTTAACGCAACCTCTGCTGTTGACACAGTTGTGCTTAAGTTGATTTGAAATCTTCTTCACAGGCTCTGGGTGTGTCCAGTCAGAATGACCGAGCCATCATCAAGAAGAAACTGAAGGAGATGAAGAAAGCACAAGAGAAGATGGAGAAACAGCGAGAAAAACGTGAGAAAGAGGCGAGACGCAGCGGACGGCTGCCTGCTAGCACTGACTCCATGTGCTGATTATGTTCAGTGCATTACATTTTCTTATTTTCTCCATCTTTACACTTTAAGTCTTGACACACTCCAGCGAGACTGTTACCACTCCCTCCAACACACGTGAGCCTTTCTAGAGGAGTTGCTATGATGAATATGGATGAATACGGTCAGTAACTCAATAATAACAGTCAGACGGTCAACAGTCAACACTAATGAAGCTGCTTTATATGAGACTACATTTTACTTTTTCACTTTAGTCTGTGCAGCACAAATATGAGCAGAAATATCCTGTTCATCTACAGGTAGTGAATTTACTAAGAAAAGTGTTTACAGACTGTACCCATCTTTGGGCCTGTTGCCTTCACTGTAAAAAAAAAAAAAAAAAAAGATGTATTTTTTTAAATCAGTATTTTAAATTTTTTCAGTAAAATCCCAACATCCCTAAAACAAGATAAATGTATTTGCATAAGAAGAAATGTTACATGTTCAGATTTTTAGAGAATATACAAAATGTTTATTTTTGCCCAAAGCTTAAATTTCAAATGAAGAAAATGCATTTTAGATGCATCTTCTTAAAATAAGCAAATTATCAGATGTCCATCTTAAGAACGTTTAGATCGTTTTACTAGAAAAAAAAGACAAAATACTGATTAAGAAAATTATTTTTGCAGTGTTCTGAGAGACTAGCTTGTAAGAAAATGAATATGGCTGTCCAATTCATAGCAGACCAAAACTTTTGTTAGTTTTAACTGTATTTTATGATACCACTGTAGGGGCTATAAAAGAAACTTGCTAAGGGATATATAAATATTTAGATGCCTATTTTCACAACTTTGCCACTAATATCGTGGCACGAATAGTGCTTTTAAAAGATTTCATATTGTATTTTAGAAGTACTTTTGTAGCCTGTGGTGCTAAGCAGGTTATTTCGCTGGATCCTTGTACAGTTGAGTGATATTGAGCACTATATTTTTACTAAAACAAAGGGGAACATGGTTTATAAATGTACAAATGAAAAATTTTATACACAACTACTAGCATAGCTTTAAGGAAGTGACGTTAACTTTTGTACACATTTTCTACTAAGTAGAATAGCTTGTTGGTTAAAACCATTTTGCTAATTCTGAAAAGCAGAGAGTGAAACTCAAAGTAAAAAGTGTTTGTACATCTCGTTTGTTGTTTTTATTTGGACGGTTACTGCTTTTATATTATGGATATGGCTCACAAATGCATAACTGTTACAAAGTGTAGCATAGTTTTATTAGTGGCCATGGCGCAAAATGTATTTGACTAACAGAGGGTGTAATGAATTTAAGTACTGGATTATCATCTGATTGTAAGCGTCGTTTTAAAAGAGACGCCACCTGTGCTCATATCATCGTGATTCTGTGTCCTGTGGTTATATTTTTCTACCTTGTGAAACAGATGATTTTGAACAGACGAAAATCAAGCTTTCTATCTGGTACAAAGTGCATAAGCTGCAAAATAAATGCTTTCACCTCTTGTAAAAGAAAAGACTCTGTGTGTTCAGTCCAAAATGTGGTTCTTTTCACTCTAGAACTATTTCCAAATAGTAAAAATGGAGAAAACCTGTTCAATCGTGGCTTAATAACATATTAAAAACCAGAAAATTTAGATCCAGCTGCACTCTAGTGATGGGCGCTTTCGAAGCTCTGTTTCATGAAGATTCAAAACCTTCATTTGCGCCATTAACTTATAAGTGTTTCAAAATTTTAATCGTTCGCCACTAGGGGGTGATCTTTGTGAACCTTGTAGGCCTACGTTTTTATTGTAATTGTTAGAATGGTCATGGATTAGCAATCTCCACACAAAACTGACCGTGCAGACCAAACCGTAAGTCATAGAGACTTAAAACTTGGAGGGATGGTAGTACTCACACCGCCTACAACGCGACCAAGGCTCGCCCCAATCGGCCTGACGGGGGCGCTACAGCGATCAAAAGTACAAAATTGCTCGCAACTCCTAAACCATCAGTCGCAGGCTCAAGTGTCTTATGTCATTGGGTATTTTGGATTTTTCCGAAAAACCTACTTTTGCGAACTAGTCCTAGGTTTTTTGCCCGATCGGAACCAAACCAGTGCAGAAAGATTCTCTGGAGAGTATATAAATAATTATCAAAAAAAATTAACTTTCGATTTCAAAACATTCGAAAGGGGCGGGGCCACTTTAAGCAAAATGCCTATAACTTCTGAACGGAATGAGATATCTCCACCAAACACAGAACAATTATGTAAGAGCTCAATCTGAAGTCACAGGAAAAAAATCTCAGAGCTTGGCCACTTGGTGGCGCTATTAGAGGGGGGAAAAACATAAAAATGGCTATAACGGCGCAGTCATTTGTCCCATCAATGTGAAAATTAATGTACACAGTCTTAGTCCAGAGTGCCACAAGCGTCTACAAGGGCATTTGCATATTTCAAAAAACGTCCGCCATTGGCCGATAAAATTTGAGCACCTGTTAGACAAGGTTAACGGAGGCCAATCGGAATGAAACTCGGTGGGCCTGTTTGACTCATGGCCCTAAAGGTCTGAGAGAAATTTGAAAAAAATCGGCCACTGTCGAAAAACTGACCATTTTTCAAACGATTGTACGTCTGCATTTTTCAAACGATTGGCGTAAACGATTGTACGTCGTGTTTTTTTGCACATACGCATGATATTCCTATCATATGATAGAACTACTCATTCTGGACAACTTTGCCTCCAGAACCATTGCTGTCAATCAAATCATTTGTTAAATAAGATGTAAAAAAAAAAAAAAAAAAACTACTTTTCCTCAATCTGGAAAAAACACTGCAGTACAATTCTCTGGACTCTCTAGGCCAATAATTATCTGGTTTTTTTTTGTTTTGTTTTTTTTTTTTTTTAAATATTCCCTTTGGGAAGCTATAACTAGGTCATTTAGAAAATGGGCCTGCCCAAATTTAACCAAAATCCTGCAAGGCCTGTAAGTTTTTGTAAACTACAAAAACTCAAAACTTCACGAAACCTGCTGAGCACATGCGACAGGTGATTCTAAACAAGCATGCAAAGTTTTAAAGGAGTCATCGGATGCCCATTTTCCACAAGTTGATATGATTCTTTAGGGTCTTAATGAAAAGTCTATAATATACTTTGGTTAAAAATTCTTAATGGTTGTGTAAAACAACACCCTTTTTATTTAGCCAAAATTAGCTCTGCAAAAATCATCCCATTCTGGTCAGGAGTAAATGACGACCACTATGTTCATTATTACATCCAGCAACACAACACCTCAATCACTCAATTCTCGTCTAACTTACATCCCTGCTCTGGCATCAAAACATGGAGGTTGGACTGTTCCAGCTGATCTGAGGTAAGACGCTCATGTCAATCAACTATCGTATAGAGCGGCCTCTGTGGGCGTGACGCCACAACGACAGGCATCTGAGAACGGCTCGATTTGAAAAAGGGGATATTATTTTTACAGATTAATTAAAAACCACTGCATGGATTTTTATCATTATAGGGTAGATTTGTACATACACTGCCAACACACATTAATGTTCAAACAACATGAAAAAGTGAACTTAGCATCCGATGACCCCTTTAAGGGAATTGGACCACAGCTTGATCTATAGCAGTCATAAACATTAAAAACATCATATTTATATGATAAAATATCTAGATTTGCCAAAAATTGTGTTTTAATCATTGATTTGGGTGGGTACACCCTTGCTAAATAATATGTAATGTCTTTTTCCTTATATGCTAAAATGCCTTAAGCCCTTGAAAGTATATGTATATATATATAGATCAGTTTTATACATTTGATTTGCAGATAGTTTTAATGACATTTGTATAAGAGATAAGTATTTAATAGTGTCTTATACCAAAACCCTTCAAAATGAATAAAATAACATACAGAAACATAATATTTAATGGTATTTGATTTTCCTATTTTGCATTTAGATTATACTTTCAGTAACACATTTACTGTGGGTGTGTGAAAAGTGTTTTATCCATGTCTGGCCTGAGTTTTTGGTGCATTTAGACCAGTGGTCTCAAACTCAATTCCTGGGCCCTCATTTATCCACAGTGCGTACGCACAGATGTGTGCGTAATGAGTGCATAAGAACAGTTTCACGCAAAGTGTGAGATTTACCAACTTGTACTTATATATATATATAAATAGGAATGTGTGTAAATATAAGGACAAAATATAGAACCTTCTATGCACTGTTGATAAATGAGGTCTCTGGAGAGCCACAGCTCTGCACAGTTTAGCTCCAACACTAATCAAGCTCTTCAGGATTACTAGAAACTTCCAAATAGGTGTGAGTTGGAGCTAAACTGTGCCGAGCTGCGGAAAAATTGAGTTTGAGACCATTCAATTTAGACAGCTCTAACCAGCAGGTGTCACCAGCGCGTTGTTTCGAGTGCTTTGAAATTGTAAATCATTTTACAAATTTGAATTTGATTCAAAGGTTCAAAAAGGTGCCTTTTCCCATCGCTACTGTACACTAAAAGCATTTTGACATTTTGTGGAACTGTGATTGTACCTAATAGAGACGTTTCTTTGGTTAGGAATAGGAAACCTGTGTGAACGGACTACACACATCCACTTAAAATCACAAAAACACTAATAACTTAAGAAATTAAGTTATGGTACAGCAATGACAGTGTTATAATATGTACAATACTTCTGTTATGAGTCTGCAGTTACAGTCTGTCTCCAGTAGAGGGCAGTAGACTGCTAATGTACTGGTAGTGCTTTATTGAAACAGGATGAGTTTTAAACTACTGAACACTTGTTCAAACTGGTCAAAAGCAGCAGACAATTCACACACGTACATGCGTTTCTTCCTTTTTTGTCATTACGTGCCTGCAATATTAATTACTTAGCTGAAGCTGAACATTTTTTAGTGGTGTGAAGCATTTAACATTATATTCTCCTGCTTTCTTAAAAAAAAACTGGCTCTGAAGACAATGTGGGACTGTATGTGGAATGTGAAGTCTCATTTATGCTGGCGTGTATGATATAGCTCACAACTGTATGAAACAATAACTTGATTTCGCAAATCACAACATGTTAGTTCAAAGCAAAAATGATCAACACTTCAGTCTGTCTCATAATAGCAGACAAATAAATATATACTGGCTTACACATCCAAATGTAAGATTGATAGGTCATGAAACATACTGGCTCACACTCAAAAATAACACACACTCAAAATACACCAGAATGACAAAACAGCCTAATTGTCTATCTGGGATGCGATGGCACTAGCAACACATGTGCTAACTTCTAATACTGGTACCACCTGGTAAAGTTCAAAATGTTGTTTTCATGAGAACATACTAGAAACATGTATTTCAGAATGCTCTTTTACACATCGTTTTGATCCCCAATCTTTTTTGGTACTCTTCTGTCCTCTATCCTTTACATGGAGTGGATAAATGAGGGTAAGATGGTTAATTCAGTCTGCTGAAGCATACGCATTGGTGAAAGGTGTAAGAGGGAGTCTGGGCGAGCACACTCATAACATAAGCTGAGATCAGACTAGAAGCTGCGGAAGGTGGTCATGTCCTTGGGTTCTTTGCTGGGAACGCACCAGTCATCCGCCTCATGGATGGTATTATAATGCTTCCAGGCGGATTTGTTGTAAACGGGAAGCCTCTCGATGGACTCAGTGGACAAAGCCTTCAGGGAGAAAAATACATCATAATAAATGGAATCCAGAAATAAAAACAGTAATTATTGTTTCAATAATAATGACTAATATTTTTTTACACCATCGTTCAAAAGTTTGAGGCACGATTTTTTTCTTTAATTATGTTCACAAAGGCTTCATTTATTTGATCAAAATATAGTTAAAAACGTAACACTTTAAAATAAGGATAAAGCATTATTTCACTGTCACATGATCCTTCAGAAATCATTTGCTCCTCAAGAAACATTAATTATTGAAGCTGTTGAAAACAGCACTGCTTAATATTTCTGTGAACAGCATTTGTTTTAAATATTTTTTTGTAACAATGCAAGTCTTTACTGTTACTTTAATCAATGAAATGCATTCTTACTGAATACAAGTATTAACGCATTTAATAACAAACAAAAAAAAAAGTCTTACTAACCCTAAACTTTTGAAAGGCGCATACATATATATATATATATATGTGTATATATATATATATATGTATATATATATATATATATATATATATATATGTGTATATATATATGTATGTATGTATGTATGTATGTATGTATGTATATATATATATATATATATATATATATATATATATATATATATATATATATATACACATATATACATACATATACATATATATATATATATATATATATATATATATATATACACATACACAAAAAATCTGATATGTCCTAAAAACTACAAATAATTAAAAAAAAAAATCAATTTTGGCGGGAGGAAAACCAGATTACTTTTTGGGGTTAAGAGAGTTATAATTACAGACAGAGGTACTCACTCTGATATAAATGACAGCATCTGTGCCGAATCCCTCCATGGAGTAGAGCTGGAGGTCACCTTGGAAATATCTGGCATAAAGTCTGGAGATGGGCAACCCGTAACCATAACCAGCCTGAGACCACAAGACACACATGCCACCAACATAGCATAAATATACTGTTAATAAACATATTGTGGGTGCTTTAACAGGTCAGTTTTACTGACAGACAAGTTAAAACTGAAATAACGTAGACCCCTCAGATATCAGAGCCGTCACATACTGACCAGAGGAGTGGCTCGAGATGTGTCCATCTGAGGACGAGGTGCAGTGGAGTATGTGTACGTAAACAACCTGTCAATCTTCCTTAGCGGAACTCCGCCTCCACGATCACTGACCTACAACACAAATTCACACTGAATTGGTTAACTTCTGAATGTTCATTTTAGGAACTGCTTGATTTATGGTGTGCAATATAATTAACATTAAAGGGGTCATCGGATGCCCATTTTTTCACAAGCTGATGTGATTCTTTAGGGTCTTAATGAAAAGTCTATAATATACTTTGGTTAAAAAAAAAATTCTCAATGGTTGTGTAAAACACCACCCTTTTTACCTTGTCAAAATCAGCTCTGCAAAAATCATCCCATTCTGGCAGAGGCTGCTTTAAATGCAAATGAGCTCCGCTCGCCCCGCCCCTCTCTTCTCTCTGTGGAGTGACGAGCCTGTTTACTTTAGCCGCATTTAGCCGATAAACTTGCTAACTAGCACATTATTAGGAAAGGCGATCAGAAAGATTCCTAAAAAAAAAAAAACTTATACTCACTTCTGCTGTGAAGCTGGATCACAAATGATTCGTGCAAACATAGATGCATTTATGTAGATCGGGAGGTGCATTCCCTTCACAAACAAATATAATCCACTGCATCTTCAGCGGCTCAGATGTCAGGAGTAAATGACAGCCACTATGTTCATTATTACATCCAGCAACACAACACCTCAATCGCTCAATTCTTGTCTAACTTACATCCCTGCTCCGGCATCAAAACATGGAGGTTGGACTGTTACAACTGATCTGAGGTAAGATGCAAATGTCAATCAACTATCGTCGGAGCGGCCTCTGTCGGTGTGACGCTACTGAGAATGGCTCGATTTGAATTCAAATTGAGATTAATTAAAAACCACTGCATGGATTTTTACCATTACACGGTAGATTTGTACATATACTGCCAACAAAAATTAATGTTCAAACAACATGAAAAAGTGAACTTAGCATCCAATGACCCCTTTAATCAAACTGGCTGTGTGGTTGAGGTTAGGTGTTATCACAACAGTCAGTCTATCTGTACCTTAACAGTCAGGTCCTCATGGCCGAGAACGATCCGCACGTGCACTGGAGGATATTCCATGGCATCTTCATAAAGTTCCATGGTAGCGCGCATGGCATTCTGCAGGAGTCACACAACATATTTATAGCTCAGCACAAGGCTGCTCACCTAAAAGAGCAAAGCCATTTACTGTACATCACGTGACACAAAATCATGATCCAAAACTGAATATTTACACTTTACTCAGTGCTTTTAGCAAATATACTCTACAATTGAGTGCATACTTTGATAGTGCAGCAGTGAGAAATTATGTACAGCACCTTAAAGAGCTCAAACACCATGTGGTACAGATGAGACGGCACATAAACCACAGTAGCAGGTTTATCGGATCCTTTAACTGCAGAGGAAATACATGAGTAACAGCAGTCACACTTCAATGCAATGCTGATGGTTAACTTATCATTATTCAGTCACAAGACTGTAAATATGCCTGCAGCGAAAAGTTACCGTTAAATTCTTCCAGTACTAACTCGGGTGAGTTCATATAATACCGGTCACAAAGATTACGGGCATTTTCATACGCATCTGAAAAACAGGAAAATGTTGAAACGTTATGGAAAATAGATGTTTTATAGATTCTGAAAAGGATATAAATGGTGCTTGTCAAGGCAAGTTGCTGTTGTGATTCCAGTGTGTTGTGGTTGTTTGCCAGAGCATTGCTACACGGTTTTGAGTGGCTACAACATGCTTTGAGTGGCTGCTAGGGTATTTAGATTATATTTCAACTCCAAATAAATAAATAAATAAATAAAAATGTATTTTTAAATTTAGTTTTACATGTTGTTTGAACATATATGTGTGTTTACACTTCATGTACAAACGTTACTTTCATTTTTGAAGGGAATGCGCCAATGCCTGATCTGCCTAAATGCATCTGTGTTCACGTGAATCATTCGTGATGCAGCTTCACCTACAGCACAAGTGAGTATAAGGGTTGTTTATGTATCTTTGCAAATTAAATTTCTTAATAATGTGCTAGTTAGCAAGCTTCCCGGTTAAAGTAAACATTACGGCTCGTCACCCCACAGAAGAGAGGGGCGGGGTGAGCACAGCTCATTAGCATTTAAAGGCAAATGCACCAAAACAGCATGCTCTGAAAAGGGCTGAAAGATTTTTTTTTATACTACCACTGAGAAATTTTAACCAAAGTATGTTATAGACTTCTCATTAAGACCCTAACAAAAATAAAATACTTTGGTAAAAATTCCTCAATGGATGTAACACTTTTACCTTGTCACAGCAACCCGTTTCGGTGCATGTCTCTTTAAATAATAAGGAGCTACTGCTCACCCTGCCCCTCTCTTACATTTTTTGTGAATTCTGTGACGCATTACCTTCAAAAACAAAACTAATGCACTGCATTAAGACTATTATGTTCACTTTTACATCTAACTACAAAACACCTGCATTGCTTACGGCACATTGTCGCTACAGCTGCTCGAGCATGGCAAACAGCGTACAACTGGCTAAGGGGGGAAATATACAAGTCCATCAGAAGCCGTGGGCGGGGCCTGAGCAATACGTCATACTGCTCAGAAAATCAAAACAGCTCGATAATTGAGACTGTTTAGGTTTTTTGGGAATTAAAAAAAAAATGACTTTTAGTAGGGTCATTGTAAGGTGGTTGTGTCCACACACTGCTAAAACACATTTATATGGAATCACCATGTAAAAGTGTTTTTACATGGTGATTGCACTGATGTCCCCCTTTAAAAAAAAAGTTCACTTCCAGAACAAAAATGTAAGATAATTTACTCACCCCCTTGTCATCCAAGATGTCCATGTCTTTCTTTAGTCGTAGAGAAATTGTTTTTTTTTTTGAAGAAAATGAACTGAACTGATATGGTGCCTCAAGTTTAAACTTCCAAAATACAGTTTAAATGCAGCTTCAAAGGGCTCTAAACGATCCCAGCTGAGGAAGAAGGGTCTTATCTAGCAAAACGACTGGTTGATTTCCAAAAAAAAAACAAACAAAAATAAATAACAACAACAACAACAACAACAACAACAACAACAATAATAATAATAATAATAATAATAATAATAATAATAATAATATGTACAATTAATATACTTTTTAACCACAAATGCTTGTCTTGTCTAGCTCTGTTACATGTATGCGAACTCTGTGTAATCCGGGTCAATACAGTTAGCATATGTCGAAAAACTCCCATCTCATTTTCTCCTCCAACTTCAAAATCATCCTATATCGCTGTTTTACCTTTTTTGTAAAGGACATTTGATCATAGCACATTCACTTTGTAAACACAGGGTCGGTAATTCTGCAGCGATGTAGGATGATTTTGAAGTTGGAGAAAAAAAAAATGAGATTTTTTCGAAATACCCTAACTGTATTGACCCGGATTACACAGAGTTCAACTGCACATCTCAGAGAATAGACAAGATGAGCATTTGAGGTAAAAAAAAATATATATTTAAATTTACATATTTAAAATTACATTTTTAGAAAATAACCGATCATTTCACTAGATATGACCCTTCTTCCTTGGCTGGGATCATTTAGAGCCCTCTGAAGCTACATTTTGGAAGTTCATACTCGCAGGCACCATAGAAGTCCACTATACAGAGAAAAATTCTGGAATGTTTTCCTCAAGAAACATAATTTCTTTACGACTGAAGAAAGAATGACACAAACATCTTGGATGACAAGGGGGTGAGCGCATTTTTGCTCTGGAAGTGAACTAATCCTCTAAGGGCTGCTCTCAGTGTAGTTTCCTATGAGATTCTTATTAGTTACTGTATAAAAAAAATAATATTTTTTATATATTTAAGCAATTATCCATCATGGCAGCATTTCCTGTACTAAATTTAATTTATGCCTTTTTTTTTTTCTTTTTTTTTTTTTACCAAAAATAAAATGTTTAATTATTGCTATGTGCCTATGAAAAAGATAGATCACAGTCACCTTTCACTACATCAGTGACACAACAGCTGGGGTCAATGCTGCCAATCTGTTTGGGATGAGCAGGATTGTCACGTATTCTTCCCCCAAACAGAAGAGCTGGAAACACACAATGACATTGTTATTGACATGTAATCCTCTTTTTGGTGGTGGAACAACACAGCTCGATGTTTACTGGGTGACCGATCAATCCATGACAGATTCAGAAATCCAGGACACTGACTGCTGTGAAACTTGTAAACATGTCAGTCCTGCAAAATCATTTTACATTATGAGTGAACATCCCAGAAGCCCCATTCATCTGATTTTACATTTCTGCGGTTCAGAAAGGTCACAGAGCACTAGATGCGTGTGGGTCTCACTGTGCTGGTTCAGGAGCATTCTGATTGAAATCCTGCTCATGTAGAACCGGTCCAGGAAGTACTGAATGTTCTGGCTGGTGACGGGGTCGGTCCCGTAGGTCTCCTTATATTCCACCACTCCTTGAGCCATGGTGGGCACCACATCATTGTGCCGGTTTCGAATCTTAATCACAGCATCTGTGAAGCTAAAACAACAGAGGTCTGTTTGTTATGTGTGTTTGTTAGCACAGGTAGGACTGGAAAGTAGAGGTCTACTTGGGAGAGTCAAAAACTTACTAGTAGTCTCGGGTTTAGGATAATTTTAAACGAACGCAGATTTATCAAACAGACCCAAGTAATTTTAAAACATGCCAGAAATTTGAAAAGGGTCCATGTTTAGGATCCAAGAAGACCTCTACTAGAAGGTATCTGATGAATCTCTTACTCTTGTATGAGCGTTTCATCATCAATATCCCTGTCTTTGAACTCCAGTATATCCTGGAAACTTTGCATGTACCTGTAGAGACGCAACGCAACACAACCAAAGAATGTGCTTACAAAAGCACTCATATCAGAATAATAAGACTACATGTATGCATGCACACTGACCAGCTCTGGACCAGATGTACTGAAGGAGTTCTCAGAAGGTTATCAGGCAGTAAATCTATCTCCTTCATAATATTTGCCAGCCTGACAGGCAGTTCCTGTCTCAGAAACGTGAATGACGTTTTTGCACATGCGTTCTCTGAACCTGCAGAGACAAAAATGCACAAAGAGCAGAAAGCAATGACAACATCCAGTCATCTTTTGCTACATTAACTGATTCTATCTAGAAAAAGTATAACTGTATTACACTAATATAATAGTTTGATAGTTAAATTTAAAGCTAAGTTTATTTAAGTTTAGTTGTTTAAACCTTAAACTAAATGAAAATGACATTTTTAATAATTTGGAAAATCCAACCTTTATTTATTTATTTTTAAGGACTGTTTTTTTATTTTTTCTGTTTAGTTCTATTCTCATACTAAACTGTAAACATTTGATTGCAGACTTACCAAAATCTATGAACTGTTTCATAGAGAGAGGAGAAGGTGAGAATCTGGAGTAAAAGTCGATTTGTTTGGCGACGGATGCAGCCTTCATCAAACTCCTGAAGATCCTCATATTGGCGGATTTTGCTGTTTTAACTCTTTAGAAAATCCAAATCCTGTTGGTTTTCTCAGCTCACATTTTCTTATCCGAAATACAATCAGCAGAAAACTGCGTACTTGTTTCTCGAAGTATGAAGTTGAATGTCAGTCATGTTCGCACATGCAGCGACTCACTCATTCAGAACCAGTGATCCAGTAATATCCTGTGCTGTCTGGAAAATGCCTTTTCACTCTTCTGTGTCACCCATTGATGGCACTGCAATCATTATATACGTGATATCGCCCTAAGCATTGAGGTAATCCCGGAGTAACGCATGACGCGTGTGAAGACAGATAAACAGTCCGGGATGATGCGTGTATGAACTCATGTGATCCGCAGGAGCATCAGTGAACACTGGGCCTCTCACCGCATTTATAGCGCACATTACCACGACACACTGTCCTCGAGCCTCTAAACAACAGCGGCTGAGCTCTAACAAACGCTGAAAAAAGCCCTAATCTCTGACCTGTTTACCTGCTTGATTATCAGAGTGTTTCGTCTGCTTGTTGTAAACAACTTAATGCTACACGAGCATAGATGTTTCTGTAAGTCAGAGTGCACCCACTCTTGTTTTTATTCTACTTCTTCTGCGAGTTTGTTGACGGGTTGTAAACCAGTTTTTAGACGCGTACCGCCACCTCCTGTGCTGGAGTGAAGTGCTTTCAGTCTACGATCATTTCCTGTTTTTAAAAAAGGCTTTATAATTTTACCAGATCCTAGTTTTGAATTTAATATATTTCATGATGTAAATGCTTTGTATCATGTAGTGTGCGGGTCTCTCTGGAGCTCATTGCTTTTCTGTTCATACTTGGGAGAAAATAACAGCGCATGATCAACTGTTTCTTGGCATAATTCACATTATACTGTATCATGTTTTACCTTGATATGAGGTGTATAATTAAGTTTTGTATGACTCATTCATAATCTTGTTAAAAAGATCTGATCTCCTCTTCTTATGTTTTGTGAACATCCACTCTGGTTTACTTCCGCCTTACGTGCGTCCTTGGGTCACGTGACTAGTGGTGTTGTTGATTAGTTTCACTCCTGAGTAATGGGGACATGAATCCGTTGACTATCATATATATATATATATATATATATATATATATATATATACTCGATATAGATATATTATGTTAAGAAAACAGAGAATGTGATAATATTTTAAAAATATAAAAATACAGTAATAGCATAACATAGATAGGGAATGAAATGAAAAAATAAGATATTATGGGGCAATGGAAAAATATAAAAGTAAAAAATACAGTAATAAATAGCATAACATTGATGGGGAATGATATTTTTTTTAAGTTATATTTTTGGGCTTTTATAACCTAGACAAGACAGAGAGATGACAGGAAAGTATTAGGTAGAGAGAGGGGAGCAGGATCAGCATAGGACCTCGAGACGGGAATCAAACTCTGGTCACCATGAGAGCAGTTGCACTGTATAAGTCGGCGCAATTACTACGAAGCTATCAGCGCCGACGCCACAACAACAACAGCAACAAATATTTAGGCAACTAAACCAGAGGATGATGAGATCTTGAGACAAAATAAAGAGAGGCCCACCTTTTGTAATTATCTACCAATCGGTGCATTTGTTCTCTTGTTGCCAGGCAGAACTGCTTTTACACCCAACAACATTAAAGAGCTGTTTTACTTTTTTGCTGACAACACTTGAAATTTTAAGTTTACATATTTTGTGGGTAAACAAGATACATAAAAAAAAACCTATGTTTTTAATTTGTGGGCTCAAAACTTAAAATTTGAAGTAATGTTTAGTTAAGATTACTTAATTATTTAAGTAAAGACAGTATATTAATCCAGATCAGATCATAAACATGAGAAATACAGAAGCCTGTTAAAACAACACTGAAAGGTAATAAAAAATAAATGTCTACAATTTTTACAGAGAAACTCAAATTTCTTGACAAGATTCAATTACCAAAGACAACATTTCAATTACCAAAGGCCTACTTTGTAATGCAGACAAGGCTTTTAAATTAGGGGAAAAAAGACAAAGTAACTCATTTGTGTCCATTAGCAGAGGCTGCACTATATCAGACTGTTGAAAAAGGCTGGACTGAGATGTCCGCCCCTCATCTAGGTCTATAGAGGCCTTGTTCACCAGCTGAATTATAGTTTGGTATGGCAACACTATTCTAGCTTAGAGGAAATAGCTGCAAATGGTAATAAAAACTGCAGAGAAGGTTACTGGATCTAACCTCCCTTCTGTGGACACTATCTATACACAGCGCTGCAGGAGGAAGGCACTGAGCTTCTTCAGAGACAGACACCACCCAGTCTATGCTCTGTTTAAGTGGGTGGATACAGGCTACAATTTGCAATAGGGTCTGGCTGCAGACATGCACCTGCGCTCTCAGACGCCTGCACTTCTGCAAGTGACGTCATTTGCAGTCTATTTTATTTTTTACTTTATTTTATATATTTATTATATTTTTTTTTTTTTTTTTTTTTTGAATCTCTTAACATTTTACAACAGTAGCCAGGTGGTGAAGACAAGAAAAAAAAAACTAAATTACAATGTCACTCGCAATCGCCTCTTGCACCCTCAGCTACCTGCGACATCACTTGCAATCCACACAAATCGTGCGTGTTGCCAGTGGAGACAAGAAGCTGTGGTGGTTAAACGATTAAAACTAATTTAGCATAACATACAGGGTCCTGCAAGTCATCTGTAGGAGATAAGAACAAGACCCGCAAATCCGTGGTCTTGAGACAAAACAAAGGCACTGATATATTTTCAGATCAGTCAAGTTTCTTTCAGCTGAAACAGCTCAGACTTACATTTTAGTCTAGGATTAGGCTTAAGCCTGGTCTGTGAAACTGGGGGAAAGTGTCATTAAAGGAACATTTGAATATTTCTGTTTTTCTCGTCATAATTACGATCACGTAAAAATAGAGATTTCTGGGTTTTAATATTCCTCATTACCTCAACCATTTGAAATTGTTTACTTTCAAATATGGTTTTACATGACTGTTGCAACAGTTACATGAATGTGCAACAGTCTTTGCTTCTGAAAGATACATCATAAATAAATATAAATATAAACAACAATAGCGTATGGTATGTATTTTTAGAGAGGAAATGCTCCAAAAATCCACAAAGGGGACCTATAATGGAGGAAACATTAAAAACAGAGTGGCAGGTGATGTATTGAAAATATCCACATCATAGACAATATGATAAACTTGATTACAACTTACCGTGTGAACTTACTTCTTACTCAAATCAGGTGTAAAGATTTACTGTGTAAATCTTTATTGATTTATTGTGTAATTTCTATAGCTGGTCTAGTTAATATGGTATTGAAAAGTCACTTTATATTAAGCATGTTTTCATATGAAACATTAAATGTATTTTTTATGTTTTAATAGTCAGGACACTTGCATGCATCTTTCAATATTTACTTTGCACAGCTTTTTTTATTTGTACACAGGGTTGTGCAGTAGGTTAAAGGTGAAGAGGATGTTTTGGGGAGGGACAATGAACTTCATTCAGTGGAGCGATAGTGGTGGTTGTGCTTGTTAATCAACAAGTGCTTCAGTTTGGGGTCATTCCTGTAGCGTTCAAACAGCAACTCTTTATCTCTTTGCTCCTTCTCCTTCCGTATTTTCTTCTCCTCCTTTTTCTTGGCCTTCTCTTCTGCCCAGGTGAACAGAAAAAGTGGCACTTTTCTTTTGCTCTTTGTCTCCTCCTGGACGTTTACATGGTGCAGGGTTTCATTCTTGGGACCTTCAGGAGAGGCTACACAGAACAGCTTCTTCATGTGTTCATCCATCTCCTTGTTTTTCTGAGAGGCTTCATCCAAATTGCCTTCTGTGGTTTTGGAGTCTCCCATTTCATCGGGGTCATCTTTCTGTTCCCCAAATCCCAGGACCTCCACTACTTCGCTCGCCCACACTTCTTCCAGCACCTCACTGTCACTCTCCAACCAAGCAGGCATTCTTGGATTTATCTCAGTCTCCAGTATTCGGGGGCGTTCTGACTTTAGTAAGTCACAGGCCTGGAGGGTCTTCCCTGTGTACTCCACATACTCGTTCTCCTCATCCTCAATGTCTATGAGCATGAGTTGTGGAGGCGGCTCAAACAGGGAAGAAGTGGATGGCTGAGGCTTCACCAGGCTGGAAGGACACACTTTAGTTGAAGAAAGTTGCAGAGCAACAGCTTCATCAGGTGCAGGAGTGGGGCTCGGAGGAACAGCCAGTTGTTTAGGAGGACTCACTTGAACAGGAGTACCTGGCATGGTCACTTCCTCAGGTGCAGGAGCTGGCTTTTGAGGACGCATGGCCGGTTTGGTCACTGGCAGAAGGGCCTTAAAGCGAGCAGCTGATAGAGCGAAGTGTTCTGGGACACTTGGAGGATCCACCTGAAGAGGAGTACCTGACAGGGTCACTTCCTCAGGTGCAGGAGCTGGCTTTTGAGGACGCGTGGCCGGTTTGGTGACTGGTGGCAGGGGTTTGAAGCAAGTGGCTGGTAAAATGAAGTGTTCAGAGACACTTGGAAGCACTGAACGTTCTGCTATCGGCTTCAAGAAGGAAGATCTAACTGGAGGACGGACTGGAGTTTGCTCCTCCACAAGAAGTGGATCTGGCTCAGTGGCCTTTCGTTCCTTCAGTTTCCTCTTCTTCCTTTTCTTTTCTCCAGCCTCTTTTTGCTCACTTTCTCCCTTCATCAAATTTTCGAGACTCTGCATCTCTCTGAATTTGGCAGACTCTCTTTTTTTCTGCGCCACATGTCCTCTCTCCTTTATCTTTTCAAGGCTAAGTGTGTCTTTTTCAGCCTTGTCTTTATGACTTCCTCCCTCATTCTTCTCTCTCTCCTTCTTCACCTTTCTTTTCACCTGTCTTTCCTCCCTTTTCTCTTTATACTGTAAAAGTTTTTTTTTTTTTTCCAAGGTTGTAAATAAACATTGTTGCAATACATTTTACAAGATGATACTATTTCAGTCTTTGTATTTCAAAATAGAAGATTGATTCAGTGTGTTACTTGCAGTTTCTTTGTAATTAATTGTGAAATTTACTAGCAATTTTTGAGTTAAAGTTGTTTCTACATCAATTTGATTTCAGTGTAAGCTCAGTTACCTGGCGGTGTCTCTTCCTGCACTTCCTGTACATGGCATTGAAGTCGAAGGCCTTGCTCTCACCCGCCTTTGTCAACGGTGCCTCTGGAAGATTCTCCACCGGTGCCAGTTCTTGTGCTGCACACTGCTGTGACATCTGAGGTGTTTCCCTTCTGCGCAAGAGGTGAGCAAAATGCTCAAAAAGTCGTCTAAGTATGCTGCTAAACAGTGCCATTGTGAACACTGAATTGCTGCAAGTGAATTCAATATTTTTTGTCAAAATCCACAGAAAGTCACGAAAGTAGCTTTCGATCTTTTCACTCCTAACACACCAACAGAAGACAAGAGTCAGAACAGCAGTTTAGAGCTGCCAGAATGGAATTCTTCACTACGATGTCACAATAGTGTGTTGAATCCTGAGAATTCTATGTAAGTAGCCCATTAGAAAGCAGTATATATATATATATATATATATATATATAATCGCATGCAAAATAAAAGTTTGAGTTTGCCTAATATATGTGTGTGTACTGCATGTAAATTTTATGTATACATAAATACAAACACATTCATGCATATATTTAAAAAATATTTACAAGTATATGCATTTATTATAATTTTTATAGAATTTATATTATATATTAATAAAAATATTTTGTATTTATATATACATAATAATTACACACAGTACACACACATATATTAGGCAAACTCAAACTTTTATTTTGTATGCGATTAGTTGCGATTAATCGTTTGCCAGCCCTAATATATATATATACTTAAATATGTTTTTTTTTTTTTAAATATGTTTAACACATTTACATCGTGTTACAGTGAGAGGATTTGCAGATTGCAGGCAAAAAAAAATAAAAAATCTTTTGGCAATTTCCAGAGTCAAGTCAAGTCAAGTCAAGTCAAGTCACCTCTATTTATATACCGCTTTTAACAATACAGAATTGTGACAAAGCAGCTGTACAGTATTAAATAGGAAATAGTGCATCAATAATGCAAAAGGGCAACAGTACACACTCTTTTTTTCAGGTAAAGGCAGTTCATTATTGGATTCAATGATGTCATCATCCAGTTCAGTTCAAATAGTATACAATATCGTTTGAAGAAAAGTGTCCCCAACTGAGCAAGCCAGAGGTGACAGCAGCAAAAAAAACAAATCTCCATCGGTGACAGAATGGAGAAAAAAAAAACCTTGAAGCACAAATACAAATACACAGTGAGTGAGCGTTTGAATCTTCTGTAATAGTTGCATATGAGTCCCTCAGTTGTCCTCAGTGTAAAAAGATGGATCTCAGAATCATACAGTCATTGTTGGAAAGGGTTCAAATACACAAATATGCTGAAAAAACAAATTTGTTGAACTATTATTTTCTCTTGTGGACTATATGTAAACATCTTTTATGTGAAATATATATTTCAGGTCAGTACTAAATGAAAAAAAAAAACATGTATTTTGTATGATCCCTCTTATTTTGGTAAAATAATTAACATTTTGCAAAGTCTGCAAGGTGTATGTAAACTTTTGACTTCAACTGTATATTGATAAAATTAGTCTTCACTCTGAGAAAACCCTCAGAAAAAAAGGTTCAAAAGGCAGTTCTTTTTCAAAGGTACATAGTCCATACTCGTACATTAAAGTACATATTAGTACCCAAAAGGTACTGCCCCAGCTTTTGAAACATGTAAAGTTGACTCTAGTATTTGTGATTTATTTGCATTTTTTGATTTTTTTTTTTTTTTTTTTTTGACATTACATGTCTTATTTTTAAGTAAACAAAAAATAAAGGACCGGTTTCACATACAGGGCTTAGACTAAACCAGGATTAGGCCATAGTTCAGTTAGGACATTTAAGTAATTTTTATATAAAGTACTGATGTGCATCTTGAGACAAAACAAAGGCACTGATATATTTTCAGATCAGTCAAGTTTTTTTTCTTCAGTTGAAACAGCTCAGACTTACATTTTAGTCTAGGATTAGGCTTAAGCCTGGTCTGTGAAACTGGGGGAAAGTGTCATGAAGGAAGATTTGAATATTTCTGTTTTCTCATCATAATTACGATCACGTAAAAATATAGATTTTTGAGTTTTATTATTCCTCATTACCTCAACAATTTGAAATTGTTTACTTTCAAATATGATTTTACATGACCGTTGCAACAGTTACATAAATGTGCAACAGTCTTTGCTTTTGAAAGATACATCATAAATAAATACAAATATAAACAACAATAGCATATGGTATGTATTTTTAGAGAGGAAATGCTCCAAAAATCTTAAATATTAAAAAATATTAAAAAACAGAGTGGCAGGTGATGTATTGAAAATATCCACATAGACAATATGATAAACTTGATTACAACTTACCGTGTGAACTTACTTCTTGTATTAGTACTGGCATATGATTAATCACAATTAATCGCATACAAAATAAAAGTTTGAGTTTGCCTAATATATGTGTGTGTACTGTGTAATTATGTATATATAAATACAAGCACATTCAAGTATATATTTAAGAAATATTTACAAGTATATTTATTTATTCTAATTGTTATAATTTATATTATATATAAATAAAAATATTTTGTACATAAATAACGTATTTCTCTTAAATATATACATGAATGTGCTTGTATGTATATATACATAATAATTACACAGTACACACACATATACAGTGCCCTCCACAAATACTGGCACCCTTGGTAAATATGAGCAAAGGCAGCCATGGAAATAAATCTGCATTGTTTATCCTTTTGATCTTTAATTAAAAAAAGTCACAAAATTCTAACCTTTCATTGAAGTAAAACAATAGAAAGTTTGGCGGAAATTATTATTCAATTAATTTTTTTCTTTAGTTCACGTTGGCCACAATTATTGGCCCTCAGTTATTCCAACCTCCTTATCCCAAGATAACAGCTCTGAATTTTCTCCTATAATCCCTGATGAGTTTGGAGAACACCTGACAAGAGATCAGAGACCATTTCTTCATATAGAATCTTTCCAGATCCTTCAGATTCCCAGCTACATGTTGGTTCTTTTCCTCTTTAGTTCACCCCACTCATTTTCTAAAGGGTTCAGGTCAGGGAATGGGCCATAGCAGAAGCTTCATTTTGTTCTCAGTGACACATTTTTGTATTTATTTTGGATCATTGTCTTGATGGAATATCTAAACATGGACCATTATAAGATTTTTAACAGTGGCGGTCAGGTTTAGATTTTTTTATCTCTTAGTATGATAGAATCCATGATGCCATGTATCTAAACAAGATGTCCAGGATCTCTGGCAGAAAAATAGGCCCAGAACATTAAAGATCCAGCAGTTTATTTAAACGTGGGCATGGGGGACTTTTTTATCCCTGTTTGCACCAAACCCATCTTGAGTGTTTGCTGCCAAAGAGCTCTTTTTTAGTTTCATCTGACCATAGAAGCCAGTCCCGTTTGAAGTTCTTGTCGTATCTGACAACTAAATATGCTGGAGTTTGTTTTTGGATGAGCGAGCAGGATTTCTTTTGAAACCCTCCCGAACAACATGCAGTGATGTAGGGGCTATTTGAATTTTTTTAGGCTTTCTGGCTCCAAGACTCAACTAATCTCTGCAATTCTCCAGCTGTGATCCTTGGAGAGTCTTTGGCCACTCAAAGTCTCCTCCTCACCATCCCTTATCACAATATAGACACACGTCCTCTTCCAGGCAGATTTGTAACATCTTTAGTTGATTGGAACTTCTTAATTATTCCCCTGATGGTGGAAATGGGTATTTTCAATGCTTTAGCTCTTTTCTTACAGCCACTTTCTATTTTGTGAAGCTCAACAATCTTGTTCTGCACATCAGAACTATGTTCTTTGGTTTTAGTCCTTGTGATGGACAATTAAGGGAATTTGGCCTTTGTGTTCCTCATATTTATAATCCTGTGCAACAGAAGGTCATGGATGGACAATTTCATGTTCCTAGTCACCCTAGTGTGCTAAAAAAAATGTAAATATGAATGGGAATATACTTCAGAGATATTTTACCCATAAGAATTTCTAGGGGTGCCAATACTTGTGGCCAACGTGAACTGGAGAAAAACATTTATTTCATAATGAGATTTTCTCCTCTCTTTCTATTGTTTTACTTCAATGAAAGGTTAGAATTTTGTGAATTTTTTGAATGAAAGATCAAAAGGATAAACAATGCAGATTTATTTCTACAGCTGCTCATATTTATCAAGGTTGCCAATATTTGTGGGCACTGTATTAGGCAAACTCAAACTTTTATTTTGTATGCGATTAATCACGAGCCAGCCCTAATATATATATATATATATATATATATAAATTGCAACAATATGTTTAACGCATTTACATCGTGTTACAGTGAGAGGATTTGCAGCTTGCAGGCAAAAAATCTGGCTTTAGGTGTGTAAACGCAATCACAGGTGTTCAAGAAATCAACAGATATGTCTGTGATTGGCTACATAGCTTAGCGCTGCGAAAACACATTATAAGTAGAATCTTTTGGTGATTTCCAGAGCACAAATACAAATACACACTGGAGCCTTTACCAAACCTGTTTGGCCAATATCCTTTTATTACAGTTTTAACTGAAGGTGCTTTTGACTGTGTGAGAAAACTGATGTGTCATTTGAGTGCGGGTGAAAAATGTGTCATCATGCTGAATGCGTGAGAGTTGCCTTGCCAGCCTAAGTGTGTATTTAAAAGGCTTTTGATTCAGTACTGATTTTTACTATTTGTGAATCGGCACAAAATTCTGAGTCACAGGCAGCAGCATGAATGAACGAATGAATTAATAAACAAACAAACAAACAAACTATAAGACCAACTAATGGTCTGCTGGTTCTTTTCAGTGGATCAAAACTATGAAATAAAACTGGTAACTGAATCAATCAGACTCAGTTTACATGCCATATTTTTTTCTCATGTCCAGCTAGACCAGGGGTGTCCAAACTCAGTCATAGAGGGCCAGTGTCCTGCAGAGTTTAGCTCCAACTTGCCTGAACACCTGTTGGGAAGTTTCTAGTATGCCTAGTAAGAGCTTGATTAGCTGATTCAGGTGTGTCTAATTGTATATGTGTAGGTGTGTCTAAATGTATAATATATATAATGTTGTTTAGTGTTTTATCTATTAAACCCAACTGAATTGTTTTAAAGCCACCTCTTAGAAGTGTGAAGTCATTAAAGAGTTAAAAAAAATAAAAAAAAAAAAAAAAAGGCAGCTGGAACCAGAACAGTTAACTTCCTTATGCTTCCCATTATAGACACTCCTATTTTGCACATGGTTCTTCAACCAGGAAACTGTTTCAGTTGTTTAGAGAAAGTGAAGCTTAAGTGCTGTCGAGCTGTTGTTTGTTTCTTTATCTGTCTGTACATGCAGTGAAATGGCTGAAAGCAGTTTTTCCCAGGACCAGTTCAGCTGTGCAGTGTGTCTGGATCTCCTGAAGGATCCAGTGGGCATTCCCTGTGGTCACAGTTTCTGTATGAGCTGTGTTACAGACTGCTGGGATCAGGATGATCAGAAGAGCGTCTACAGCTGTCCTCAATGCAGACAGACCTTCAGTCCAAGACCTGCTTTAAATAAAAACACCATGCTGACTGAAGTGGTGGAGCAACTGAAGAAGACAAAACTTCCAAGCTGCTGTTCCTGCTGGACCTGAAGATGTGGAGTGTGACGTCTGTACTGTGAGAAAACACAAAGCTGTCAAGTCTTGTCTGGTGTGTCTGAACTCTTACTGTCAAAATCACCTCCAGCAACATGAGAATTTCTTTAAAGGTAAGAGACACAATCTGATAGATGCCACTGGACGACTTCAGGAGATGATCTGCCCAAAACATAATAAACAACTGGAAATCTACTGCCATACTGACCAGCGGTGCATTTGTTATCTGTGTACGATGGATGCTCACAAAAACCATGATACTGTAGCAGCTGTAGCAGAGAGGACAAAGACACAGGTATGAACTGATAATTGATGTATGTATATACTGTATTTTTATAGTGTCTGTTATAATGCACTAATTTCTCATTTGTAAGTTGCTTTCGATAAAAGCGTCTAAATGACAAAATGATCTGTATGTGTAACTTTATTATACATAATTACGTGCTTATGATCTTGAGTCATGCTTAATTTAGTTTCTTCTTGTTTTCTTCAAAGTTGTTCAGCATTTCATACTATGTAGCTTGCAACCTCATTCATGTAAATTCAAACAAATACAGTTATCTATTATTAATGAATTGACACAATCATTTCCATTCTATCTTTCTATACAGCCTTACATAGTATTTTAGAAGTTTACAGTGTTATTTGATTTTTATACAGCTGGTTTTGGAAGAGAGGAAAAGAAAGTTCCAGCAGAGAATCCAGCAGAGGGAGAAAGATATCAAGAAGCTGAGAGAGGCTGTGGAGTCTCATAAAGTGAGTTTGGAAAAGAGGAAAGTTTCAGACTCAGTTTGGACTTTTCCAGTGTTTAAGCTTTTTCAGTCCCACTGAAGTGACTGTGGGTCACAGGCTGTGAGACATTAACTGTGATGTGCTTTGCACAGACAGCAGTAGAGGACACTGAGAAGATCTTCACTGAGCTCATCTGCTCCATTGAGAGAAGCCGCTCTGAGATCACACAGCGGATCAGAGATCGGGAAAAAGCTGCAGTGAGTCAAGCTGAAGGACTCGTGTATCAACTGGAGCAAGAGATTGAAGACCTGAGGAGGAGAGACGCAGAGCTGGAGCAGCTTTCGCAAACAGAGGATCACATCCATTTCCTCCAGGTAACAGATCTGAAATACAGATGGGTAAAGCAAGCACCTGATTTTTTTTTTTTTTTCATTTGTGCTAAGGCAAACAACGCTAGCTGAAATTTATGTTTATTAAATCAGAACAAATCCTAAACTCCAAGTAATAAACTTCACATAACTTTGTTCTGTGCAGTTTCGACAGACATTAATCGTGGCTTGTTGAGGATATTTTTTCTAGCCATCATAATTTTTGCCTGATAGATAAAACAAATGAAGAAAATCCGCAACCTACTGAGTTACATCCAGTCCAATACTTAAATACTAAGCCACATCCATTTAAAGAATGGGTAAAATGCATCTTTTCCATTAGCACATAACTGTCTCTGGTACTATTCTAATGTTTAAAACTTTGTATGGTAAGCACATCTTAGGTTGTTGTAATCCTCATTTGTAAATGGTTTTGGATTAGAAGTGTCTACTAAATGAATAAATGCAAATGTACAATAGCAAAATAAAAAAAACAAAAAGCAAAACAACAACACACAAAAAAAAATACTATCAAAGTAGTAAATATGTGAGTAAATATTTGATTGAAGTACAGGTCAGTGGTGCAGGTTTGCAGATTATTAAGGTTTTTCTATCTTTATTGTTTTTTTTTTTTCTTCCTGTAGAGTTTCCAGTCTCTTGCTGTATCTCCTGAATCTACAGATACATCCAGCATCATTGTCAGCTCTCTCCTCTCTTTTGATGATGTGGGAAAGTCTGTATCTCAACTGAAAGAAAAACTGCAGGATTTCTGTAGAGAGGAGATAGACAAGATATCTGGCAGAGGTATAAAAAAAGCAGACATTTAAGTCTTAGAAATTAGTCTTGCATCATTTAGAAGAATTCAAAATATATTAAGTATGTGTGTCTATTTCCTTTAGCAACATACATTGAAATTATTCCCACCAATGATTTCAAGATCAGAAGGGAGATCTTGCAGTGTAAGATGACACACACACACACACACGTGCCATTAACTTTACATTAAAAGGTTAGTTCACCCAAAATGAAAATTAGCCCATTATTCCTCCAGACACCTAAGTGTATATGGCTTCCTTCCCTCACACGAAAACAGTCAGATCAGTTATATTAAAGATAAACATCATTTACACTTTTAAGCTTTATCATGGCAATGCAGGCGGGTGTTTCTCAGCATCAGTCAGTCCAAAATATATTTTTAGTCATTAAAGTGCATCCATCCTCGTTTTGAACTTCTATTTCCAGTGGGTTTATCATGGTACTGGTGCTGTGTTTATCATCTCCAGAGCACATTTGCCATAACAAGATCACGGAGGGAGTTCCTGCATGTAATGAATCAGCATCTTTGTAAAATAATTTTACCTTAAAGGCTTCCATGTACAACTAGTTGTGGCAAGCCAGATTAAAGTGATTCTTAAGTTTTAAATATGGAAATTTTCTTACAAAAATGCATCAGTTTAAGCAACGGAAGCAATGAAATAAAAACACAGCAATACATACCTATGTCAACTGGTTAACTTTTTTTTGGTTAAAAATGATCCACCTAGGAACAGAATGATTTTTGTAGCATTTTTGAACATAAATAAGTTTTCAAAAAGCAGATCAAACCTATCTCTAAAACTATCTATAGTGTTTTTTCTTTTAACTGGTAGTGGTTACATAGGCTACATGAAAAATGAATATTTGTAATAATAAACAGCCAGAAATAATAATATGTTGTGTTCAGAATATACTAATAAAACATAGATATATTTATTGTTTTGGTTAAAATATGTGATATACTTTTTGAGTTATTTTTGTCCAACCATGTCAGTATTTTTTTTTTTTTTTTCACTGTCTGTTAAGACTCACACTTACAGAATGCTATATATGATAAATTAACAGAATGATATGTATGATAAATTAATTTATATTCAGTTCAATGACTGTGTGTTTTATACCCATCAGATTACAGTCGGTTCACCCTGGATCCAAACACAGTGAATAAAAACCTCTGTCTGTCTGAGGAGAACAGAGTGGTTACTTCAACTGCCGGAGTCCAGCAGTATCCTGATCATCCAAACCGATTTGACAGTTTTTTGCAGGTGTTGTGTAGAGAGAGTGTGTGTGGACGCTGTTACTGGGAGCTTGAGTGGAGTGGTGATAGTGGTGTGTGTATATCAGTGTCATATAAAAGCATCAGCAGGAAGGGACAGGAAAAATAGTTTGTTTGGATATAATGATCAGTCCTGGAATTTGATGTGCTCTACCTCCAGATGCTCATTTAGTCACAATCACAATTTTACTGAACTCCCTTACGCTTAAATGGCTGTAGAATAGGAGTGTATGTGGATCACAGTGCAGGAACTCTGTCCTTCTACAGAATCTCTGACACAATGAGCCTCATCCACACAATCCAGACCACATTCACTCAGCCCCTCTATCCTGGGTTTGTGGTTCACAGTGGATCAACAGTAAAACTGTGTGATCTAACAATATAGATTACAGAGAGATGACTGTAAATAATAGGCCTACTGTTATGTCAAGGTTTTGCAAACAAAACAACAAAAACATAAATATTGTCTTTATATTGGTAATATTGTAAGAGCTGACAAAAAATAAATGTGGAATAAGCATGGAAAAAGGAAACATTGAAAGTATCAACACAAATTATATGACTGTGTGTACTTATCTAATGTATTTTAAACATATCTTTAATATGATTATATGACTGCACATCCTGTCTAACCTAAACAAGATTACTATGACATTTTTAAAAATAAGCAAATTGAAAGTCATTCAATATGCTCATTTCTTTTCTTTGTTTTTTTCTTTTTCAAATCTTTTTTCCTCTGTGTAGTAATACTTTTAGCTGTGGTGTGGACATTTTTTACATTTTGAATGATTTTTAAAACTCTATTGTTGTCATCCTCAGTGTGAACAGTGAACAGAGATAATTAGGTTAACATGACACATGTGCCTTTTTGTTATTTTAATATTTAATAAAAAAGCCCATTACACTTTGTGCCTGAGTCCTTGGCTCCCAGCCCCTGAAAAAATGTACCAGAATGGGTGCTGTGGATATTTTTAGTCAAATGATGTAAGATGTATTGTAGTGGTTTAAATGTTGTGACTGATTAGCTGTATTAGTTGTATTAACTGATCATTCATTCAGGTCCTTCTTTAGAATAAGATATTGGAGGAGACTGTTTTATTAAGAAGATACTTGCATGGTGAGAAGTCATGCACATATTATGTGATTGTTCAGGAAGACTAAGGTGGAAGAAGGTGATTTGGAGATGTACATGTATGGTAAAAGGAAGTAGGAGGCTTTAAATAATTTGTTCAATTTGTTCAAACTATGTATGATTGTACTGAATAATAAATAATCTGTATTTGAGAATTATAAGTATTGGGCTTGTGATTAAAGCTTTTCTAATTTTTAAAACTGAGTGTCCTGACTTGTGGTGACACCACACCTTTCAGTAAATTCACTTGAAAAGTTAGAACATTGTAATATTTTTAAATAAAATATTATTTGCAAATAGGTTATATTCATTATTTAATAATAAACAAGCATTCTTTAACTATTTAGAACTATTTAGAAAAAAAAAAAAAAAAAGAAAAGAAGCAGCTAGTTAAAGGGATAATTGTTAATTCATTTAAAACTCATTTCTCATCTTACATTCCAAACACATGTGGCTCAATTTTTCACAAAACACAACAGAAGAATTTTACACTTAGTGTAATTATTTAATTTTAAGAAAGAATTTTGCAGAATTTGAATTTTACTGTATACATTAGTTAAGTTCAATTACATAAAACTGCATTATTAAAGTATTAAAGTGAGTGTTTATATTAGACTATTTCCTGATTAGTCAGTTTGTTTGTTTTAAACACATAAGATTGTGTTTTGAAGTGTTTTCAGTTTTGTTATTATATGCTGTTGGAAGGGACATAAAAACACTAGACTTACCATTTTTGTATAACTGAAAATGAGAACAAAAATTTGAACTGTATTTTAATTATCAGATTTATTTACCATTTGAAAGATGATTTTTGTATGAAACACTCAAAATCAATAAATATTTTAGCATGTTTGTGCAACATTTTTTTCTGCTATGAAAATATGGGTGAAACTTAAAAGAACAACATGTTTTGTGCCTTATTTAGACAGCCAAATGCATGGTTGGTTGATTGACAAGTACAAAACATGCAAAAGATTTACTGTCTTTGTTGTGTAGATAATATGTCTGGCTTGTCCAGTGTCCATATAATCCAAACTGCTATGGGATGAACAGGATATAATTGTGTTTACAAGCAGTAGCCTACAGAGTAGCCTAGATAATTAAAAAGAGCTGCTACATCCGCTGCGAAGGATTTAGCGATAGGATACATTATCAAAATGAATCGCAAATCATTTCAGACCTTCTTGCAAACCAATTTGATCGATTAGTTTTATTCGAGACATTGGCATCAGTTGTTCTTCTTCCGAACAGCTGATGGAAAACAAGACATGAATAGCCTACTGTAATAATAATATACTACTACAAGATTACCGTATCTCAGGTCGGCAAACGGTAGCGGCGACACACATACTGATGTCTCATGCGGACTGCAGGTGTCTTCTTCACCTGCAGTCCGCAGATCCTCCGATCCAGAGGTTGATCTGCAGGCTGCGACCCACGAGAAGGAAGCCATCAGAGGTTAGTGAATGTTTTAAGGCTTTTACATATTTAACAGTCGTCCATCTTTTCTAGTGTACATTGAAGTTGTAATTTGCACAACTGTATTACTATCCATTCACAGACATTGATGAAGAGCAGAGGTGTTTCCTCCTCTGAAGAGAGCAGGAAGATTAATCTGCTGGCTGAACTTCAGGCTGCAGCAGTTCTTGAAGGTTAGTAAAGTTCATTAAAACTGTTTTTATTATACTGTATGTATTTTATTAACTGTATGTATTAATCAAGTACTATATTAGACTAATATGCTATGTATAATAAAACAGTTCATTCAAACTCACTTTGAATCTCTTCGCAGATGCAGCTGGTGATCAGCCCATCTCTGATGTGGATCTTGACTGGTGAGTAATGGGAATTAATATTGTGTGTTGATGTAATTGCAGAGACTACTTACTGAAATCAAAACCTCACATGGACAAACACAATATAAAGCACTGCAGTGAGGATGTATTTTTGTAGTCCAACACAGATGTTAACATCACCTTCCACAAAAATGTTTATTCCTACAAAAACATGTCATCCCTGCAGCACTCTATTGTCTAATATATTCATGATGTTTTCCCAGCATCCTCAGTGTGTTAGCCAGTATGACGCCCCAGTCCAACGGTCTGTCCCAGACTGAAATACTGGAGCTCATACAGAGCAGTTCACAGCAAAAGCAGATCAAGATCGAGCAGCAAATCAGTGAGAGCGTCACGGAGGATGATGTTGAGCTGGCTGATGTTGCACAAACAGCGCTGCCAACCAACATCAAGCACTTGGGGTAAATGTCGCACAACTAAAAATCTGAACACATACTCACAAACAGTAAAATGTGCTTTTCACAACAGCCTTTTAATTGAAGACTTGTGCTACAGTTTCCCCAATTTAGGAAACACGTGCTACATGAACTCCCTGTTGCAGTGCCTCCTCACCGTTTCCCCTTTCCGAGACGATGTGCTTTCCCAGCGGAAACGGTGGAATGAGGGAAGCACAATGCTCAGGTAACGACACAGTTAAACATTTATACAACAATATATTTCAAAATGAGTCAAACAGCAACATGAAAGAAATTCTATATAAATTAAATGTATGACTTTCTCTCCAGGGCACTCACAGACCTCCATATGACTAGGCTGACAGGCAATGACAAGAAGCTGAAGGCAAAGCTCTTGTCTACAGTAAAGGCCTGCACTGAAACTCACCATCCTGATTTCTTAGGAAACCATCAGCAGGTGAGGGAGCAGATTAACTGAATATATTGTTTTTTAACTTGCATTTAACCTCATCATCTTCACTCTTTCTCCTTCAGGAAGCCCATGAGTTCTTGATGGTTTGCCTGTCTTATCTGAAGGATGAGGGCGAGCTTCTGCAGAGCTCCTGGCCTGAATACACTTGCCCAGTAGCAAACATGGAGTTCCAGCTCAACCGCCTGCGCACCTGCAACAGGTAACATCACACATCCACACCTGCACTCGTTTCAGATTCTCAGACTCATTTATGTGATGCTGATGTTCTTCTGTCGCTTCAGCTGTGGCTTCCAGAGGAGTTTTAGAGAGGATTACAACTACCTCTCACTGGTCATCAGTCCTCAAGGATGCCTCACAGACAGCCTGCAGCAGTACTTCAAAGTAAGTGACATCACTAATTACATCACATTAGCAGCAGGATGTATTAGGTCAACAAGTTTATGTCATTTCTGATTGGCTGATGTATGTGTTGTTTGTTTTCTCCAGACATCTTCGTTTGACTGCTCATGCAGTGAGTGCGCCGGCACTACGTCCTCTGAGGTGCTGGAATTAATCACACTTCCACGGTACAACACCCTGTTAATCAGCTAGTCTAATTAAAATTACTAACTGACAGTTTGTTATCCTGCAGAATAACAAAACATGAACTAGTCCATAACTTCTGCTCATCTGATGAATCTCTCTACAGGGTCCTGGTGCTTCTAGTCATGTGCTTTGATGTCACATCTTCAATGTGCAAGCTGGAGGATCAACTAGAAGTTCCAGAGCAGTTTTCACTATCCAGGTATGTGTCAGTTCATCAAACATCTGCCCTCTACTGGCCAGTTATGAAACATTTACACCGATCAGCCTAAAAGACAGCGTCAGGATAACATTTGAAGTGTTTAAGCACTGAATAATTACTGAATTGTTTTCTTGTTTTCTGTGATCTGTTTCAGACAGCAGCACACAGTACAAACTAGCTGGTGTCGTGTCACATCTGGGCCACAGTTTGTTTTGTGGTAAGAGTTTGTTCTGCACTACATCAGTCACATCTGTGGCATCAGTGGATAAGGATGGCTGGAATGCAGTGATACCAGCATCAAAAAATACAGCTGGTCAAAGGCGTACGGATACATGCTCTTCTATGTAAAGAGGTAAATTATACACTGTAGCTTTAGAGGTAAATTCTACACAATACTAGTGGTATAATGTTCAGTGCTCAGGTCAGTTGTTTTAAATCACTGTTGTTTTCCAGCTGAACAGTGGCTGGTTGAAGGAAAAAGAAAAGGAAACACATCAAAGCTAAACATCAGTTTAGTCAAGATCTTTCTGTGGCTCCTTCAGCTGCAAGCCTCTAAACAGCAGCACATCCAACCTCCTAGAATCATCATGGTCATCCATCACATCTCTCCACCAGAACATCCATTTGCATACCAGTTTATGATGGATTTTCAGCCAATTTACAGTAATGCCTGGTGGTTTGATTAGCTGTACTTTCTCTGCAGTCAGCATTGCTTGCCTTGTGGCCTTCTTCACTGGAGAGATGCATTCATCTACATCTGCGGTTCAGCATCACAACCTAGGAAAAGCAAGCTGTGCCTAATACCATCAGCACTTTAAATAAATAAAATAAATAAATAAAATAAAATATACCGTCAAAAGAGCTTTCACTCCATCGTGACAGCTTCTGTCATGTCTTCCCAAAGCTTGTAAAGTCAGGTGAGAACTTTTTCTCTGTAAAACCACCATCTTCTGACAGAGAACTTTGAAGCCTCATACTCTTTATACTCATTTTGACTGAGGTGAATGTACAAATAATAGTCCTGAACTACATGAATGAGTAATGAAAGTCTATAAAATAGTAATAGTTTGTCAGTTAAGAGTAGAGCACCACTTGGAGTGCCTGTTTATAGTTGTTCGTTCTTGGTATAACCAGGCATAAAGTGATGTCGGAGAATACAAGTGCTGATATTAACTAATGTCACTGGCAGAGCAAGTGCAGGTGACTTTTGCTGTGTTTCAAATGAAATAAATCTGCCTCCCAAGGGCACTTCAAGGAGCGAGAACAATCATGGCTTCCACACTGAATGGTCAATCCCAACCAAAAATATCAAAGAAATCAAACAGTAATGCTGATGAAGACTTCACTCCCATGGTTCTTTGTTTTGGTTTCATGAGTTTGAACTTACATGTAATCAGACTAAGCAAATAGTATGCATATTTGGCGTGCTGTCCAATGGGAGGGCTCCAAGCTCGGAAATTTAGCCCAAATCCACAATACTCCCCTATATCCGCAAGCTGGGATAGGAACAGTTAGGAGTGAGGAGCTGGAGGAGGTAAATTGAGTGGTTGAGAGATTGGCTGTATTGATATTTATTATCATGCTAATTAAGTTGATTACCTGAACATGCTCCCGCCCTTGAATTTCTTTCTCCGCCACCAGTCTAACCTAATGGTTAGAGAGTTGGACTTGGAACCCAAAGGTTGCGGGTTTGAGTCTCAGGTCCAGCAGGAATTGTTGGTGGGGGGAGTGAATAATCAGCGTACCCTCCACCCTTAATACCACAACTGAGGTGAGAGTAAGGCACCAAACCCCCAACTGCTCGCAACCGCAGCACTGGCTGCCCACTGCTCTGGCTGTGTGTTCATGGTTTGTGGGTGCTTGTTCACTACTCACTGCTCTGTGTGTGCACATGGATGGGTGAAATGCAGAGCATGAATTCCAAGTATATAACTGACTACACATCCTGTTGACTGTGTTAAGTCTCCTGATTACCCAGATCCATCATGGTCTTCTTCAGGCTCTTGCAACCCGCAACACTTGACCCTCCAAGCCTAAGCCTCCACCTTAGATTTTCTATTCAGCTTCCTCAGCTTTTGATTTTGGCTCTTTCTTGCTTCATCTTGATCTGTTATGCTGAGCCCCATCCACAGAGTCCACACCACATTCACTGAGAATCTCTATCTTGGATTTGCCGTTTGCATTGGATCAACAGTGACACCATGTGATCAATTGGCATAGATTTCAGACAGCTGACTGTAATGTTTAATAATTCTGTAATATGGCTTTGAGCCCCATGATTCATCTGTAATTGAGATATTACTGTACTGAATCAGCACTACTTGGAAGAACATTTTGTAGATTAATCATAAATAATTCTGATTAATGTGCTGTTTATTACATTATGTAATATACACAGATATAAGTTTCCAACATTATCAGATGTTTTAAAATATATACACTCATCCCTAAACTGTGTAAATTAATATCAAGGAAAGAGTGCTGCTGTTACAAACTACTTGACTACTGTTATGTACCCGTATAATGCCCATAGACTCACAGAAAACAATCCCTCTAAATATAGTTTTTTTCTTGCTTGTTTTCTTGTATTTTGAATTTTGAATTTTATTGTTTTATGCACATTGTAATCACTCATTATGATTATTTGTGTTTATTTTTTTATGTTCTGTATTTTTTTTAAAGATGGTACAATACATCACTGATTCTTGAGACAGGGGATAAAATATGTAGCGCATTTGACAAGACAAGCATTTGAGGTTAAAAGTATATAAATTGTAATTTTTTATTTTTTATTTTTTATTTTTTAAGAAAATAACTGATCGTTTTGCTACATAAGACCCTTCTTCCTTGGCTGGGATCATTTAGAGCCATTTGAAGCTGCATTTAAACTGCATTTTGGAAGTTCAAACTTGCAGGCACCATAGAAGTCCACTATATGGAGAGAAATCCTGGAATGTTTTCCTCAAGAAATATAATTTCTTCATGACTGAAGAAAGAAAGACGCAAACAGGATGACAACAGGGTGAGTACATTATCTGTAAATTTTTGTTCTGGAAGTGAACTTATCTTTTAATAACAGAATGTGTTTAACACAATTGTCTCCTTCAATAGTTTATCATTATCGTATCAACTCGATGACACTTACTGTCTTCTCACTTCATCAAAAACAGTGTGTCTACTGAGAAGGGTTCAGTCATTCATAGGCAATAAAATTGATAAAAATGTTTTAATGATGTCAACACCATCTTTCAATTCCTGAGGAAATTATTTGAAACGTTTAGATCATTTTATTCTCCTGAAGCAGGTTCTATAAGCATCTAGCATCAACAGAGAAAATAAAATGCCTACTATATGAACTCCATTTGTTTTGTGAAAGAAATAGCAAATTTGTCAACACCACCTGTGACAGGGTTATGGACTGTCAGTGTGTTTGTTTTGCTCCCCATGTGCTCTCAATGTCCTAGTTTCTCCCTCACGTGTGATCTTGTCCATATTTGGTTCTTCCAGTTTCTGTTCCTTGTGTTCATTGATCTCAGGTGTCCCTCGTTTAGTCCTGTACATATGCTGCGTTCTCGCATATCGTAATTACCGTAATTTCGAAATGACAACACGTGACGTTCTACTCTGAGCTGTTCACGTCCTCGGACTCGGACTTATGCTTTTCTATGGCAACACTATCAACGCCTAAACAGAGTCTACATTGGTCAGGTGGTACAAGGGTCATGTGGTACAAGTCGTAGCTCTCAGAAGACTCCCAGTTCACAAGTTGTAATTACAAGCTCTACGAGGACGTGAACGCTTTTTACAAGTTGGAATCTCGTAATTACGGGAATTCAGATATGGCGTGAACGCACCTTTAAACTCTGTTCTGTATAGTTTGCTTTGTCCGCTGTTAAATGTCTCCTTGTCTCCATGTTGTCACATATATATATTTTTTTTTGCTTTGGTTGCCATCTGCCCTGGCCTGTATGCTCTTTCTCTTTACTCTTCGTGTGATATTGATCACATGAAATGATATAAATAAACATTTTCTGCCCCCGTATCCTGAATTTTGAAAAAAATGCATTTTATTAGGAGCCCTCTTTGGGCTGGATGTAGCATTTTATTAGACTTAATCACGCAGAACGAGATGAGAAAGAACTAAATGAGCACAGTCAGTCTAGCTAGTGTTTAAGCACTCATAACTCTTCTTATAGTCAGTGAAGCTGTCCATACATAAATAAACTTACATAGTTCATGCATCTGCACTTCGTTGCTTATGATGAGGGAATTCACGAGTTCAATCTGAACAAAACTCCAGGTTTCAGCAATGATTATTCTGAATGCCTTTGATTGGCCACTGCTTTCTAAACTCAACAGAGTCCTGTGTGATTGGTTATAATGCGCAACGCTGTAAAAAATGCGTAAAAATAAAATATGATTTAACATGAGAAGGTCTAAATTTAATACAGCAATCGAATCTTTTCATTTAATTTTCACAAGTTTTATATTTTTATTTAAAAACCTTAATGCTTATGGGAGATCCGGGAAGCGGGAACAGGAGCCCAGTCTGGACTGGACGTTAAAAAAAAGGAGCCCTCTCTGGGCTGGACGTTGGAACAGGAGCCCAGTCTGGGCTGGATGTAAAATAAAAAGGAGACCTCTCTGTGCTGGACTTGGGAACAGGAGCCCTCCCTGGGCTAGACTTGGGACCTGTGGCACTCCCTGGGCCGGACATAGGAACAGCAGCCCTCTCTGGGCTTGACGTAGCTAAACTCTGCAGGACACCAGCCCTCCATGAACAAGTTTGGTGATCCCTGCTCTATACTAACATTTATGCTGCATTCCAGACAACTGGGATTTAGGATATTTCCCACTTCAACCTGGAAAAAATATATGGAACAGCGCTCTTAATGTTAACAGAGACTTGTAATGTTTTAATGCTACTAAGTCATTAGTAACAGTAATCTAGGCTTGACAATAAGGAGTGCCCGATGGCCCGGGGCCAGCGTATATGACGCTTGGGACAGTTGACTAATTTGTCACTGGCCCAGTCAGGTCAGTGAAACAATAATAACAGCAACTATTTTATTTTTTATGGCAGGGCCAGTGAAAATTTTGACCGGGCAAGGAGAAATTTGAACCACTGGCCCGACTGGACCAGTAGAAAAATCTTTAGCATTGAGCCCTGTTAATGTTTTAATGTTACCAAACACTTTTAATCGTACTAAATCTAGACGTTATTTCCGGGTTTGTGGTGGGAAACATCCCACATCCAAGTTGTCTGGAACGCAGCATAAACTAACGAGGAACTAAACGAGACACACCAGAAACAAACAAGACAATCAAACAGGAGGGAAAACTAGTCCATGGAGCACATGTGGAGAAAAACAAATGCAAAACAGTCCATGGGTGTGACAGTAATAAAATGCAGGCGGAGTCACACTTTACAGACACACTTATTTTGCTCACATTTCTAAACCAGATCCAGGAAGCAGTTTCAGCTGTTTGAAAGAAAGCAAGCTGTCGAGCTGTTGTATTTGTCTTTTGATCTGTGTGTAAATAAAGTAAAATGACAGAAATCACTTTTTCTCAGGATAAGTTTAGATGTCCAGTGTGTCTAGATCTACTGAAGGACCCGGTGACCATTCCCTGTGGTCACAGTTTCTGTATGAGCTGTTTTACATGCCGCTGGAATCAGGATGATCAGAAGAGAGTCTACAGCTGCCCTCAATGCAGACAGACCTGCACTCCAAGACCTGCTTTATACAAAAACACCATGCTGACTGAAGTGGTGAAGCAACTGAAGAAGCCCAAACTCCAGGTTTCTGTTCCTGCTGGACCTGAAGATGTGGAGTGTGACGTCTGTACTGTGAGAAAACAGAAAGCTGTCAAGTCCTGTCTGGTGTGTCTGAAGTCTTACTGTCCTAATCACCTCCTGAAACATACAAATCTCTTTAAAAGTAAGAGACACAATCTGATAGAAGCCACTGGACGACTAAAGGAGAAAATCTGTCTAACACACAATAAAGTACTGGACATCTATTGCCATATTGACCAGCAGTGCATTTGTTATCTGTGCGCCATGGATAATCACAAAAATCACGATACTATAGCAGCTGTAGCAGAAAGGACAAAGAAACAGGTATGATCAGAAAGTCTTAAGTATATATCTGTAACACAACTGTATGTAATATTTCTACTTAACAGTTTAATTGAATTTCCATACAGAACATTTTGAAAGAGACACAAAAAAGATTCCAGCAGAAAATCCAGCAAAGAAAGAAAGATCTTGAGGAGCTGAGAGAGGCTGTGGAGTCCCATAAGGTGAGTTTGGAGAAGAACAGTCATTTAGGACTGTGGGTCGGAGGCACCAGAATGAGCTGATTGTGATATGTGTCCTAACAGCGTTCTGCAGAGACAGCAGTGGAGGACAGTGAGAAGATTTTCACTGAGCTCATCCGCTCCATTGAGAAAAGCCGCTCTAAGCTAAAGCAGATGATCAGAGAACAGGAAAAGACTGCAGTGAGTCAAGCTGAAGGATTTATGGAGAAATTGGAGCAGGAGATTGATGATCTGAGGAGGAGACACTCTGAGCTAGAGCAGCTTTCACACACGAATGATCACATCCATTTTCTCAAGGTAACAGATCTGAAATAAATCAGTGGAGATGTGCTATAGTTATATTGCTGTGTTCTTTATAAACAAACTGGATTTCTAAGACCGGGTCATTAAATTACTGGAAATTACTAGAACAGAAGTGCTAGATTATTACCTGCAGAACACCAAAAAAATGACTGCATGCCAGTGGTGCAAATATGGACGTCATTAATGTTTTTGTTTTGTATCTTTATTTTTTGGTTTTATTACTTCCTGTAGAGTTTCCAGTCTCTGGCTGTGTTTCCTCAATCTACGGACACACCCAGCATTACCGTCAGCTCTCTCCTCTCTTTAGATGATTTGGAAAAGTCTGTCACTCAACTGAAAGAAAAACTGGAGGATTTCTGTAGAGAGGAGATAGACAAGATATCTGGCAGAGGTAAAGTAGCAGACTTTCATTTACTATGCATCAGTCTTGGATGTAGAAGAATCTTTAAGCATATTAAAATTAACATGAAAGACATGTATTTGTAAAGTGTAAATTATTTAATGCAAACAATACAATGTCTGTTTATTTTCTTAGCAACATACATTGAAATTTTTCCCACAAATGAACCCAAAACCAGGGAGGAGTTCCTACAGTGTAAGACACAGTGGAGACACCCACACACACACGTTTTTACTTTTATCTTTATGAGGAATTTCCACTGATTTAATGGTAATATTAAAGGAACACTCCACTTTTTTTGAAAACTGGCTCATTTTCCAACTCCCCCTAGAGTCAAACAGTTGAGTTTTACCATTTTCAAATCCATTCAGCTGATCTCCGGGTCTGGCGGTAGCACTTTTAGCATAGCTTAGCATAGACCATTGAATCTGATTAGACCGTTAGTATCTCGCTCAAAAATGACCAAAGTGTTTCAATAATTTTCCTATTTAATACCTGACTCTTCTGCAGTTACATCATGTACTAAGACTGACGGAAAATGAAAAGCTGCAATTTTCTAGACCGATATGACTAGGAACTATACTGTCATTCCGGTGTAATAATCAAGGAACTTTCCTGCAGTACCATGGGTGCAGCAGGCACAATGATATTATGCAGCACCTGAAAATAGGCTAACATCCATCAACATAACCAATTTGAGACTATTTTCAGGCGAATATCGAAACTCTTTGGTCATTTTTGAGCGAGATGCTAACGGTCTAATCAGATTTAATGATCTATGCTAAGCTATGCTAAAAGTGCTATCGCCAGACCCGGAGATTGGCTGAATGGATTGGAAAACTGTAAAACTCAACTGTTTAATTCTAGGGGGGTGAGAATTATCGAAAAAGTGTTCCTTTAAAATGACATATTCGTTGCACATACAATTTGTGCCATACAGCAATTGTTATACTGTTGTAGGCCCACACATATAAACATTTAAATTTAATAAATGATTTTGTGTTTTATTTTTTTTTTAGATTACAGTAAGTTCACTCTGGATCCAAACACAGTGAATGAACACCTCAGTCTGTCCGTCTGGAATGGAGTGATTAATGTCCCTAATGTAGTCCAGCGGTATCCTGATCACCCAGACAGATTTGACAAATATCCTCAGGTGTTGTGTAGAGAGAAAGTGTGTGGACGCTGTTACTGGGAGCTTGAGTGGAGTGGGGATGATGGTGTGGATATATCAGTGTCATATAAGACTATTAGCAGGAAAGGAGAGAGAGATAAATGTGTTTTTGGATGCAATGATCAGTCCTGGAGTTTGGACTGCTCTCCGCTAGTTTACTCATTCTTGCACGATAACAATTACACTGATCTTCTTGTACCGTCCAGCCGCTGTAGAATAGGAGTGTATGTGGACCACAGTGCAGGAACTCTGTCCTTCTACAGTGTCTCTGACACAATGAGCCTCATCCACACAATCCAGACCACATTCACTCAGCCCCTCTATCCTGGGTTTGCAGTTCACAGTGGATCAAAAGTGAAACTGTGTGATCTAACGATATAGATTACAGAAAACTGATTGTAACTTTCAGCCACATAATGAGTAACTGAGGTATTATGGAGGCTCTTATTGATTATCAATAATACATACAGTAGCAGAACTCCTTGAAACAAAATGTCAGATATTAACAGAGTAAAACCATTAGAGATTAAAGATTTTATTAATATAAGATTCTATTTGTTTGTAATATAAGTTCTATTTATTGTGCTGCTTAAATTATTGTGTGAGATTGGATGTAATGCTAATATTGATGAGAGTGAGAAAGATGAAACTGTACTGTTAAACTACAGTAAATTATAAAGGGTAGGCTACATTATACAGTTTATATGGGCCATTCTACAGAACTGGTTCAAAGTCAGAGTTGGAAACATCCTGAAAAAACTGTGACTTTTCCACAGATTGTATATGTATGCAAATTGTAAAATGGCTAAGGTGCACATTTCTAGTAACTGTGCAATTAATTCCATATTGTATTTTCGGATAGTTATATTAACATATTTTGTTTCCATTTACCTTGTAAATATATTTTGTGCTATTTTATTAAAAAAAATGTTCAGAGGTAAATCAATAACAATTACAATTTCAACATTTCAAGCATAATTTGAGATTTGGTGTATTTTGAATTTATTCTTTCTTTGTAAAAAGTCATAAAGTTGATCATACTGATTCTGAAGTTAAGGATTAATTATTTTGAATATACATTGATCTGAACACCATAATAACATCTTCAGCACATTTTCAGTAGTGACAGTAATATTTTGGTAGTGACCACATCACATAATTTTAACATACTAAAACACTACTAAAACATACTTAAATACTAAAAATGTGCATAACTGTACTAAAAGTTTGTTTATTTCCTCCAAATAAAGGATTTGACATTACCTTTTGTCGTGACTGTTTTGTTAGTGACAATTTTAGAAACTTTTGAAGCTAGCTCAAAGATGCTAATCAGCACATGGTTAGCTAGCACAGTTATGAACAGTTGTACACATACGAAACTAAATATTATGGAATAGCTCCCAAAAAGTGTGCTTAATTGAAGAAAAAAAGGTGTTTGGTAGTAACATTTCTTAAGTTACACACATATTTTATCTCAAAAAGTCTCAGCCATTTGCATAAAGTTTCATAAGTTATAAGGAAAATATAAAATAAATAATTGTGTGAACTATTTTGTGAAAATGGAATAAAAGGCTAAAATTATTTTAATTTTTTTCATAAGTTAACATTTGGGGTGAGGTTTTGGGACAGCCACCTCCCAAATGAAAGTACCCAATAAATGACGATTTTGTCATTGCCAGGATTTGAACCCAAAGTGTGTTGATAGAAGCTCAGAGCGTTAACCACTATGCTATAGAACAGTGTGGACCCAAATTTGCAGAGAGTCACAAGAGACAGGATTTGAGGAGAACAATTAGTCTTTACTTAAAGTCCTTATTGGATATACACAACAAATCATGCATCAAAAGCTGGACTGAGGAAGGTAAAGATCCAAACAGACTTGCAGGCATTATCCAATAACAAAATAGTTCTCAAACATGCAGGTCAAGATCTGGGTAAAAGTTCTTCTAAATAATCCAAGCACGGATCCCAAGAGAACATGCATTCATCAAAATGTGTCAGACAGAAGAACTTATAGACTGAGCAAAGTTACAAACTAACGCAGGTCTTAAATACACACTTGTTCTAGCAAGCCAGGCACAGGTGATATCATTGAGCTAATTATGAACAGGAAATCAGGAGGATGTTGTGGCCTTGTGCTCTCTGTTTCCCTCTGCTGGACAGGAAGTGGTGTGACAGAGTTGATATATATTAAGCTTACTGATATTTTAAATAGTATTGCGGGGTTCAATAGATAATAAAATAATCTTTGTAAACATCTAAGATTTGAATAATTTACTGCTTTTTAAATGTGTTTTTGGTTGTGCAACAGCAGTTTACACCAATTCTATAGAATGGCCCAAATAGGCCTAAATCATATTAGTTAGCTTAGCTTATAGGCATTTTATTTTATTTTAAAATATGTTCAAATGCTGCTGTGCATTTGTTTGATTTGAGATACAGCTTATAGGAAGTATATTGCAGTCTGTTTTAGTTCCTTTTAGTGTAGGGTAGAGTGGGGGAAAACACCCCCATGGGGTAAAACGTGCAAAATAACCACAAGATGAAATTAAGATACGTTTTATTGTAACTATGGACTACACTGACATAGATGTAGAGGTATTCACCATGAAGCTTACACTGTACCACAGAAAACATGGATTTCAAAGTAAATGATCTAATTGTCAACAGAATAAAAAAAGTGTTTTAAAGCTTGTTGTTTTGTAGAACTTCACAGTTATATATGATATGAGAACAGTAGGGCCTGTAGATAGGGAGTATGTGTTATTTAATAAAATATAATTATATTTTCAGAATGACATAATGTTTTTTTTCTCAAATATAGTCAGTGGGGTAAAACCATGGGTAAAACACTCCCAGCTAAGTGGGCTAAGATTACTATAATTACTCTGTTCTGAACATCAAATCCTTTGTTTTTCTATCTAATTCTAACTAGCTGGTACATTGAATAAAAATATTTGGATTTTATATTTAAAAATTACCTCAAGTTAGCATTAGGTAGCTAGTTAGCAAGCCAGTAAGCAGTTAAACTTTGGACATTTTTCATACTTTGTTTATAATTTATGTCATTGTCACTAAAACCATGATAACTTTTCTGAACACATTTAACTTTTGTTTCACAAAAAAATTACACAATCCTTAAGTGGGGCGTTTCCCCCCTACTCTACCCTACATTATGTCATCCTAATTAAAATGTTCAGTCATTATTATATCCATAGGGAAGCTAATAATCGAGAAAGTAATAACTAAAGCACAGTGTTGGGGAGTAACTAGTTACATGTAACGGAATTACGTAATTTAATTACAAAATAAATAAAATTGTAATTAGTTACAGTTACTGAGAAAAAATATGTAATTAAATTACAGTTACTTTTGAAAAATGCCAGTGATTACAAAGGAAATTACATCTGAATATTTTCACACACCCACCCCCACTTACAGATTCAATTGACTTCTTTTAAATTGCACTGACTGCTCTAAAATGAGACACCAATGTTTCAGGAGTTCAGGACACAGAATAGGACACATGCTTATTCGATAACTGTTTTTTTTTCCTATTTGGGATTATGCATAAACTTTATTTTTTAAGATAGTTTTTTCCAAGGCATTGTTAGATGCTGGTGTTTTCTGTCATAACTATGCAAACATTTGATTTCAAACCCAGTATCATAGCTATTAAACTATTTCTTGTTATGATGTTATTTATGTTATGATCTTGTTATGACATATAACACAACAGCGCTCACGGTGACCCGAGTTCGATTCCCGTCTCGACGTCCTTTGCGGATCCCGCTCCCCTCTCTCTCCTCACAGCTCTTTCCTGTCATCTCTCTACTGTCCTGTCACAATAAAAGGCATAAAAAGCCCCAAAAAATAAATAAACAAATAAAAAAGTCTGAATTTGTGGTGGCTGTGCTTTAAATTAAATTATTACACAGCTCAGACTCTTTTGGGGCAACTTAAGTCAGTGCTATATGCTTGATAATTTTTCTTGGCGGAAGCTTTGCGTTTGATTAGCTAATAAAATATTAAAACTTAATTCAGTATTATCAGTACAATTTCTTAATTCTGTCATCCTGGCATCGTGGACTTGCTCTATTGTTTCATACAAACGCAGCTGCTGCCAATTTTTTTTTTTTGGTACATTGTAATGGATTATAAGATAACTAACAAACTAGTACTACTACTTAATTATTTATGTGGTGAAATGTTGTGTAAGAAAAGTGGTATGACTGCACTGTGTCCCTAAAATGTCTAGTTTGAACTTGCGGTTTGCTAGCAACTGATTTCTTCATGGAAGCTTTGCATTCAAATATTTCAACTCAGATCAGTGTTTTGTGTCTAATAATTTTGACACGAAACAACTAAATAATCTATCAAGCAGCTGTGTAATAAGTGAGATAATGTACATTCAGCCAGTTGTTATCGCAAAATAAAGATGTATATTATCCCTTACTTATTATAATCTTAATTCAATTCATAAAGGATTTTGAAGGTCTGACAGTAATCAGTGTTGAGAGCTACTGTAAGGTTAACTCTGCCTGGTTTAAATGTTTCAAAATGATGAACAGTTGAAAATATTAGAAATTTTGAAAAGTAATCAAAAAGTAATTAAAAGTAATAAGTTACATTACTTTAATAAAGTAATTGAAAAGTTACACTACTTATTACATTTTAAATCAAGTAACTTGTAATCTGTAACCTATTACATTTCCCAACACTGCTAAAGCAACAAGTTTACAAAAACAATTAACGGTAATTTTTGTTGTTTACTTTGAGAAAACAATCGCGTTTTTGACATTCGGTTAGTTTGGTCCTCCACGGCACCCGTCAGACGCGCCTCTGCATCCGCGCACCCGGAAACTGAGCAGTGCAACAAAAGCAGCGCTTTCTGCAGGCAATAAACACCCTCAGGTCTGTTCACAACATGTTTTCAGATTAGAGAAAACATTTCAGTAGTATGTTTATGACACGAGTGAACTGTTTTACCTTCAGTATATCACTTTTTATGTGTTGGGTGGTGTCCAGCGGTACGTTTCTACTGCGGTGCTACTGTGAATGAATCAGATAGCGATAACGCATTAAACTCTTCTGTGAATATGTATGTATGTATGTATTTGTTTGTTTGTTTGTATGCTGTTCCTCTGGTTGTTTTGCTATGAGAGGCCAGAAGTTAATCTCTTTAAAAGATAAAATCCGTTAAATCCGATTTACGGTGAATTAGAGTGAATGTTTCTGCTGTCAGTGTCAGAGAAGTAACTTATATACAGACTTGAAATAGGTTATTTGTCTTTACGAATGTGCTGTGTGTGTGTTTTGTAGTGTTTTAACAGAAAAACATCATCTGATGACCCCATGAGTTGCTGAAAGACGGCTCTGTGTCTCTGTGTTTTTGTTTTTGTCTCACAAATCTACACCGTATTTAGACTTTCAAATCACGCAAGTAATTGATTTCAAAGAAAGATAAAAAAAAAACAACACATTTTATAGGGAAACATTTCACAAACAGAAGTTTTAAATATTAGATTAGAAATTAGAATCAAAATCCAGAACATTCATATTTAAAAAGATCAATGACACCTAGGTGAACTTGAGGAGAAATTACTTAATATATCCACTTAAAATCACAAAACATCCGTTCAAGTCATGAGAAAGAAAAATGTAGTTTTGAGAAAACATCCTGCAGTATTTGTTGCCCTCTGGATCCGATAGGACGTGACTAAAATAAAGTGCTACGCTATTTTGAAATGTTCAGTTTAACAGTGGTTATATTGTGATATGAACTCCTCCTAAGATCACGAGTTTTGGTGTGATGTGTCAGGGCTCATGCAGATGGCAGAGAATGTTGGAGTGAATGATAATTCTGTTCTGTAATCCTCAGTGAAAGATTACTGGACTAAACGAGGCCGTTTCCTCTTTGTTTTTCAAGTGCATGTTTTAATTTGGTCATTAAGTGCTGTAGAGAGTGTGCTCTGTCGAGAGAGTCAGGTGCTGCGGCGCACAAAAGACAGATTAGAACAGTGTGCAGAGACACAAATGTGACTCTTGAACTGATCCTGTTAATCTGTCTAAAGAGGCTGAGACGGGCCGACAGACAGGCGGCAGTGAATGGGGTCCTGAGACCAGGTGAAGAGGGTCTCTCTCTTTCCTGCAGCAGTTTATGGTTCTCTGAATATGGTTTACTATCTGCTGAGAGTGTAAATAGATATAAGGTTGTGTGTGCTGCAGTAATGGGTGTTGATAGGAGAGCCTAATAACATTTATTTATGTAATGTAAGTGGTTTGATCTTTTTTTTTTTTATGCAAGTTAAACATCTTTTTTTTATACATTTACTAATTACGTTTTATCATTCAGCAGTTGATTTTATTCAAATCAACGTGAAAGACTGCAGATTATGCTGATCAATGTTTATTGTATGAGCTGATATATTATTAATGACAGGTGCTTCTGACTTTTCAGATATCTTACCTTGTAAAGCCTACTGTATCATATTGGATATGCAAATTTCTAAAGCCCTTATTATCAACATGATCTAAACTTTGCTGAAAAACCTGTTGTACACAACCTTAATACATGCCTTCTGCTGTTTGATTGGTAGTTTATACTTTTTTAGAAAATAAAAAAGCTTTTAATGTAATTGTAAAACTGCCTTTTTGCTGTGAAATCTTTACTGATTTTAATAAATTAAACATAGGAATAACTTGTATATCGTTGGTAAAATTTTAACACTTACTGAACTAAAGCAACTTTAGTTTACTTGATTATCCATACATTATTTGGAAAAAATCATGATCACCATTGTATTGCATTGCATTGTATGTTCTGCCCCCATTATAAAAACTACAGAGCTTTGATAATAAAACTAAGCATTTAATTATCTTAATATGACACATCATCCTGAGATACAGAATGACATCTGCTATTTAATACATAGTCTGTAGTCTATTATATTTTCTCCTTGAGTTGAACTCATATTCTCACTATATTAAGTCAAGCCAGATTGTCAAAGCAGCTTCACAGAGTTTAACAGAAAAAAAAAGCCTAGAAAACCCTACATGACCACATTCTGGCTTCCTGACACTAACTTGTGTTTTGTCTTTGTGTGTTTTGTGAAGCATCATGTCGGATAAAAGTGAGCTGAAAGCTGAGCTTGAGCGAAAGAAACAGCGCTTGGCTCAGATAAGAGAGGAGAAGAAGAGAAAGGAAGAGGAACGCAAGAAAAAGAGGTGAAAACATGCCATACTTTTTTCACTTGTTTTTATACACCAGGTTGAGTTCCACTATATGCCAGTCAGTACTATCCAACATGCCAGAGATCTGTTGCTTTGAGATGTGTACTGCCAGTCAAAAGTTTTTTTTTTAATGTTTTTTTTAAAGAATTCTCCTCTGCTTATCAAGCCTGCATTTATTTGATCCAAAATACATCAAAAGCAGTAATAGTGTGAAATATTTTTATTATTTAAGATAACTGCTTTATGTTTGAATATATTTTAAAATACAATTTATTCCCGTGATCAAAGATACATTTTCAGCATCATTACGCCAGTCTTCGGTGTCACATGATCTGTCAGAAATCATTCTAATATTCTGATTTACTGCTCAAGAAACATTTTTATTATTATTATTACCAATATTTGAAACAGTTGAATAGATTTTTTGATGAATATAGAGATCCATATATCAGCATTTAAAGCGTTTGTAACATTATACACTACACCATTCAAAAGCTAGGAGTCAGTATGATTTTTTTTGGTGGGGTGGCGGGTTAATAATTTTATTTAGCAAGGATGTTTTAAATTGATCAGGAATGATGATAAATACATTTATAATGTTACCAAAGATTTCTATTTCAGATAAATGCTGTTCTTCTGAACTTTCTATTCATCAAAGAAACCTGAAAAAATTCTACTCAGCATAATAATAATAATCAGTCATTTGACTGGAGAATCATGTGACAGGCGTAATGATGCTAAATCACAGAAATAAATTGCATTTGAAAGAATATTGAATTTAAAAACTGTTATTTTAAATGGTAAAAATATTACAAAATTGTACTGTTTTCGTTGTATTTTGGGTCAAATAAATGCAGGCTTGGTGAGCAGAAGAGACTTCTTTAAAAAACATTAAAAATCTTACTGTTCAAAAACTTTTGACTGTTAGTGTGTCTGTAAAATATACAGTGCAGCGTCTTTAGTATGATAAATAAAGTATTTTTATATACATGATTAATGTAGGAAAAATTCTAACTTTCTTTCCAAGTGCTTTTAGGTGGATAGATTTAAATTTGTCACAGTACTGACAATTATCATAATTCATCTTTAATTCATTTTTTTTCAATATGTATTTTTTTTTTTTTAATTGTGGTTGTTAAGATCAATATAAAATATACAGATTGTTGTGGAAACATGTTTAAAAACTATTGGAAATATTTAGATGTTGAGATTACTGTAAAACAAACAAATTTTTTTTTTCTTTTTCTACAAATGGCCAGTAGGTTCTATCAAACTTAGGAGGTCAAATGTAATATTTGCTTTTATGATATAAGCTTAGTTTTGTTTTCTGTTATTTTCATGTGAGGTTTGTTTTTTTTTATTTGTTAGACTTTGGCAAAGGCCTTGTTGGTTAGACAGTGTTAGTTTCCAGTTACTGATACATTTACTTTTCCTATAAATTAAAGCAGCTATAAATGTTTGATCATTTTTCTTACAATAACTTTAGTAACAGGGTTGAGTGGTTGAGCTTGATGAATGCAGTCAACACTACAATTTGTGTCAAAATTGAGTAAATGCGGTAGGAGGGTTCCTGGTGGAAGTAAATAGAGTCAGATTGCTGGTTTTTGTTCTTTGGGAACAATAGAAAGTTAGGTTTTTTTGATGAAGTGTTTGTTTCACTCTGTTTTGTTTGTGTCAGGCTGAGCTGAAGAAGGACGCTGTTCCACTGCAGGATGATTCAGACCTGGAGAAAAAGCGCAGAGAGGCTGAGGCTCTGCTACAGAGTATGGGCATCACATCAGACGTACCTGTGGGTAAGTCACCTCAACACCTGAGCCACGTCCACTGTAGTGTCCGCCAGACTTCTGCCCTAAAATATCAAACTGATCTTTTTACATCGGTAAGATGAGCCTTTTTGTCTAAGTCAATATATGTTATGTGGACCAGAATTTAAACTGATATTCAACAGCACAAGTTCCTTTGAGAGTGGTACCAACAAATGGAAACCCAGTGTGGTGTGCTATATTGATTGAACACAAGGGGGCAGAAGTGCACCACAGTAGTTTTGATGGTGGGCAGCAAATTTCGTCCAACACTAAGCTTAGATTTAGTATTTATCAACATATTTTATATCTGAACTTTGTAATTTCAAGTAACATTATTATTAAAATGAGCTAAAATTGTTGACAATCTTGGCCCCTAAATAAATAAATAAATAAATAAATAAATATGTGTGTATATATATATATATATATATATATTGCTAGCTAAATGTTTAGAATAATTCAGATTTTTTAAATGTTTTTTTAGGAATTGTCTTTAATAATTAATGAGCACTAAATGAGCAAATTTGATTTATTACACTGATTCATGTGACACTGAAGGCTGAAATAATTTCAGCTTTTTCATCACAGAAATAAATTACATTTAAAAACTGTACTGAAATTGTAACTGAAATTATAGTAATATTCCACAAAACTTTTAACCAGTAATTTACATGTACTACCAGTCAAAAGTCTCTTCTGCTCACCAGGCCTGCGTTTATTTAATACAAAGCACAGCAAAAACATTTTGAAATATGTTTTAAATTACTGTTTATATGTATATGTAATTATAGAAATAAATGCATTTATTTAGCAAGGATGCTTTAAATTGATTAAAAGTGATAATAAAGACATGTTTTTGAGCAGCAAATCAGAATATTGGAATAATTTCTGAAGGATCATATGACTGGAGTAGTGATGCTAAAATTCAGCTTTGAAATCACATGAATAAAGTAAATTTTTTAAAATATTCAAATAGAAAGCCATTATTTTAAGTAGTAAAAATATTTCAGAATTGTACTGTTTTTGCTGTACTTTGGATCAAATAAATACAGGCTTGGTGAGCAGAAGAAAGTTCTTTAAAACACATTAAAATCTTACTGTTCAAAAAATTTTTGACTGGTAGTGCACATCTGCTAAAAATCATCAAAACAGCAGCATTTTAGTGCACAAGGCACTAGCATTATGTATATAATGCAGTAACATTCAGGATTTAAGTGTGACTGAATTGTACAAATGTTTTGAAGGGCAATGAATGTAGATGAAAGTGTGTTCATCTCTTTCTTTCTACACCCAGTTCCTACACCCATGTCTCCCACGGCCAAATCTGCAGGCACTCCAAGTGAGGCAGGGAGCCAAGACTCAGGAGATGGTGCCACTGGGCCAAGGTAATCTCTCTCTTACACTCATTCTCTCTCTAAAGAGAATGTGGCAGGTCTGATCTGATTGGCACTGAAGAGGTTTGTGGCTTAGCATTCCTTGAAGGACAAACCGCCAGTGAAAGTGTTGATGTATTTTTGTGTCTGTTTGCGTGTCTGAGCAGGTAGGGAAAGGTTCTTCTGAATAAATCTCTGTTATTAGCCAGTTTCAACTGTAGCTAAAAGAGAATTTATTGCTGGAAAACCCCCTTAGCTCTGTTCTAACACATAGTGAGTTGCCCAGATTGTCTGTGTTTTACAGCATCTCAGATGCATTCTTAATGCAAAGGCTGTTCCGGAGTGATGATGATGCTTTCTGAGCCATATTCTAAAGCAGAATTGCATCTATGGTGAAGGTTATCCCAGAATGCAATCTAACAAAATTGTATAGAGCTCAGTAGTGGAAATTTGCATCACCCTGATTCCCTCAAGAAAAACACAATAGATTATTTTCATTGGCTTTTGAATTATAGCAGAAAACAAGCTCTGTGACCAAGTCGATTGTTATCATGGTAACGTTAATAAATGAACACAACATTTTGAAGCCTAAATACAATTGACAGAAGTAAAAAGCTAAATGTTATCTATAAATAGACAACACAGCAGTCTCTTGATCAAAATCTTGATCTTGTATGAACCACTGACCTTATTTCAGGCAATTAACCAAAAACCTATTCAAAAAAAGTCATTGACTTGGAAAAGATGTAACTGGAAATGCTAAAATTGTTTCCGGGTTTTGTCCTGTAAAAATACATCATCCCAGAATATTGAGAATAGTTCAGTCTTACTACATTTTTAATTTTTTTTTTTGTCTATAATGTTGCTCATCCCTACATTAAATCTGCATTATCACTAGCAGATTCTAGCAGGCAAAAAATTGGGACTCTGACTAGAATTGAACCTGCATCATCTACATGAGCCCCAAGGCTCAACTTTTCTGCAGCTAGTAAAACAATATGAATATAGAAACCTTATAGAATTAGAGTGAATTTTAGCTCACAATAAGACCTGTGGGAGCAGTGTAGAGCTGCTGTAGGGAGTGTTTAACCCCTGATTACCGCAGAAACTCTCATACACACACTCACAGATGCCCCCGGGGCTCCGTGTCCACTCATATCCCGCACCGCTTCACTGCTTCCTACACACACGCAGGTCATGTTACAAGCTGCACACACACACACACATTTTCCCTCATCACAGTCATACTCCCACTTAATGCACTCATGACCACACACAGCCTCAGGTTGTGCTTCCGCTGATGTTGGGCGGTTCAGTGTCATGATATGTTAGGATTTCTTTGCCTTTTTAATATGCACCAGAAATCATCTTTTATTCATATTGAAAATGACAGAAAAACAATTTCATAAGTTCATTTTATTTTGTAAACATAATCACACTATAGCATGAGATTAATGATAATATTTTAAAGTTGCGTTTGGAATTGAAACTGGATTGCTTGTTTCAGTGGTTTTTACTTGGTGTTGTCATTATAATTTTTTCATTTATAGTATTTGAGCTGTTAAGAAAGGTACTGTTTTCTGTTCACCAAAATAGCATTTATTTGATTTTCATGAGGACTTTATATTAAAAAAAAATGTAGTCAAATTTTGTACTATCACCATTTGAAATAACTACATTACAGTGGCATACGAAAGCTCGGGAACCCCTTGTGGAATCTGTGAAAATGTGAGAGGTCATACAAAAAAGTTCAAACATTGACTGATAGTCCAGAGAGAAACACGGTGCATTAGGAGCCGGGGGGTGAAAACTTTTGAACAGGATGAAGATGTCCAAATTTTTCTTATTTTGTTGATTTTTTTTTCCATTTAGTACTGCCCTTTGGAAGCACCAGAAGGTACTTGCATGTTTCCCGGAAGACAAATTAAGTACAATTTACTTATCCAGTTAACCACACACAGTATTAAGAACCAAGGGTTCCCAAACTTTTGAAGGGGGTTATTTTAATAATTTCAGCTATTTTTTTTGTCTTGTGGACTACATGTAAACAACATTTATGCAAAATATCTTACCCAGGACAGTACTAAATAAAATTAAAAAAAAATCTCTCTTTTTTTTTTTTTTTGCTAAAATTATTCACATTTTCACAGATTCTGCAAGGGGTTCCCAAACTTTCGCATGCCACTGTATATTTAAAAAAAAATCCATTTCTTTTATAAAATTCTAAAGGCACTGTCCCATTTTTTAGCAGTGTTTTTTCCACTTCTAAAACCTGAGGAAATCCTTCTAGTGATGAAATGTGGTGTTTGAGGATCCTTTCTTAATAGCATGGTTTTAAATGTTAGTGCTGCTTAACCCTACACTGAAAGTACCTCATTTGTACCATTAGATACCTAATTTTGGTGTAAAAAAACAAAAACAAAAAAACATTATTGAATATGCATTTTATATATTTGGTAATATAACATAACAAAATATTTATAAGCAATATTTGGTAGGCTTGTTGTTTATTTATTTATTTTTACCCCAAAAATTAAAAACGATAAATGTTTAAATTAACAGTTATAATCTTTGGGGAGAAGTTGTTATATCTTGTGTGAGAAAAGTCAATAAGTTTCAGCCCAATGCAAAAGCATTAACTTGTATTTCCTGGGAAAAGACAGTCATGTCCAGGTCAAAATGACCAGAACTCAACTTGAGGGTTAATGAAGTGTGGAAATCACAATAGAATGCCTTTTTCTATCAGAAATAGTGAAAAAGAAACATACTTCTCAAAAAAGGCATCAGTCTGTTGTTGTTTTCAGAGATGAAGGCTATTTCATGCACCACTGTCTTCAGAAGAAAGCAAACTGGACATCAGAGTCAGAGAAACAGACTGCGCTCTGGTGCTCAACTAGTTTCTACATTGAACTGAACACATTATACACGAGCTTCATTTGCAAAAATGAGAATAATTTTTATGAAGATAGAGTATTTTAGATTTTTTTTAGTAATTCTTTAAAAAACCTTTTTGGCTGATGCCGCCTTTTTTTAAACGGCCAAATAGATGTTTTTCACCATATAATTCCCAATAAAGTCTAGCCATATTTTTTTTCTTGAATACCCTGTTTGACCCAAAAGGGGTAAAGGTTGCTATGAAATGTCACTTTAAAATAGTGTACTCAGAGCTCTTGAGTTCGGTTTGCTTTAGAAAGGTCTCAAACACCTAAAACTAACCAGCTGTTACAAAACCCTACATTTACACATGTTGTAACTGTAGCTCAGTGGCACGTTTTTTAAACCACTGTGTATAGCTTACTTATTTAGGTGACAGACAGCTTTTTGGCTGAACATTTTAGCCGTTTAGTGAGACTAAATAAAACACAACACTGTATCTGGTGACATATAAAACTGGCTTTCTAGTATTTACTTAAAATTCTCTGTATTAAAATTAAATCTATGATGTATGTGTGGTATGTGTGTGTGGTTTTCTCAAACATTTGTCATCAGGTGATCATGTCTGACCCTGTACTGGAAAAGTGTGGTTGTCTCCTGACCATCAGAGCAGATGATTTCCTTTAGAAACAGAGCTCCACATGGACATCTGGTTCTGTTTCTGTATTGTGTTTGTCTCGTGTGTGTATAGAAGCTTTTTTCTTGTGTCTAACTGCTCTACTATAACACTATGTTTTTAACCACCTTTTAAATAACAGTCTCTCTGTCTTGCTGTGTCTCTCTCTGTGTCTGTAACCCTGTCTCGTGGCTGTTACACTAACAGGACTCTGCACTGGGACTGTGACCCCTCTACTCTTCTGCTTCACTCTGAGCTGGGGTACTGCACACTTTCTGCACATTCTCCTTCACTTCTGCTTCACTCTTTCAAACCTCAAGAGAAAGAAGTCATGAGTGATTGTTGGTGATCTTGAGGAGGGATTCATACTATGATTCATGCTGTACTGTAAAGTAACTGGAAGATAGCAAGGCATATTGGTTCGGATGTTTTAAACATCACACAAAGTTGAATGTAAACATTATCAGATTTCAAGAATTCCACAAGACATTTAAAGCCTTTTTAAATCCACTCCACACTAAACAAATGCTGAGTTCAACCAAGGACTATAGAAATACAAAGACAGTTCACTCCTGTGTTTATGAATTGGAGAAACTGCAGCGCGCAATATGGCGGAATAGTCCCACCATTTAAATGAAAGAGCCAGTTGCTAATTGGCAAAGTCATTGCGTCACTGAAGTGACCATAACAAGCTCCGAATCCCATAGAAACCTGAAGCTAGACCAGTCAATGCACATGTGCAGTCTTAAAGGAGAACTCCACTTCCAGAACAACAATTCACCCTCCCCCCCCCCCCCCCCCCCGTCATCCAAGATGTTCATGTCTTTCTGTCTTCAGTCGTAAAGAAATTATGTTTTTTGAGGAAAGCATTTCAGGATTTTTCTCCATATAATGGACTTCATTGGTGCCCCGATTTTGAACTTCCAAAATGTAGTTTAAATGCAGGTTCTAAGTGCTCTAAACCGAGGATCCCAACCGAGGAAGATGGGTTTTATCTAGTGAAATGATCTGTCATTTTTTTTCAAAAAATATATATATTTTTTAATACAATTTTTAAGCACAAAAGCTTGTGTAGCACAGGCTCTGGCATGCACGTTTACAACGCTATGTACTATTGAATCAAGTTGAAAGGTCACGCTGAACATAGGCGGAACTACAAACCCAGTGTTTACAAAGCAAACACGTGAAAACTAAGAAAGTGCAAGTAAGTTTGTAAACGCTGTTCACAAACAAAAAGGTACAACGATGTCCTCTTCTCAAGTTGTGGGAGAAAATAAGGTGGAGTTTTTTGCCATACTCAGTACACAGACAATGAACTTGCACGTGATTCGTAGTAATGATGGGAAGTTCGGATCGCATGCACGACTGAATGAGTCATTCCTCGAGATGAATGAAAGAATCGTTCAAGAACGATCCATTACTAATTCATAGCATCGTGGACACGCATCCCAGAGCTTTTGTGCTTAAAAAGTATACAAATTTTTATTTTTCGGGAAAAAAAATGACAGATTTTTTCGCTAGATAAGACCCTTCTTTTCTCGGCTGGGATCGTTAAGAGCCCTCAAAGTTCAAATCGGGGCACCAATGAAGCCCATTATATGCAGAAAAATCCTGAAATGCTTTCCTCAAAAAACAGAATTTCGTCACGACTGAAGACAGAAAGCTAGAACATCTTGGATGACAAAGGGGTGAGTAAATTACTAGTAAATTGTTGTTCTGGAAGTGGACTTCTTCTTTAAGCCTGTTATGGCTGCGCATGCGCATTGGCTGGTCTAGCCTGAAAAATAAGCTTTTTAAATGCTATTTGAGCATAAGAAACAACATTCATGGGACGGTTTATTTCAGATTTTGTTGCTGATTTGAAATATGTAATTTAATTAAGAGTTCAGTGAGCTGTTTTTGAGATTTCAGGATTCCCCCATTCATTTAGATAGGACTTGGTTATGTATGAGCTGCCCGGAGGTGTTGCAAGTGAACAGTCACCAAGTGAACAGATTTTCTTTGAAAGGGATTTTGGTTAAACGCGACCCAGTGCTGGGTAAAAAATAGACAAACCCAGTGAATGGGTTGTTTTGACCCAGTGGTTGGGTTAAATGTTTAACCCAACCTTCTGGGTAGTTTTATTTAACTCAACTAAAAATTGCTTATCATCCTCCTCCCCCCTCCCACCTCATTTCCTGTCAGCTCTGAACTGTCCTATCATAATAAAGGCACAAACAAACAGCAGAAAAAAAAAACAAAAAAAAAAAAAAAAAAACACCAAGAATTAATAAATAATTACTTTATGGCTGGCTTAAAATGAATCCAAAAGGTTGTAAAGTTAAAATCCGACACATAATTACTAGAGGCTTTGGCAATAATCAAAAGGTGAGCATTTATTAATAAGCAATTACAAAAGCACTATTATTTATTCAACTTATTAATACATTTTCATTTATTGAACATATTAATAAATGTTAATTTTAAGCAAGAAATATAGTAATTTTTAAGCAATAGTTGAGTTAAATAAAACTGCCCAGCTGCTGAATCAAAATAACCCAGTTGTTGGGCTTGTCCATATTTTAGCCAGTGCTGCATTGTTTTTAACCCATAATTTTTTTGTATGAACATGTGAGAGAGATTTTTGTGAGTCTGGTGCTTGTTTATAATACTAGTCAAAAGTAGATTAAATTAATAAATAAATTGTAAACATGCAATATGATTTTTAATTGTTTTTTATTTAAAGTTAATTTATAGGTATTTATCTGCAAACCAATCGGGCACTAAGAGCTTTTTATAATCAAAAGGTTTTTAAGATTATAAGAATCAAATTTAGTCAAATGTGTCCATTTCTGACCACCTATGAATGTGGTATGAGTGACTGGATCACGGTGTTTCTAAGACTTAATGAAACATGTTTACACCTGTGCTGTATTTAAAGATGTCAACTTGTGACCAGATCATCTGATAGAGATATTGCCAGGTGTAAAAGTGGCCTCAGTTTGTCATCCACTTGATGCAGCATGTTTGTAAATGTTTAGATGGTTGAAAAGTGTGGACATTGTTCCTTCTTATAATTGGTTATGTGTGTGTTTGTGTGTGTGTGTGCTCTCCCAGACGTGGTCCTCTGAAGTTGGCCATGGTGAAGGTGACCCATGTGGATTTCCCTCCAAAAGAGGTGGTGTCCTACACCAAGGAGACACAGACGCCCACCATGACAGAGCAGAAAGAAGGTAAGTCGAGATCATACACCTAGAGGAATTCTGACTGATATCATTTACAAGAATATTTAATGGTATATACAAGAGTTTTAAATGTTGCAAATAAATTCAGATATCAGAGTTACAGATGCATGATGTATCTTGCATAGTACTTTCTTTCTGTTTCTTTCATGAATTGCAACATAGCAACATTTTCTATTCCAGCATTTTTATTAAAACAGCTTTTTTAAAAATGATACTGTTTAATTAATGTTAATTACTGTTATTAATGTTTAATTATTATTATATTTTTACAAAGTTATTATATTTTACAGTCTCTTAACTAGTTGCTTATTAGCATGCATATTACTAGAATATTAGCCATTTATTAGTACTAATTAAGCACATGTTAATGCCTTGTTCTACATGACCTTATTCTACATCCCTAATCCTACCCAATACCTAAACTTAAAGGGGTCATCAGATGTAAAGTTCACTTTTACATGTTGTTTGAACATTAATGCGTGTTGGCAGTGTATGTACAAATCTACCCTATTATGATAAAAATCCATGTAGTGGTTTTTAATTAATCTGTAAAAATAATATCCCCTTTTTCAAATCGAGCCGTTCTCAGATGCCTGTCGGTGTGGCATCACACAGACAGAGGCCACTCCCACGATAGTTGATTGACATGAGCGTCTTACTTCAGATCAGCTTCATATGAATAGAACTTATTGTACAAAATGTTGTCAAAGGGGGTTTGGCTTATTGCAAAAAGGCTCCCAAATAAGTAGAGGATGAAGGTCAGAGTAGAAACAAGCAACTCATAACATCACATAGCGTGACTGGCACGTGTCAATCAGGGGACGAGGAGGTTAGTGAGTGGCACTGCATTTGCACCAGCAGTTACAGCAGAAGCCTCTGATCTGAGAGCTATTCAGATGTGCCTGTGTGCGCAAGAGATCAGAAGTGTGTAACCCTTTTTGGAAATGATCTGACCGTAGTGAACATGGAGATGAAAGCTGAGGGAAAATTGCAGAGACTCGAGAAACATAAGACGTCAAGGCAAGATTAAACTGACTCACACACACACTCACATCCGTTTACAGAGACGGAGCGAGAGGGGGCACAGGAAATGAGCAGTAGGTTAGTGGAGATATGAGAGTGTGTGTCCAAAGGCAGGTCAGGATTTGTGTAATTGCAGTTGAGCCCTTTTATGTGGCCGTTCGTGCATGTCTGTGACCACCCCTCTCTCATGTCAGATATACTTGATCACTGCTTTGTGTGTGTGTGTGTGTGTGTGTGTCTTTGTGATGTCTGTTCTGTTGATGTTTGTGCAGGAGATAATTACGAGTTGTTTTAATGAAAGCTTTTTAGGGATCTATTTTTAGGGATATCGTGACTGTATCAGTATTGGACAATTTAATTTATTGCCATTTGCTTTGATTATAGGCTGATATTGGATGCAGCTATTATCAAGGCCTGTTTTTACAAATTGATACAGTAAACTTATTTTCTCTTACAGGAGGAAAAACAACAGAGATCATCATAGAATATGTTTAATAATAATGATAATAAAAAACATGTTTTAATCACAGTTAGCTTTTTCATTCATAAATAACTGACTAAAGAGTAGAAAGCTATGATCGAAACTGTGGGATGTGGACTGATTTTATCACAGTAATAACGTTGAGTGAGACATCTGCCAGTCTAAAATTAAAATTCATCTTTCATCTCTCAGTTCTCTTCCTCTTAGTCTTCCTGATCTTTTAAGGGAATAAATCTTCAATGACGTTTCTGTATCATGACGACTGAAAACAAAGCAATTTAACTCTAGAAATGATCGAAGACCGCATGAAATAGAAAAGAAAAATGCTAGTCTGTTGAAGTATGTGGAGCACATTAGTACTGTGAAATAATCACAATTTATAATATATATAAGTCTGTATTGTAAATAAATTCCTTGGGTGTTTTAATACACTTTTGACTTAAGTAGCCTAATAAGTATAACTTTGATTCATTTATTATAATTTCAAAACAGAATGAATCGGAAAGTTTCTATGAATTTATTTCAAATCTCAAATATTCACTGATATCCACATCACATTTCCTTTTTTAGTATTTAAAATAATTGATGTTCTTTTGAACTTATTTATTCATTAAAGAATCATTTAAAATCTTAATTGATTCCACAAAAATATTAAGCATTAATGTAGTATTTTACATTAATATTAGAAACTGTTTCTTGATCATCTAATCAGCATATCAGAATTATTTCTGAAGGATCATGTGACCCTGAAGACTGGAGTATGATGCTAAAAAATCAGCTTTCCATCACAGGAATAAATAGCATTTTAAAATGTATTACAATACAAAACAGTTATTTTAAATTGTAAAAATATTTCACAATATTACTGAATTTTTGATTTAAAAAAGGAGCCTTGTGAGCAGAAGAGACTTTCAGAAACATTAAAAAACACTTTACAATAAGGTTCTATTAGTTAATGCTGCTTAATGTATTAACTTATGTTAGATTGCTGTCTCCATGCCGAGACAGTTAAGATCCAGCCCCGGACACCAGATCCTTTTAGAAAATATCGGTTTGTCCGGTATCAGAACAACTCGTCAGCAGAGTAGTCTAATACCCAAACCCTGTTAACAGGAGGCCTTGTCTGGTACCCAAAAATACCCAAAACACTATTAACAGTCTTCTATCAGCCAAGAAGTTGACTGAGGAAAAAGCCAATGAAAGTGAAGAGCAGAAGCAGGAGACGAAGTAATGATGATAAAAAGGAGTCCTAGTTGCGTATGTCTCAATGCTCAGACTTCGTCTGAAGAACTCAAACCCAACAAGTATTATTATACCAAACTGATTCACAACAACATCCCATAAACCCTGAGTTTCTATACATATTCCTTGTATAAACCTTGTATCTCTTATTCATGAAGACAAACAGCCCTTGAAGCTACACAGTCATAAGACTAAACAACAATGGAAAAAATATATAAAAAACAACTATAATAAAATATAAATGACTAATCAATTAATGAATCAATAAAATGAATATATACATGACTATAGTGATTATTATAAATGATTATATGATTAAATGGAATAATATAATCATTAAATGATTAATGATTATAAATTAATAAATGAATGAAGAATAAATAAAGAATAAAAAGAAAGCAAAACACAACACAAATGTATGGTTGCTCTGAGGCAAAACACACAGTTTGCATTTGAGGATTGCCAAAATGAACAAACAATGAACAATACGTTTATTACAGTATTTATACATCTTTGTCAATGTTAGTTCACAGCGCATTAACTAATGTTAACAAGCACAATTTGATTTTAATAATGCATTAGTAAATGCAAATGATGAATAAATGCTGTAGAAGTATTGTTCATTCTTAGTTCATGTTAATGAAAGTAGTCATCTAATGTTAACTAATGAACCTTATTGTACAGTGTTACCAAAAATCTTACCAACCCCAAATTTTAGAATAGCACTGAACATAATTAAATATATCACCTACAACTGGAAAAAAATAAAAAAATAAACATATTTTAAGCTATTATTATATAATATACTATTTCAGAGCAAATGCAAAAATATCACCATGTCAAGATAGATTTAAATATTGTCAAAAGGCTGAAAAAATATATATATCTAGACTTTTTTACCTTCTGTATCACTTTGCCCCATCCCACAGTAGATTAAAATTGTTAAACAAGATTTTTATCTGGCTGTCCGAAAGCTCTCCTCAACACACACGCGCCATCGCTCCTTCCTTTCCTGCCACTGTATAATCATTTCATCAACTCTCACACTCTCTCCTGTCTCTCCTCCAGCCCATAACAAATCACTCTGGGTGACATTGGGAGGTTTTTCCATCTCTCTTTCTCACTGATGGAGTGGTTTGTTGTGAAGAGGCTTATGGGGCTGTTGAAGGCTCAGCTCTGTGTAGGTCAGGAGGTGTGTGGCCGTTACTGAGCACAGCAGGACATACAGGTGTCAGTACTGTTTCAGAGTGCTAGATACGGTTACATTCACACACCCAATGCATTCTATAAACAAAGTGACTCCCTTAAATTTTCAGGATGCGTACTTGCATCAGTGATGTGTGAACAGAAACGCACTGGACAAAACTAGTTGTCTGTCACGTCATACAGTGTAATAGCCACTGTGCATTGCTTGAACTGATGTGAATGGTAAGTCTTGAAAAGTTGCTTCTTCCATCAGTTTTTTAGTGCACAGAAATCTATTTTATTGCTGCTCAATCCACAGCTCTGCTTGCTGGAGCACCAGGGGTTGTGAGAGTGTGAAATTGAATTAAAAGTGATTGTTTTAATCGCCCTTGTGCTCGTGGGAGGGTTAATATCCCGTGCTAATCACAAGAAGCCTCTCATATGGAGAGCATCTCTTATGAAGTGAGGAACCCTCAGCCTAGCTCTTTACAAACCTATGCATCTCTAAATGAATACTATTGTCCATTATCTCCTAAACACACTTATTTCATCGTTCATCAGCGATCAGTCTGTGACACAGGAATTACGACATTGATTATAGGGATAATAAAAAAGCCCTGCTGTGCTCACTTTATCTCTGTGTTTTGCACAAACTTTTTGGGACAGAACTAATTTGGTAATGCCTTCACAAAAAAGTGATGGAGTAGAAGTTGAACCCAGAATCTGCTTGGGGAAATCCATTCCTGTTGCCTGGATTTTGCCTGTGAACACTAGCCAAACAATGGTACTTTTAACCACACCTAAGACAGCATTTTGGAGCATTAGATGTGTATTTGTGTGTAATACCTTCACAAAAAAATAACGGGACATAAATTGTATCATTCTTTTCAATTGCTTGCTAAGTGTAGTAACTGTAGATACATTTTAACAAATGTAATGTATGCAATGTATAACACACCAAAGTCACATTTAAAACAATCAGTTACAGTGGCATGCAAAAGTTTGAGAACCCCTTGCAGAATCTGTGAAAATGTGAATAATTTTAACAAAATAAGAGAGATCATACAAAATGCATGTTATTTTTTTATTTAGTACTGTCCTCAGTAAGATATTTTACATAAAAGATGTTTACATGTAAAAACATGTAAAAAAAAATAGCTGAAATTATTACAATAAATAAAGTTTGGAAACCCTTGGTTCTTAATACTATGTGTGGTTACCTGGATGATCTTTTTTTTTGTTTGTTTGTTTTGTTTTGTGATGGTTTTTCATGAGTTCCTTATTTGTTCTAAACAGTTAAACTGAGCACTGTTCTTTAGAAAAATCCTCCAGGTCCTGCAGATTCTTCAGTTTTCCAGCATCTTTTGCATATTTGAACCCTTTCCAGCAGTGACTATGATTTTTGAGATCCATCTTTTCACACTAAGGACATTTGAGGGACTCAAACACAGCTATCAAAAAAGGTTCAAACATTCACTGGTGCTCCAGAAAGAAACACGATGCATTAAGAGTCGGGGGTGGAAACTTTTTGAATTTGAAGATCAAGGTAAATTGTACTTAATTTGTCTTCTGGGAAACATGCAAGTATCTTCTGTTGCTTCCGAAGGGCAGTACTAAATGGAAAAAATGATATTTCAACAAAATAAGAAAAAATGTCATTGTTCAAAAGTTTTCACCCCCTGGGAAAGGGTTCAAATATGCAAAAGATGCTGAAAAAAACTGACAAATATGTAGGACCTGGAGGATTTTTCGGAAGAACAGTGCTCAGTCTATTCAGAACAAACAAGGGACTCATGAAAAACCATCACAAAACAAAATGAACAGTCATAGATCATCCAGGTAACCACACACAGTTTTAAGAACCAAGGGTTCCCAAACTTTTAAAGGGGGTTATTTTAATAGTTTTAGCTATTGTTAGTCTTGTGGACTATATGCAAACATCTTTTATGTAAAATATCTTACTCAGGACAGTACTAAATAAAAATAACATGCATTTTGTATCATCTTTCTAATTTTGTTAAAATTATTCAAATTTTCACAGATTCTCAAGGGGTTCCCAAACTTTCGCATACCACAGTATCTGTTGGTCAACATGCTGATTTCTGAACCGGTTGCGAAATCTACCCAGAATACCAAGTCTTGTGGATTCCTGGTGAAGTAACTGGATTTTAGCCTTGAAAATGTGCAGAACATTGGTGCCTCACCTTAGGACAGCATTTTTGGGCTTTAGAGGTGTTTTTGAACATTGAAATCCAGCATCTGAATGGGCCTGTGATGGCCCAGAAGCGGCGCTGAACATTGATCTTTATCGATCTGTTCAACGGAACTTCCTCTCTAGAAGAGGATGCGACCTGAAGAGCGGCGCACATCTCTTTGTTTTGTTTTCCAGCTGTAAAGCCCACGGCGAACAAGCCATTCATTGAGTGGCGCAGAAGTCCCGGAGTCGCATTCACAGAGCCGAGGTTGGCTCGGGCCTCTTTGACAAGCACAAACGTGGAAGTCGGCGTTCAGAGGTCTCTCCGCGTCTCCTTTTCTGTGGGCGTCCGACGGACTCGGTGCACCTGCAGAGGACATCAAAGAGCATTAGTCTTGTTCTCGAACAACCTCTGACCCCATGGGGCGCTTGCATTAATACATTGTCCTTTGACAAAGCCTGCCGATTACTGGCCGCTCTCTTTCTCTCTCTGCTTACGCCCTCCCCCCGCAAAAAGCTTTTATTTCTTGAGGGATACAAAAGCTATAATTGCTGCTGCTTTGAGATGAGGTGTCGATGGGAAGGGGATCTGCCATCAGGGTGAATTCTGTTAAATGTTTTTCTCCCTCTCTTTCTCTCTCTCTCCTCCCCTCTGTGGGGTCACCAGGATCACTTGCTTTTCTCCAAATGGGCATTTTTGCTGGCAGGTGCATTACACCCCTTATTTTCAGATTGTCTTTCCGCTGCTAATGCCTGGCAGGTTGATTGCTCGGGTCTGGCTGGCGGAGAAAGGGCCGCGCTGCGTTCGGGCCCCGGACTGAAAGACACTGATTACTGTTTTCCTCCGAGCCTGATTGAGGCCCTTGAAAGGAAAGATTTTAACCTTCTCTCCTCTCTCCTTGCTGAGTACGGGCCCGGCACGGCGAGATGGCCCGTGTCATCAGAACGACTCCATAAACTCATCAGAGCGAACCCCCGCCACCCCCCCCCTCCTCTCCCTCTCTCTCCAAACCCGGCCCTTCCTGAGAGAGCCATGGACACGTTTCTGATGTAAAATCTGACAGATGACATTATCATTCTGATTATTGCAGGAAAGGGCGATTTCACTCTCTATTGAAACAAGTTTTTCTGGTCATGCAAAAAAGCTGCCATTAACATGGGCGTAGCGCATTTTGATCATCGAATATGACTGTTTGTGGGGAAATTAATGGAATAATTTACTCAAAAATTGAAATTACTTCATTATTTCCCTCCTGTTGGACAAGATCTTTGACAAAAGGAGCTTTTTTTAAAAGGGACAGTTCTTCCACAAATGAAAATTACCCCATGATTTACTCACTCTTACGCCATCCTATGTGTATATGACTTTCTTCTTTCAGATGAATACAGTCATCAGTTATATTAAAGATTAAAGATAAATAATTAAGATTTTGAAGACCAGGTGCGTCCATCCATCATAAAAAGTGCTCCACACAGCTCTGGGTGGTAAATAAAGGCCTTCTGAAGTGAATTAATGCATTTGTGTAACAAAAATATAAATTTTTAAAACTATATAAACTGTAATCTCTAGCTTCCGCTAACTGTGGTACATGTGTTCATAAGAGAGTGGCGTTTCAGCGGACAAATGCGGAAGCGCAGAGGAGAGAGTGAAACAAAACACCAGTCACAAAATGTCTCAGGGTTTCAATATAAGCTAAGAGGTGACTGGTTTTCCTTTGCTGTAAACAAAGCTTGGTTCTCATCTGCTGTAACGATAGTCTTTTGTGAATGCACATATGAGAGTTAGTGGAAGCTAGATATTAGGGATGTAACGGTATGAAAATTTCTTATCACGATTATAGTGACCAGAATTATCACGGTTATTGGTATTATCACAATATTGTTAAAATGCGCTGGAAATTTTCGAAAAGAACTGACATAAATAATTTCACCAAGTTTTATATTTAAAATGAACAAACAACAAATAAAACGACTTTTTGTTTGCAAAAACAGTAACATTACCAGTGATGTCCAGATTTTAAATGACAACATGACCGACAACAGTTTATCAATAACATGTTTGAAATGTTCAAATAAAGCTTTGAAAAGGTTTCATAATATAGTAAACCTCACATTTAAGCCTTTAAATAAGAAAAGGGTTAAGTAATCAACGGTTTGCCGTGCATTAAAGGATTTTAAATGCACATCGTGGAGGCTAAGAATGCCTGACGCGAAGCGTCAAATGGTCATTTGCCAAGTTATAGACAAGTTAAAAGTGGTATTGCTCTTTGCAGTGCAATATTTGACCGAATGGGTAAAAAAGACGGTTATTTTCGTCAGTTATGACACGCAGTTCTAGCATTCTGCCCACTTCAAATTAGACACAGAGATGAAATAGTGCGGTAAGATCACATTTATTCAAATGATTTATAGCATTTATTTCAGTAAATTATCGATCGACCGAGAGAGAGAGAAAGAGAGAGATGACAGGTGCTTGTGTGTGTACCTGCCTGCACGCTGTGCGTCTGCACATCTCTCTCTACAAACAACGAATTTATTCAAAAACAGCGGTTTTACCACCTTGTTGCTGAGAAATATAATGTAGCGATCTCGTATCTAGGCTATTTTATTAATGAGAATCGCGGGGAAGCGCTGACAGAGTTTGTGTTCATCAATTAAAGCAGCGCATTTATATAGAACGGTGATTAAAAAACCCAGCAGGAGGTTTGTTATTTTCAATTTTCTTAGCAAGTTTTGTGCTGTTTTTGCCATTTTCAGGTATTTTATTTAAACAAATGCCTCCTAGAGATTTAAACAGATCAAAACTGTAGCGACCTGACAAAGTTTGATGTTTCGCCATGGAAATTAAAGTTGCTGTAACTCAATCGTACAGTGTTCGATCTGCCCCAAACTTAAAGAGGCCTGGCCTTAACACATCTATAGGCCAATGTTTAGTTGTCATAGCGCCACCTGCTGGCAACAAGAAATTACTTGTTTTACACTAACTTAAACATGCAGCATCCAATCTGCTCCAAACTTCACTTGTGTGGAAAGAGCCCTGGCCTGAAGACATCTATATGACAATATGCAGATATAGTTATAGCGCCACCTGTTGGCAACAAGTAACGTCATGTTTTACACTAAATAAAACATCCAATGTTCAATCTGCACCAAACTTTGTATGTTTGTTATAAGTTCTGGCCTGAAGACATATACACATCAATATTCAGTTATAGTCATAGCACCTTAGTATTTTTTTTATTTATATATATATACTGCCCTCCAAAAGGTTTTTAAAAGATTTTTGGGTCAGCACACCTTAATAGCTTCAATAATTGATTGACAACTAAGTTTAGAATACAGTGAATTTAGGCCCAGATTATGCAGAGCTGTAAAAGCTGCTAATGGTGGATATTTTGATGGATATGTATAAACTGGATATTTAATAAAATATGTTTTCGTAGTTAGTGTTGTTCCTTATCAGTGCAAAATTATCACAAATTAAAAATAATTCATGCCAATATTGTCAAAAACCCACACTTTTGGGGTGTTTCCAAACCTTTGGAAGGCAGTGTGTGTGTATATATATATATACATATATATATATATTGCATCTGAAGAGTTCAGATGCAAAACCAGCTAAAAGCCATCTCGGTTAAAAATGAGAAAATGATACTGAGTGAATGCTCCTGACACATAGTACACGTCCATCTACTTCAACCTTGCTAAATTCCAGCCCCAGCCCAATCAGAAGTACCAGTGCTTACATAGAAACCTATACAAAGTAGCAAGAAAGAAATGCTCATTTTAAAGAAATACGTCAGATGGATATAGCTGGTTGGATATAGATGGATATAGCTGAACTCTTCATATATATATATATATATGACCCTGGACCACAAAACCAGTCAAAAGTGTCAATTTTTTGATATTGAGCTGTATACATCATCTGAAAGCTTAATAAACAAGTTATCCATTGATGCATGGTTCATTAGGATAGGACCGAGATATGACTGTTTGAATATATGGAATGTGAGGGTGCAAAAAAAAAAAAAAAATCTAAATATAGAGAAAATCATGTTTAAAGTTGTCCAAATGAAGCTCTTGCTAATGCATATTACTAATCAAAAATTAAGTTTTGCTATATTTGCAGTACAAATTTTACAAAATATCTTCATGAAACATGATCTTTACTTAATTTCCTAATGATTTTTGGCATAAAAGAAAAATCAGTAATTTTGACCCATACAGTGTATTTTTGGCTATTGCTACAAATATACCCCAGCGACTTAAGACTGGTTTTGTGGTCCAGGGTCACAAATATATATATAAGTAATTGTTTTACATTTACTACATGTTAGTGGGGCATTACTTTTCAAAAGGTACACCTTTGTACTTAAAAGGTCCATATTTGTAACTTAAAGGTACATACTAGTACCTCTTGAAAGGGTACTGCCCAGCGACAACTTTTGTACCTATTTTGTTTCCTATTTTTAAATTCTATTTTAAAAATTGCAGATGAAAATTTTAGCAGAAAAAAATGCAATTAGATATTTTTCCTAAAAATCATGCAGCCATACTGTGGACTACTTTTTAAAATGTTTTTTTTTTTTTTTAAACCTGGTCCCTTTTCCTTTTTTTTTATTACATTAAAAAGAGGGGCTAGGGGACATTCTCCTTCTGTGTTCCACAAAGGAAAGAAAGTCGTATAGATTTAGAATGTCATGAATGCAAATAAATGAAAACATTTAATTTTGGGAACTCTTCCTTTACCATTCTTTTAACATTTTTCCCTGAGCTTTGCATTTGTTCAGGCGTCATTGGTAGAGTATTGTCGAAGATGAGCTGTGTGTGTGGCTTACAGCTGGTCAGGGCTGCAGCTTCATTTAGATGCTCATGTTTGGGGTGAATAGCAGTCCCTGGACCCCCTGCCGACTCTCTAATTGCATGGACTTGTGTATCCGGAGAGAGTCTTGACTAAGAGCAGTCAGGCAGAAATCCCTGTGCCATCCCTGTGCCACCACACACACAAACGCAGCAAAACCATCTGCCTAATACACACACACAGCCGTCAGCTGTCTCAGCCACTGGCACCTGCTGCCCTGCGTGTGTGTGTGGGATGCGCTGCTGAATAGTCCCTGTCTCAGTTACGCCGGGAGTCTGTTGGACGGGCTGTAGGTTAAGACCTCGGTGATGGCGTAACCCCCTGTAGTTTAGAGAGAGGACAGACACTGGGATGTAGATACAATGTCCAAACACACACAAAAACACACTCCAGGTTGTTCTTGGACATTTGAACAGACTAAACAGGCTGTTAGCAGTCATGGACTTGTCACACGTTCACTTGGTTTAAAGAATTTGTTGGCTAATTCAATTTGGTTTTTCCACTTATTCTAGTGATATTAATCAGAATCAGTGAAATGAAGCAAATCCTTCCACAGTCCTGGTTGTTTTAGATTAATGGGGATTTAGGGTGAAATTAGCATCCATCACCTGCTAGAAGGCTGGTTCTTTTAGCACATTGAAAGGTAAAAAAAAGCTTACTCGCATTTATTTTGTATTTCTTCAGTTCGTGTACAGTGGCCCAAACAAGTATCAATCACACTTTAAAAATAAACATTACATATTTTTGGATCCTTTTCGTACAGTGAGTTATTTTGTATATTTTAATTGGCAGGTCAAATTTAGCTTTTGCTTTACTTTGGTTGATAAGTAAAAATGAAAGGAACATTTTCATCCTGAATGCTTGAAATACAGTTGTATTTTTAGCATTTAAAAAAAAAAAGCTGTATTGTCACTCTCTGACCATTAGAATTAAAAAGGCTGCTTTTGTTACTGTACCTTTAAGGAGGCATTTACATATGTTAATTATCTCTATTATGATTGGCTGACTTTATGCATTGTAGTTCATGTTGTTCTTAGGCCAAGTTGCTGAACACTGAATAGGTGTTGATATGTAAATATGGGTGTTGCCAACCCTGAACAGTGGTGCCAGAAGTATACAATTTGAAAGAATGCAGTGCTACAATGTTACCATGAGTTGTTTAATACAAGTTAAGCCACATTTCACAAATGTAATCTTAAAAATACTGATAACCCAATGTATAACCCAAGTATTAACTGTGTGAAACATGGGTCCTATAATAAGACTGTTCTGCAGCTCAGATGTGAATTATGTTAATGTTTGTGATCTTTCTGTTACAGAGGAAGATGAGGAGGAAGAGACTCCAGCCCCGAAGCCTGAGGTTGAGGCAGAGAAAGAGAAACCAGAAGAGAAACAAGATGAGGAAGGTAAAATATTGAGCACACCTCATGTATATTTTTATAAATATTTTAAATTAGATTTTTACTTTCTGTTTTCTTTTTAATTTTAGTCATAAAATTTCATCATGTTTGTCTTAAATACATTTGTACAGTTTCAGTTTGCTATTTTAGTGTTTTACCTTAAACTAAACAAAAAATAGAAATGTTGCCTTGCAAATAGCTGAAATAAAATAACTGTTTCACTACAACATCCAGACACTGATATTTGTTGATGTTATATTATTCATGATTGGAGTTGATTTTATAGAAGTTCTGTCTACTTCCAGTGTTTATCACAGAAATCAGAGTTTTAGTTTAATTTTGGTGTAATGGAAACACAAACTAGCTGAGAACTTTGTAGACCTTTGAAATATTGACAGTTTAATGCACACAATTTAGTGCACCACGCTTCAAATCATGGACATGTTTCTGCCCGGAGTGTGCATTACATTTTTAATAGTTTTGTGGTTTGGAATCCGTTCTTCCATTTTAAACAGTTGCACACTGTGATATACATGTTTAAACATTTTTGTGTAGAACTACGTTTTTACAATAACTAAGTATCTTGCATGGCTCAATATTGGATTGAAGAGAACAATCTCTAGAACAATCCTGGAACTGCTTCACAGCCATGCAGTTATGGAAAATTAATGCAGTTTTGGCGTCAACTCTGCCAGCTGCAACTCTGCATCTACACAAACGTAGTGCCGGTCACTTTCAGGCGCTTTGTAATATCATTGCGCCTGCTGCACCCATGGCACGGCAGCAAAGTTCCTTGATTAATAGACTGGAATGAGAGTTTAGTTCCTAGCTATATCAGCCTAGAAAATCGCAGCTTTTCATTTTCCGTCGGTCTTAGTACACAATGTAACTACAGAAGAGTCAAGTTTTAAATAGGAAAAATATCGTCATTACATATGGTCATTTTTGAGTGAGATGCTGTCAGTCTAATCAGATTCAATGATCTATGCTAAGCTATGCTAAACATGCTACTGCCAGACCCGGAGATCGGCGGAATGGATTCGAAAATGGTAAAACTCCACTGTTTAACTCTAGGGGAGTTGGACAATGAGCCTATTTTCAAAAAAGGTTGAGTCTTCTTTTAAGGTCCCACAAATTCATTGGTTTTTCATCATTTTTGTCTATTTGAACCTTTTTCAACAATGACTGTATGATTTTTGAGATCCATCTTTTCACACTGAGGACAACTGAGAGGCTCTATTACAGAAGCAACTATTACAGAAGGTTCAAACACTCACTGATGCTTCACAAAGCACAATGCATTAAGAGCTGGGGGGGTGAAAACTTTTTGAATTTAAAGATCAGGGTAAATCTAACTTAATTTGTCTTCCAGGGCACATCCTTCTGAAGCATCAGTGAGCATTTGAACCTTCTGTTAAAAAAAAACCCCTCAAAGAATTAGTGCTGAAAAACCAAAGAATTTGTGGGACCTAAAGGATTGTTCTGGCAGTTTAACCGTTCGGGACAAACAAGGGACTCATGAATAACTATCACTAAAAAAAAAAAAAAAACAGCTGTGGATCATTTAGGTAACAACACAGTATTAGGAATCAAGTGTATGTAAACCTTTTGTACGGGGTCATTTTTATAATTTCAACTATTATTTTCTCTTGTGGGCTATATGTAAACATCTTTTATGTGAAATATCTTATTCAGGTCAGTATTAAATAAAAAAATAACATGCATTTTGGATGATCCCTCTTATTTAGGTAAAATTATTAACATTTTGCAGATTCTGCAGACTTCAACTGTAAATGCGAATCATTTAATCCACTTACACACATACTATTGTTTCCTGTCTGTTTGTGAGTGTAGCGCCCCCTCATGAGTTAACGGAGGAGGAGAAGTTGCAGATTCTGCACTCGGAGGACTTCATGGAGTTTTTCGATCACAGCACACGTATCATGGAGCGAGCTCTGTCTGAACACGTAGATGTTTTCTTCGACTACAGTGGTCGTGACATGGAGGAGAAGGAGGGGTAACAGTCAGCCCTATACATCTAAACAAAATCAGAAACCAGCATCATATGCAGTGTTTAATATGAGATATTTGCCTGTGTGTGTATGTGCATATCTAGTGAGATGCAGGCTGGGGCCAAACTGTCTCTGAACCGGAAGTTTGTTGATGATCGCTGGTCCAAACAGCGAGTGGTGACCTGTCTGGATTGGTCCCCACAGGTACCTTACCTCCTAAACTAATATATGTCAAAACTACATATTAAAATATTGATTTCCATGAAATATTTTAGTGTTGTTTAATTTTTTTTTTTCTCAGAAACATTTGACATACAATGCCATGCAAATCTGGGGCCAGTCTTGAGTGTCAAATCAGTATATTAGAGTGATTTCTGATGGATCATGTTGTGATTCAAGACTGGAGTAATGATGCTGAAATTTTAGCTTTGCATCACAGTATATATACACAATATTACAATATTCAGTTTCAACAGAAATGTTAAAGATATCACTGATCCTCTAAAAACAAGCAAATTCTCCTCTGGTAATCATGCTCTTGATATTGTTGAATATAATAAATTACATTTTAGATTAGTCAAAAATATGGCTATGATGACATTTTAGTTACTGTATGTTTAGAGGTGTTTTTCAGAGTTAATTTCATTTTGTGGTACCAAACAGAAGCTCAGAACAATGCAGAATGATGTCTTGGAGTCACTGTGTCTAGTTCGAAGTAATAGATCTAAAGTATAAACCCTCTCAAACACACTGCACATGATGTGTGTCCACAGCACAAACAGATGTGTGTGATTTGAGAGAGCACAATGCTGTCAGTGTGAGTTTACATTAGAACATCCCCTGGCATCATGCGTTTACTCAAGCAATTAGTGGCTCACCAGAAACTTTATGGCATTGTTGGTTTTCACAGTATTAAGTGTCCCTGCATATGATACTGGGACATGGAAAAAGTATATAAATTAGCTAAATAAATTATCTTAAAAGTGTTTTAAATGCTGTCATATTACCCTTTTAAAAAGTGACTAGCTACACTACTTACTAATCACTCTTGATATATTTCAGTATTGCTGTATATTGAATAACATAAGGGTCTCAGACAGCATCAAACTTGAAGGCAGAAATATACACTAAATGGCACAAATGAAACTGAAAAATGTCTTAATTTATAGGACTGAATATACAACTACTACAACTACGGTAGCGTCAAAAAGACTACGATGCGCACTTAGTTAGTGTAAATAGCCGCTGCCAGCAAGGCGGGCTGTTTGCAATTAGTGTAAATAGACACTCTGATAAAAAAGATCAATCAATGTAAATGTAAGTGGGTGGTTCTTGATCAGAGTAATGCCAGAAGTCAAAAGTTACATTTTTCTGACCTATATACATGTGTTTACAGTATCCAGAGTTGCTGGTTGCCTCTTACAACAACAATGAGGAAGCCCCACATGAGCCTGATGGAGTGTCTTTGGTCTGGAACATGAAATACAAGAAGACCACACCGGAGTATGTCTTCCACTGTCAGGTACACACACACACATACACACACCTGCCTTCAATCAGCAACGACTCACTTCTCACTCCTCCCCTACACACACCTCCTGAAAGCCATCCCACATAACATGATTGTCATATACAAACACCTACACGCAGGCCTGAGATCTCTCGGGTGGGCTGCAGCCGGATTTCCTTCCATCCTCTCTTCCTCTCTGTATCTTTATGTCTCACTCTGCTGGCATTCATGGATACACACACACACAGACACACTTGTGATAGCTTAAAGGAATATTTCATCCTAAAATGAAAAATGATGTCATCACAAAGTCATTGATTTTTCCGTTTATGGATCACAAAAGAGGTTTTGATGACTGTTCACGCTTCTCTTTTCCATACAGTAAAAGCATACGGTGGTCATTTCTGTTAAAAAATTATAAAATGCTGTTGTATGGGACATTAACTAATATCTCCTTTTGTGTTGTGTGTAAGAAAGAATGCCATACAGTTTTAGAAACACATTGGGTGAGGGAGTTAAATGATGATGAAATGTTCACTTATTACGTTTATTAAACACTCTGTAGGACATGCACATTCATGCACAAACTCAGGTTTACATGTGTTTTAGGTCTGTAAACATAAAGTCAGTAACACTTTCTAATATTCAGTATTCTGCATTCTAAATATTACCTAACCCTCACAACGCGTTCAAAATCGGCATACATCTTTTGCATGCCTTTGGTCAGTTTCAACCCAGAGGAACTTAAGCTCATAAAACATTCGTAACTTAATCATTTTTAAACCATGAAAAAAGTGCATTTAGTAACTGGTTTTACCATGTTATTATTTTATTTGCAATATTTTATGAATTTTAAAAAATTGAGAAATGTGTTCACATTTCAAATTATACATCTACTATAGACCAACAATTTGGAGTAGATGTTACATTTACATTGATTGCAGCTGCGCACGCATAGTGGTTGCAGAAAAACACTGGTAACAAGTGGAGATAAACAGGTAAAATCTATGGAATTAGAGAAAAAAAACGTGCCCTTTGATGTCAAAATCGAAATGCAAAAAGACGTCAAAGACGCCATTTGTTTAACGCCACACGTTTAAACGTACATACTATTGATGAAAACTGCTATGATTACTCTACTTTTAAAGCATAAATTTGATGTAAACAAAAGGTCTACATAATATTCACATATGATATTCATAGGGGACGTATTGTATTAGCCCTACAGTTAGAGCATGAAATATTATTTAAGCCTATTAATATTTATATTTTTACATAACATTTATTTATTTTATCTCACAATTCTGACTTTTTTTTCTTGCAAGTGCAAGTTTATATCTCCAAAATCAGATATAAACTCGATAACTCAAAAATAGTGAGTTTGTCAATTCTGAAAAAAGCCAGAAGTGTGGGATATAGGGGGAAAGAGAGAATGACGAGTTGTTTTTCCTTATTAGAATTGTGAGATATAATCTCTGAATTGCAAGAATAAAGTCAGAGTTTTGAAATATAAAATCAAAATGACCTTTTTTTTTATTATTATTATTCTTTTATTCCATGGCTCTGTAGACTGCCACTTGAAAACCATCATTTTCTGTTGCCAGATAGGCTCCGCCCACAAAAAACGCCATCCCTGTTTTGGATCTGTAAGACTATCCCACTATCTAATGTCAGTTTCATTGAATAACAGTGCTTATCACTGGGTGACGAGCTCATATGCGGAAATATGCGGAGAACATTTTGAAAATGACATCTTATCAATATAATCTATAATCTTCTTAAATGTAACTTTTTTGTATTATGCTGCATTACAAATGATACAGAAGTGGATTGTGGCATTTCTTTTGAAAGGTTTTTTCACTGTTCAATTGTGCATTTGTTGAGCGTTGCTGTATGTTAAGTGTTAGCTGGGTGTTTGGCCTGAGGTGATCCGCTGTGGACGGCCTGAGTAGAACCACATGTGCCGCCCTCAGGAACGGATGCACAGCTCACACACACACACACACACAGATGTGGAAAAAAAAACTCCACCAGAATTCACACACACTCACAGAGGTGTGAACTTGTTACTTTTTCCATCTTTTTGCTGAGTGTGTTGGGACTGGTAAGCTTTTCTTACTGGAAAGTGTGAGCTGTTCAGCTTATTCAGTGAATAACAAAGAATTAGCATCAGTAGTAGTTTGTAAAAATTTAATATAAATTGTTGTTTTTGTGGTGTTCCTGGACTTGGTGTTTTGAGGTGTGATGGTGGAATTTGAGGACACATCAAACAGTTACAAGATGCATTTATGTGTAAGGCTTTTATAATGTAGCTTTTGCTCACAAACTACTCTCCAAAACAAGAAGGTACAGGACATGCAAAGAAAACAGCTGAAGCAGTAGTGAGAAGTAACTTGTCAAACTTAACTACTTAGTTCCTCTTCCCCATTTATATATTTATTTTTAAACAGTATAAAATGCATGAACTGAACAACAATCTTTTTAATAAAAATTTACTATTTAAATATTTTATACAGTACATTTGTTTGTGTGTTCAAAGCTAAGTGAACAAATTCTTAATGTGTTCATTTACCCCAAAAATGAAAACTGTCATCATTTGCTCACCTTCATGTCGTTCACAACACATATGACTTTTGTTCATCTTTCAAACACAAATAAAGATATTTCAAATGAAACCTGAGAGATTAATGTAATTCTGCCAAAGCTGTCATACTTTAAAAAAATAATAATAATAATCATAAAGACATTAAAAAAGAAATGTCTTTATGCTAAAGACTGATTAATGCACATACATAGAGCACATCACATGGTAAACGGAAGCTCAAATGTGCCTGCTTGATGAGCAAGAGTTTAGTTTTCAAATGTCACTCAAGCATGTTTGAGATACTGCAAGAACCAATTAGTTTTGTGTGTGTGTGTGTGTGTGTGTGTATGTCATGCCATACAGTTGAGCCTCTGTTTACCATATTTGATGAGCTCGATGTATGTGAGTTTCTCAGCGTTTAAGTTTGAATAAAAGTCTGTAAATTAAGTATGTTCATCATATAAAGCAATCATATCTCTTCAGAAGACTTGGATTAAACCGCTTGATTCATATGGATTACTTTTATGAAGTTTTGGAAGCATCACCTTGGAATGAGCTTTTAATGGAGGAGCTCTCAGGTTATTGGGTCATTAAAAATGTCTTCATTTGTGCTTTACAGATGAATGAAAATCACATAGGTTTAAAACAACGTAAGGGTGCATTATTCAAGGAGAAGTCCACTTCCAGAACAACAATTTACAGATAATGTACTCACCCCCTTGTCATCCAAGATGTTTGTATCTTTCTTTCTTCAATCGTGAAGAAATTGTGTTTTTTGAGGAAAATATTTCAGGGTTTTTCTCCGTATAATGGACTGATATGGTGCCCTGAGTTTGAACTTCCAAAATGCAGTTGTAAACATTCCCAGCTGAGAAAGAAGCATCTTATCTAGCGAAACAATCGGTTATTTTCATTAAAAAATACAATTTAAAAACCCTTTAATCTCAAACGCTCTTCTTGTCTTGCTCTCCCTGAACTCTATGTATTCTGTCTCAAGACAGTTAGGGTATGTTGAAAAACTCAGACTCTTTGCAAAGTGAACATGCAAAGGAGATTAAACATCCATCGTTTCACTAGATAAGACCCTTGTTCCTCGGCTGGGCTCGTTTATAACTGCATTTGGGATTGTTTGAAGCCACATTTAAACTGCATTTTGTAAGTTTAAAAAAATCCTGAAATGTTTTCCTCAAAAAACATAATTTCTTTACGACTGAAGAAAGAAAGAAATGAACGTCTTACAAGGGGATGAGTACATTATATGTAAATTGTTGTTGTGGAAGTGGACTTCTCCCGTAATGACAATTTTAAATTTTGGATGATCAGTCCCTTTAAAAACTCTAAATTTCAAATTTTAGTGAGTAGGCAAAACTATGCATTGTAACATTGTCTGTGGTAGTTCTTCTCAAACATTTTTTGGTTATACAGGTGAACTTCCTTCACGTTTGTCCAGTAGGATTGAAGGAATGTGGAATTTAATGAGATTATCTCTGTCTCTCATATTCCTCTAGTCTGCGGTGATGTCTGCAGCATTTGCAAAGTTTCATCCTAACCTCGTTGTCGGTGGCACTTACTCAGGACAGATCGTCCTGTGGGACAACAGAAGTAATAGACGCACTCCTGTCCAGAGAACGCCTCTCTCTGCCGCAGCCCACACGGTACATGACGTTCACACACCATACTGTAAATGAGCCAAAGCTATAGCTGCAGTCCAAGAATCTTGAGATATTATTATGGTGTCCTAAAACAAAATATTGCATTTTTTTCTGATTTGTTTTATTATTTTCACCCTTAAACTTACATATTTCTGTGTCTCTGTGCAGCACCCAGTGTACTGTGTTAATGTGGTTGGCACACAGAACGCTCATAACCTCATTAGCATCTCTACTGATGGAAAGATGTGCTCCTGGAGTCTGGACATGCTGTCTCAACCACAGGTACCCACAATGCTCTAGTTTTCATTTCATCAACGAAAACTATGACGAAAAATGTTCCCATGACTAAGACGAGATGAAGATGAGACAATAATAAGGTCAATAAATGAAAACTATGACTATTATCAACATGCAATTACGTTGACGAACAAAGACAACACTAAAATGGATTTAAAAAAATAAAACCTCCAAAAACCTCTCTTTACTTTTGTCACAGAAAAGGAGACAAAGTGTTATTGCGGGCTGGTTAACACGTCTCTACTATTCAAGCTTTCATGTGTGCGGTTGCCAGATATCAAGAGTTCGAATCCCAGAATCAGAGCTTCGCTGTTACAAATATACATTTTCTGCCAGGTGTTTTGCTTATTTTAAGCAATCTGGCAACCGTGCGCATGTGCTCGCTCCTCATTGCGAAAGCACCACCTCAGATGATCTGAAAACACTGACAAAAAGCTGAAGTTTAGTCATCCAAATTAAAGCATCGTTCAGCCGGTCTGTGTTCTGTCATGAGATCTCGATTATATTGTTTGCGATTGTGGTGGCTTACTCAAAAGCGCTGTTATTTTAATTGAGAAACATAGGCTATTGCAATTTGGAATTATTGGAATTACTATTAGGAATTTCACTGTTATAATATTTTTCATTTGTTTTACCAGTTTTCATATTGTAGACAGAGAGAGTGCAGAAGACTTTGGTATTAATTTATATAATAAAAAGCCTATAATAAATCAGTAAACTAGATGAGATAAATCATGTATATGAGTCCAAATTCTAGTGATTTGTGCCTACTGGTGAAAGTGCAATACCTAAAATGAAAAAGTCAATTAAATGACAACAATCATTACAATTATAATTTTGAGCAAACATATTTTTTATCAGTTTACCCGTTATACAGCATGACGAAAATGTGACTAAGGTTTTGACTAAAACCTGACTAAAATGCTCATACATTGTGTTGGCTTAATCTTGACTAAACAAAAACAGGATGAGGTTGACTAAATATGATAACTAAAATGTACTAAAATGTAGTAAATATGATAACTAAAATGTAGTAAATTTGAGTAAGACTCAGACCAAATTAAAGTACTTCAGGTTTTCTTCGACTAAAACTAAATTGTTGAGACTTTTAGTCGGCTAAAACTAAATAGGATAAGGCTGACTAAATATGATAAAAATTAACAAGTACATTTACCACGGGACTAAGACTAAAATTGAAAATAGCTGACAAAATTAACATTCTCTCTGCTTCAACCATCATGTGACCCTTACCTTCAAATATTCTTCTTAATTTGAGAGTTTGAATGTCACAATCATAGAAAGTGGCTTGCTTACCCAACCAGTGAAAATAGTGAATGATGTGTACAAATCTTACTGACGTGAATTTGTTGGCATCAGAAGCGCTATAAAAGGCCCACTGAGAAGCACAAGTTCTTCCATGCTGCTCACCCTTGAGTTTCCAGAAATGCTGGCCAAACCACAGTGTCAGATGTTAATGATTGGTAAAGTGCTGGCTGAATTTAAATTGCGCATTTCTAATCTGTGTACCCGTGTGTGTGTGTGTGTTTGTGTCAACAGGACAGTATGGAGCTGGTGTTTAAGCAGTCTAAATCCGTTGCGGTCACCTCCATGTCCTTCCCTCTGGGTGACGTTAATAACTTTGTGGTGGGAAGTGAGGATGGATCAGTCTACACAGCCTGTCGTCATGGCAGGTAATAGACACATACACAGCACACTTACAGCACTGTTCACTGCAGGAGATCCCTTGACCTATGCGTGTAATCTGCAAACCAGCGTTGCCAAGTCTGCAGTTTCCCCAGGCTGCTTTAACACTGTTGCCGTGGATTGTTTTTGATGTCCGTGGGTTGAAGCGACCCCAATAACGTCATATTTAGCCCCTGAAATGCGAATTTACCCGGGGAACCCTGACAAAAAAGACATGTATTTTATCCACCAGGATGCAATTTTTGAGTAGGGGGGGGGTTTGTTGTGCAAACTTGGAAACCCTGCTGCAAACAAACATTTTCTTTGTCATAAAATGGCTCGTTTTTCTTAGTCCTCATATCAACATTTGTTTCTGGTGATCAGATCATAAGAGGTCAGTTCACTACAATGCACTAAATATGTTTAAAATAATAAGTGCAATTTATTGCCTAGTATTTCTCATTTCTGGAGGGAAAAAATCCCTGATCCCTGAAATAATTTTCTGTTTTTTTCTTTTCTTTTTTCTTTTTTTTTCTCTTTCTCTTTTTCTTTTTTAAAGGATCAAAAATTCCAAAATTGCTATATATAAATTAATAACTAATAATGACTAAAAATGTTATAATTGTTGTTATAGTAAGACGATTTAATTTTTTACATATTATCTTACATATAGTAAGAAATTTTAATAAAATTGTATAATAAAAATATGAATGCGACTTAAAATGATTGTATTTTATTGAATAATATGTAGTAATTATGTTTATGTACACTACCATTCAAAAGTTTAGTAAGAGGTTTTTTTAGAAAGAAAGAAAGAAGTAATACTTTTGTTAATCTAGGACAGGAAAGATATGTTAGTATTGAAAAATTTTGCCATCAAAAGAATTAATTACATTTTAAAAGAACAGAAAACTGTAGAATTGTAAAGTATTTTACAAAATCTTTTACTGTTTTTTTTAATCAAATAAACGCAGTCTTGTTGAGCACAAGAGACTTAATCTTAAAGACCACCAAGTTTTAAATTCCAGTGTTGATATTAAATTAATTAATTGTAAATAAATACTAAAATAAATATGTCAAAGAAAATTAATATTGCATTTTTTATTAATAATACATGTTATTAATAATACATTTATGGTGTCTACTGTGACTGTGGAGCTTTCCTGAAGGAGAAATGATGTTATAATTCTTCCTAAACTTTTTTTCAGAATGGAAGTTTCTGGGCAAGTTTTCATATAAATAAATATGCAAAGCACTTTGTTTTTTATGAATGGGCTGTAGTCGATGTGTTTGTGTGTGCTGTAATGAGCTGAGAGAGTGAATGTTTCCTCTTCATTTGTGATGCTGTGATTATCTCATCCTCTACACACACACTCTCTCACAGCATCTCTCACACGGCTGTTTACCTCTCACAGTAATGAGCTCACACACACTCAGCGCTGTGTGTTAGTTGATGTGAAGTGTTAACTGACTGATGAAAACATGCTGAGATGCTGATCATTAAACCTCTGCCATTCTCTCTGTGTGTGTGAGCAGTCGGGCAGGTATCAGTGAGATGTTTGAGGGACATCATGGTCCAATCACAGGCATTCACTGTCACACGGCGGCAGGACCCGTCGATTTTTCTCATCTCTTCCTGACCGCCTCATTTGATTGGACCGTTAAACTCTGGAGCACCAAGGTAGCACAACATTCATAAACACTTATTACATCATACTGACATTCATGAATCTCTCGGCTGACTGTGCGCTTTCCGCTCTGCTGTAGAATAACAAGCCGCTGTACTCGTTTGAGGATAACTCCGATTATGTTTATGATGTCATGTGGTCTCCGGTACATCCCGCTCTCTTCGCCTGTGTGGACGGACTTGGACGCATCGACCTGTGGAACCTCAACAATGACACGGAGGTACAACACCATGAAATATTACTGAACAAATGATGCACATCAACACACAATGACATATTTACAGGGTTTCTACAGGTCGTTAAAATTTAGTTGTAGCAAAAAAAAAGGCCATAAAAAATCTTAAATGGTACAAGAAAGTCTTAATTATGATTTCAACAGGTCATAAATTTGGGGTCGGAAAGTCTTTGCGTCATTTTGTCACATCTGTAAATCCCAGTCCCAGCTAGTAATCTTTATCGTCTGTGAGGATGCTGCAGGTGGTGGATCATTTATTGCCTTTTCTCACAGCAGATGGAATAATTAAATTTATCATATTGATGGCAGATTGTAATCCAGAAAGGACTGGAATCAGATTATATTCCAGTTTTAAATGTGCAACTGATTACAGATACATGGGATTGCACACATTTGTATTTCAAAGAGAGCCAGTTCTAAGGAACATAAATGAGCTTTTTGGGTTAAAAGAACAATTTATTTATATGGAATTCAAATGGCATGACAATTAGAGATTAGACTGTATAGAAATTTAAATCTAACGCTAATACACACTAAATACACATAGTCATGCAATGCTGATGTTGTTGATATAAACAAATTGGGAGCAAAGTATAACAGTAATAATAATTTGCACGGTTTGATGCGATATGAGCGATCGTTAGATTTAATCACCATCGGTAGTGTAATTTATTGTAATGCTTTTTTCCCTCAGTTGGTTAGAACAAATGTGGTAAGCATGTTACTTGCTTGTTCAGATTAACAATATCTGGTGAAAATTCTTATTTTGGGCATACTTCCAAGATGTAGAATTGTGATTCTAGAGTGTAGTATCCACATCGGTGCAGTAACACATAACAACTCATAATCATACTTTGTGTGAAAATGAATAAAAGTTTTACTGCATCTAGTGTTAATTTCAGATGGAAACTGCTAGGTACATTTGTATAAATGTATACAGAGGCACGTTTTCCAATGAGCCTATGTTGAATAATATAGATTTGCGCATACTTAAAAAATATTTTGGCTTATTTCCTACGTACAGTGAGCTTGTATGTTTTACTTTTACTACTACTTTTACATATGTTCTACTTATTGACACTGACGATTTGAGTCCAGATTCACAAAAAAGCATCAGTGTGTTTGTTGATCTATTTGCTATCTGCTGGATGGTTAATGTACAAGTAAACCAATATACACTGACCAAAATTATAAACGCAACACTTTTTCATGAGCTGAACTCAAAGATCTAAGACTTTTTCTATGTGCACAAAAGGCCTATTTCTCTCAAATATTGTTCACAAATCTGTCTAAATCTGTGTTAGTGAGAGATAATCCATCCACATGAAAGGTCAGATGCAAAAGCCTCTAAATCCATCTGACGTCTTTCTTTAAGATTAGCATTTCTTTCTGGCTACTTTGTATAGGTTTCTATGTAAGTACTGGTACTTCTGATTGGGCTGAGGCTGGAATTTAGCGAGTTTGAAGTAAAAGTACTTGATGGACATATACTTTGTGTCAGGAGCATTCACTCAGTATCATTATCTCATTTTTGACTGAGATGGCTTTTAGCTGGTTTTGCATCTGAACTCTTCATGTACAGTTTCTTGTCAACCTTGTCCTGCGTGTGGTTTAACATGTGTTTGACAGCATTTTGCTTTCAAATATCAGCATGAAAGTATCAGATCTCCTTCTCTTATATATTGCACAACCTCTTTGTGACAAAATATAATAATGTGAATGTATCAGACACTGACTGAATGGATTTCACTGCTTGCAACTTCACAGACTGGACACTCAGTCTGAATGATCAGATGTGGAAAGTAAATTGAAATTTGTGTGTTTGCAGGTGCCCACTGCCAGCATGTCTGTGGACGGCAGTCCTGCTCTGAACAGACTGCGCTGGTCTCAGTCGGGCAGAGAGATCGCCGTGGGTGACTCCGAGGGACAGATCCACATTTACGACGTTGGCGAGGTGAGAGACTAGAGTTTACTTAAGACACATCACAGACCGAATACACGGTAACACCTTCAGCGGCTTTCTCCCTGTCACTGAGCCAGTCGTGTAAAAAGCCCACGCCGAGCCTATAAAGATGACACACACTACAATTACACGTCTGTCAGAGAGGGGCCCTAACAGCACGGCCCTTCAGGGGCCACAGAGGGCCTCTGTCACTCAGGAGATGGGATGAAAGCAGATAGAGTAGAAGAATGAGATGGAGGATTGTTAGCCAGGGGTCAGTTCACTCTGACAATCCCAGAATAGTTTGATCGTCCACTGTGCGGCCACAACAGACTTTACACCTCGTTACAAAACGCTCTCTCTTTCTCTCTCTCTCTGTTCCACCACAGCAAATCGCAGTTCCACGGAACGACGAATGGACCCGCTTCGTGCGGACGCTGGCGGAGATCAACGAGAACCGAGACGATGCCGAGGAACTGGCCGCTCAGCGCCTCGCCGCTTGATCGTCATGGAAACTAGATCTCAGAAAGCTGTAATCACATCTCTCTTTGGAAATGAAATGATTTGTGTGTGCAAACCTTTGATTCTGCCTTTTGTTTGGAATAAAAACATGAAACGTGGACCGTAGGTGCAATTCATAGCGCGAGAGCAGAAGGCCGTCAGCTCACGACCAGAAGCCTTAACATTTGCATGCAAAAAACAAAACCACAGTGAATGTTTCTATTTCTATCCAGGTATCTCTGAACGTGCTGAACTCACAGCTTATTATGCACAGCCAAATATGAATCTCAGTAAACCTGTCTGCATCTCCAAAATTGGAAAAAAAAAAAAAAGATGTTTTTTTTGTATTATTTATATGGCAGTTAAGCACATTTTCACATTTCAAAGCAAAACAGAAAGTTTAAAGGATTACATTTGCTGCCTTAAATTTACAGATTTAATATAACAAATTTTGTATTACAGGTTTTTTTTTGTAATACATCAAAGTCTAATTAGAGGTGAGGGAGTGTGCTTAAATGCTAGATGTCATAAATACTACAACATATCCTTAAATTGTAGAAAATAGGCTTTAAAATGTAATCGTTTTCTTTTGAATTTGGGGTGAAATATGTGAAATGTTTCTGAGAGGTTTTGTCAGATTAACTCTAACTGTACTGTTCTCAATACTAGTAAACCATCATATTTTTTTAACTTGATCACGGACCTAGAGAATTGTAGAGATCTACCTCTTTCAGATCTTGTCAGTGGGTCATGAGCATCACATATTGAGTTTGGTAGTGTTTTCTGCTGTCTAGCTGTGGACCAAATGCTGGAATAATTTGACTTTCAACTTTGTTTGGTTCTGTTAATGATCAGTGTTGTTTCTCTCCACCTCAGCAGAGACACAATCACGTATTTATGATACGTTTCGATATACCGGGTTCATTTTCTGATCTTCATATCTGATCTGTAAGTGTCTCTTTTAGAGATGAAGGTCTTCCTCTTTCAGTGTTCCACACTTGTTTGAAACGCTAACTTTTGCAGAACCTCTTTGAATGTCTTTATATATCTGAATTCATTTTCTAAGCCAAATCTTCGGTAAATCTCTTCTGATTTGCCCTGCATCAGTATGAGGCCATTCTGTAGTCTTTCCTGTAGTATTTTGCAAGGAGAAAGTAGGTTTGTGAAGATTTCAAAATGTTTCCAACAGTATTCCTCATGTTTAATGGAATGTCCAATAAATTCTGCATTTGAAATGTAACAGTTGTAATTTATTTAAAAAAATGACAATAATAATCAAATGCATTTAAACCAAATATCTTAATGTGTTCAAAAGTCTGAAAAATATGTCTGTAACTTTAAGGAACATCACTACCAAACACCTTTTTCTGCAATTAAGCACTTTTTTGGGGAGTTACTAATAGTTTAGTTTGTATATGTAAACAACTGTTCAGAATTGTGCTAAACGTGCTGATTGGCATCTTTGAGCTGGCTTAAAAAGTATGTAAAATTGTGATTACCGAAACATATGGTGGATTTTCAGTAGTGACCTTACTGATTTATTTATTTATTTAAAAAAAAAATGTGGGTGTTGTTCCATAAATTTGTCACTACTGAAACAGTCATGACCATAACATATCATCATTATTTCAGTAGTGACAAAAGGGAACACATAATCCTCATATTTGGGTGAAATAACCAAAATTTTAGTGCAGTTATGCAATTTTTTTAGTATGTTTTAGTAGTGTTTTAGTATGTGGGTTAAAATTCTGTAATGTGATCTGGTCTTTACCAAAACATTACTGTCGCTACTGAAAATCTAATGTTGCTACCAAAACATGGGATGTTTCGTCAAAAATAAAGTATACTGAATTATCAGCTAAGATGTTATGATAGTGTTTGGTTCAGTGTATATTCAGACTAATAAATCCTTAACTTTGAAATCAGTATGGTCAACTTTTTGCCTCAAAATACAATAAATCTCATAAATCACACTTGAAATATTGTTAAAAATGTAATGTTATTAATTTACCTCTGAAAATAGTTTTGCATAAATTGGCATGTAGAAAAAAATATATTTGCAATGTAGATGTAAGCAATCTTAATAGGTCAACATGACCCTTCTTATTAAATTATATACTGTGTTTCGGTAGTGACATATTCGAACATTTTCTGAAAATACAATATGAGAATTAACTGCACAATTACTAGAAATGTGTACCTTGGATATTATACAATTTGCATACATACAATTTTTTTTTTGGAAAAAGACACTTTTTTTCCTCCCCAAGACATTTCCAAATCTAACTTTGGACCAGTTCTAGAATGGATACTCTCTTTTTCCGTTTACTTTAAAGTATTAAAATATTGCATTATATCATTATTATTTGATGTGTTATGTTGGTGGGATTCTACTTTGTGTGCAAGGTGTAAAAATATGACACAAAAATGACAATATGACAATATTAATTACATATTAAAATGATTTCAGAAGGATCATGTGACTGGAGTAATGACGCTGAAAATTCAGCTTTGCGTCACAGAAACAAATTACATCTTAAAACATTTTCAAATAGAAAACAAAATTTTAAATGGTAATATTTAACAATATTACTGTTTTTATTGTATTTCTAATTTTAAAAAAAAATGCAGTGCTCATGAGCACAAACTGCAAAATCCTGACATTGAGGCAAAACATCTCATGGCATACAATAAAAGTACTTTTTTGTTTTGTTTTGTGCCTGAAAGAAATTTAGTCGGAAAGCTAACTTCAAATGTCCAGCAGAATGAAACACCGGAGAGACACTGTCCTCAAAAGTGAATGTAAAACAATCTCTGCAGAAGGTCACTGGAGTTAAAGCAGACTGTGGAGATGATATGAAAACACGTGCTGAGTGAAGAAACAAGAGCCGGGGTCACGTCCAACCCTCACGCTCTTTCAAATGCAATCTCACACACATCTACCACACCGCAATTAGAGGAGTCCTGGAAGGCTTTTTCTTTACCTGTGAAACCTCTAATTTCACCGTAGTGAGACATAGCGAGTGTATGTTTGTTGCTCCTCTCCCGTCCGCAGAGTTCTGAAGCTCCTCTGTCACCATTTTCCCGAAACAGTCAATCACACCGCTGTACGTTGTCCGGCCCGATCTCACCGCCACCCGCGTGCACGTTTTGATGACATCAGCAGGGGTCACCGGCGAGGCAGCAGGGACACCTATACAACAAATGTATTACAATGCAAAGAAGCTCTATCATAATACCTGCAGAAGAACCTCATCCTGCCATGCATGATTCAAAAGGGGTGTAAAGCATCTACATAACACTGACAGCAATTTAAAAAGGTGAGCTGCAATCCGAAAAGTGCTTCTTCATGCACTCATGTTTAGATATAGTCTGGAATGGAATATCTGTGAGACATTATCCAACACAGTATTGTATGTAGCCTGTATAGATGTGTGTCATTCTCAGGTGCCATCTGGGCCTCATTTAAGTGCCCATGACATATAGCTACTGCTGATATTATCATACAATACTCAATACTGAGTCACATTTGATAGGCTTGATTATAGCTGCTGAAAATTCTGCTTTGCCATCACAGGAATGATTCACATTGTAAAATATCAAATAGAAATCGGTTATTTTAATTTGTAGCAACATTTCACAATATTATTGTTTTACTGTATATTCAGCCCTAGTGATATTAGACTTACTTCTGAGAAATTGCAGAATTTTGATTCACACCGGTTCACCCCTGGCTTTCGGATTATTTCAGAAAATAAGCTCTGTGAAGTTTATGATTCTTAGCCATTTAGTTCATAATGATAATCACAAATAAACAACTTTTCTAAATTTTTAAAACTAAATACAAGCAGGTTATATTTACATTTTTATACCAGTCTTAATGTTTAATGTCCCCAACAACCTCTGTAGTCCCATTTAGCCACTTGTCAGCAATAGCCTTTTTCAAGATGAGTAAAAGTTAAAACACACACAAACACACACACATACACACATATAAGGAAATCATTGCTGTATTTTATATTGTAGAAAAAAAAAATTCAAACAACTTGAGTTTGTGTTAAACACAGACCATATTTCAGGCATTTACCCCATTTAAAAAGCCATTGACTTAAGGACAGTGGACCCAGAAGTGCTAAAATGCTAATTCGTCTCTTGCACTTGGACTTAATCAGTTATAAATTGGAGATGAATGAGAACATTCTACGATTTCTGAAATTTTAAGGTCACTGTTTAGTTCTATTTGAAGTTATCCTAACTTCAGGAGTAGAAGGGCAGTTGTTTAAGCATATTTCATAAATTAAAGTTTACTTCCAGAACAAAAATTTACAGAAAATTTACTCACCCCATTGTTATCCAAGATGTTCATGTCTTTTTTTCTTCAGTCATAAAGAAATTATGTTTTTTGAGGAAAACATTTCAGGATTTTTCTCCATATAGTGGACTGCTATGGTGACCGCAAGTTTAAATACTGCTTCAAAGGGCTCTAAGCCAAGGAATAAAGGTCTTATCTAGCTAAACGATCTGCCATTTAAGAATAAAACTAAAAATGTTTATACGTTTTAACCTCAAATGCCTAGCTCTGTGAAGTGCATACATACTCTGTGTAATCCGGGTCAATACAGTTAGGGTATGTCGAAAAACTCCAAATAGTATATTAAAATGAATGAACCTTAAATAGTATATCAGTTTTAATTTTTTTTAGAAAATGACATCGTTTCACTAGATAAGACCCTTCTTCCTTGGCTGGGATCGTTTAGAGTTCTTTGAAGCTGCATTTAAACTGCATTTCGGATGTTCAAACTCGCAGGCACCATTGAAGTCCACCATATGAAGATTATTCCTGAAATGTTTTTCTCAAAAAACATAATAAAGGCATTAACATTTTGAATGACAATAGGGTGAGTACATTACTTGTGATTTTTTGTTCTGGTTGATGTGATGTGAACTTCTCCTTTAATTGTATTTTGAAGCACAGTATAAAAAAATACATGAGATGGTTAAAATTAGAGAACACTTACCGATACCTCCAGATTATTGGTGTTAATCTGGCACCTGGTGCTAATTTCCTGTATTATATGACAAACCCTATTTAACTGGCTGCATTCCTACAATTTTCACTGAAACTGCAAGATGGCGGGCCGCTCTAATGTGACTGAAACCCTGCAACAGGAGGTTGTCAAGGTAAAGGCCAAAGGGGTGACCCTTTCAGCCACTCCAAAAGAAGTTGGTCATTTCAAATCTGTGATTTCTCAAATATTGCAGGTTTACAATGACACTAAACACAGAAAATCGAACAGTCAGTGTGTAAACGTGATTGACACATTGTGGCGTCACATTTTTTTTTTTTTTACGTGCGAAAATTTCTGACTCAGTGTGCAGTGACCTTTAGGATCTGTCTGTGCATGTTTAAGAGAAGTTGGACTGAAAGCACATTCTGCAGTGATCAGGCCTCTCATCAGCAGAAAAAATCAAAAGGCTAAGCTCACCTTTGCTGAGGAGCATGTTGTGTGGAGAGAGGACAACTGCTCCAACAGAGCAAGTTAAATTTATTTGGGTATGATGGGAAACATTTTGTTCACCTTCAAACTGGGATAGACTGAAGCCTAAGTGTGTAAAGAAGTCAGTCAAAGGTGGAGAAGGAAGCGTTATGATTTGGGGGATGTTTTCTGCAGCAGGAGTTGGGCCTCATACAGATACATGGCTGAATGCAAATATTTATTAGAACCTTCTTCAGCAACATGCAGTTCCTTCCCTGCAAGCATCTTCCAATAAGCCTGCAACTTTCATGCAAGACAATGCCCCCTTCACACTGCATAACAGGTAAAGCAGTTCCTTGAAACTAAGAACATTGAAATAATGAACTGAGCGGCTCAGAGTCTTGATCTAAGATCAGCTGAAAATCTCTGGAAAATGCTTGCAGACAAAGTTATGGCTACGAAACCCACTACAGTTACCAAACTATGGAAGAGAGTGAAAGAAGAGAGGACCGACACCACACCAGCGCATTGTGAGAAACTACTGATGTCCGGCAGCCGCAGATGTTCTGGAGTAATTCAAAGCAAGGGCCTCTACACTTCCTACTAATTTCTGACAGCCATAACCCTCCAAGAATTTAGTTGTAATCTTACTTTGCACTATAGTGGTTACTGTTCTCTAATTGTAATCACTGTGTTTTCCACAAAATACATTTTTTTGTTGAAATGCCTTGGTTAGTTTGTCAAACGTGGTATGCCTACAGCTAATATTCCTTCAAATTTTGAGTGATAAAGATGAACAATATTTCAGAACAAATTAAGTATTTATAGATTGTTCTCTAATTTTGATTTCCACTGTATATTCAGATTTTAAGGATATAAATTCTACTAAATAACTAAAGTACTGGTATTTGGATCTTTGTGAGGTTGAAAAGTTTTAAAGGATAACTCCACTTCAAGAACAAAAATTTACAGATAATGTACTCACCCTCTTGTCATCCAAGATGTTCATATCTTTTTTTCTTCAGCTGTAAAGAAATGATGTTTTTTGAGTTAAATATTTCAGCATTTTTTTCCATATAATGGACTGATATGGTGCCCCGAGTTTGAACTTTCAAACTTATCTAGCGAAACGATCATTATTTTCATTAAAAAAATACAATTTAAATACTTTTTAATATCAATCGCTCGTCTTGCTTTGCTCTCCCTGAACTCTGTGTATTCTGGTTCAAGACAGTTAGGGTATGTCAAATAACTCACATTTTCTCCCTCAACTTCAAAAATCATTTCAAAATCACCCTACATCACTGCAGAAGTACCGAAGTGAACATGCAAAGAAGATCAAACACCCTTAACAAAAAAGGTAAAACAGTGATATAGGACGATTTTGAATTTAAGGGAGAACATGAGATGGGAGTTTTTCTACACTCCCTAACTGTCATGAACCGGAAAAAAACAGTCCAGGCAGAGTAAGGCAAGACGAGCGTTTAAAATTAAAAAGTATAGAAATTGTATTATCTGTATAAATAACCGATCATTTCGCTAGATAAGACCCTTCTTCCTCAGCTGGGATCATTTGAAACTGCATTTTGGAAGTTCAAACTCTGGACACTGTATCAGTCCATTTATATGGAGAAAAATCCTGAAATGTTTCCCTCAAAAAAACATAATTTCTTGATGGCTGAAGAAACAAAGACATGAACATCTTGGATGACAAGGGGGTGAGTACATTACCTGTCAATTTTTGTTCTGGAAGTGAACTTCTCCTGTAATTTAGTTGGTGGTAATAGTTTAAGAAGTGGCCACTGAAAAACCCATATAGGTTAAGCACTTATCTGTATATTGAGAGAACATTTCCCCTTATCGTGTTTTCCCAGTGTCTATAGGAAATTTTGTTTAGTGTTGTACATTTTTTGTACTGTGTTGAGTCCAACCTGAAAAATCTGGCATTGAAACAAAACCAGTTGAGATCCACTGTATAATGTAACAGGCTGAATATTTGTTTAAAGCATTCCTGATTCAAAGTCCAAAAGAGGGATTGTACTCCTGACACACACACCTGTTGAAATCAACTCAGTGTCTTTCTTTAGTCTCGCAGGGAAACTCCAGCCTTGCTTTGGAAATCCCTTCAATGATCTTTGTCCAGAAGTTCCCATATGTTTTCAGTTCTGTTGAATTCTTCTTTATGAACACATTAATTCCCAAAACCTCAAGTCTGCTCATCTGCGAATGCTAATGCAATCCAGCCCTCTGATTCACAGAACGTCAACACCCAAAACAGACAGCAGTGCCACGCCGCTGATCTTGAATCAGACCGCTTCGTCTGAATTGTTTTTAAAGCATTGTTTTTGAGACAGCGCAGCTGATCCAGGAACAGCACAGAGAGGCTTTATAAGAGTGATTGTAGGAGGGCAGTGGAATAAGTCTGTGGTTAGACTCAAGATGAAGCCAAACCACGGCAGTATAAGTCAAGCAGAGAGGGAAAGAGCACCAGCCACAAACACATACATGCACACACTGAAAAACATATGGGCACAATAACACTGATACCCACAAACACACACACATACACAGAACTCTACTTCCCTTACTAAACCACAGAATCACATACAAACATCATGTTGTGGATCCAGCGGCACGTAAGTCTACTTATTATTGGTTTAGTGTACTTCAGATCTGTCAAAAGTATTTTTAGAAAAGCTGTAATTGCAGGTAATATTAATGAACTAAAAGGCCACTTAAAGGAACAGCTCATCCAAAAATGATCATTTACTGACCCTCAAGTTCCCCCACCCTTTTTAGGTGTAGTTAAAGAGAGTGCACTTTGATGACTTTATTTATTTATGTATGTACCGTAACTCATCAGATTTTTGTTTATGATAATTGAGCAAAAACAAACATACAGCTGACATCAAAAGTTTACATACACCCAATTGCAGAATCCACAAAATGTTATTTATTTTACCAAAAAGAAGAGGAATTATACAAAATGCATGTTATTTTTTATTTAGTACTGAGCTGAATAAGATATTTCATAAAAATGTATAAAAATGACCCCGTTCAAAAGTTTACATAGACTTGGTTTTTAATACTGTGTTCGTACCTGAATTATCCACAGCTATGTTTTTTTGTTTGTTTGTTTTGTTTAGTAATGGTTGTTCATGAGTTTCTTGTTTGTGCTGAATGCTTTGGATTATTCAGGTAACAACATTCGTTTTTATAAATTAAACTATTATTTTCTCTTGTGGACTATATGTCAATGTCGTTTATGTGAAATATTTTATTCAGGTCAATACTAAAAAAAATAACATGCATTTATGTATGATCCCTCTTATTTTGGAAAAATAATTAACATTTTGCAGATTTATGTATATGTAAACTTTTGACTTCAACTGTATTTAGGGTCCTTTAAGGAATGAATTTGTGGTGTCGTATAGGGTTGTTTGGGGTAATCGGATAGTAGGGGGCATTTGAGATATTGACAGTTTGGCCCCTAATTTTTTGTCACATCAGGATTGTGCGCCCCAGTAAGTGTTTCTAAATCAGCTACATAAACCCTAAAACAAAGGTCTCTTTACGGCGTGATGTCACTGTGTCAGAGTGACAGAGCGGGTGGAACAAGCGTCCATTCAGAGCAGAAACAAAAAGGTCAGCCCAGATCAGGGTTGGTGTGAGACGGAGTCTGGCAGGTCCTGACCTTCAACGCCGCCCCCTTTTCTCTTCACGTCTTCTCCTTCAGGGCCTCGCCTCACTTGGCCCGTGAGCCCGGCTCGCCCCCCTCCTCTCCCCAGAGAGAGCATCCCCTCCGAGTCCCGCCTGGGGCGGCACGGCCTCTGACTCGGGAGCATCTATCACTGCTCCGGGACCCTAATCAGGGCCAAAGAGGGCGGACGTGACACCCGGGGTCGAACTCTACTCTGTAAACATCCGAACGGTTTCCTTAAAAAGGCTGTAAGACTGTCCGTCAGGATCCGAGAGGTACAGCGGGATATCCGCTACTCTAAAAAAAGATCCTATCCGTCATTTGATTCATTAATTACTCCTCTTAACTACCCGAGTGATCTATCAATAGCTCTAATTAGCCTGTTAGCGTAAATGTGGTGGATGTCAACAGCACGTGGCAGGGCAACTACATTTTGACTTTGGAACAGGGTTGTTTTAGCAGCATCGACATAGAGAAGTTAAAAGTTTACATAAACCTTGCAGAATCTGCAAAATGTTAATTATTTTACCAAAATAAGAGGGATCATACAAAATTGTTTAGTGATAGTTGTTTATGAGTCCCTTGTTTGTCCTGAACAGTTAAACTGCCCACTGTTCTGCAAAAAACAATTCTTTGGTTTTTTCAGCATTTTTCCAACAGTGACTGACTGATTTTCAGATCCATCTTTTCACACTGAGGACTACTGAGGGACTCATATGCAACTATTACAGAAGATTCACTCATTCACTGATGCTCCAGAAGGAAAAACCATGCATTAAGAGCCGGGGGTGTAAACTTTTGAACAGAATGAAGATGTGAAGAATCTGTGGGACATGAAGGATTTTTCTGAAGAACAGCGGGCAGTTTAACTGTTCAGGACAAACAAGGGACTCATGAAAACAAAACAACAACAACAACAAAACACAGCTGTGGATCAATTAAGTAACAAAACAGCGTTTTACAGTATGTAAACTTTTGAATGGGGTCATTTTTATAAATTCAGCTATTATTTTCTCTTGTGGACTGGATGTAAATGTCTTTTATCTGAAATATCTTATTCAGGTTAGTACTAAATTAAAAATAACATGCATTTTGTATGATCCCTCTTATTTTGGTAAAATAATTTACATTTTGCAGATTCTGCAAGGTGTGTTTAAACTTCTGACTTTAGCTGTATTATATTTTGAATTACATCTCATTTTTATCTTTTCATTTAGTTAAAGTTTTATTAATTTTGTTTTAGTAATTAAAACCTTTAAAGAGCCACAAGGTTGTTAGTCCACATTATTGCAACATTATTTTTTTCAATTAAATAATATGACTTAATGGAAAGCAGCTTTGAAACAATGTCTGTTGAAATAAACGTGTTTAACATTCTAGGTGAAAAACAGCATTACCCATGATTCTGCAGAAGAATCTCCACCAAATCAGAAAACCGAAAAAGCAAATTGCACCAAAACAACTATTTAGCACCTGCACACTCATGAAGCACAACAAATGATGTGATAGAGTCATGCTGAGACCATACTATCCATCCTAAGTTCTATTTGAAACTATGATTTAGTGTGTCCCATTATAGTATGTTGAAATGAGTATCCCAAAAGTACCCGGATGGTCTACTTTTTCCAGTAGACATCTGAAGTGTAGATTATAATGCACACTTTAACCACTAATATTAACATGAACCCACTGCAGGAGGAGTATTTGGCTCAGAACTACAAACACAAGTATTTATTCAAAGTATTTCCCAAAACTACAAACATGGTGGATGCCAATGGTTAACCAACGGTTAAGTAGGGAGGTTTAGAAGGGAATTAAGTGATTAAAAATCAGTATCTAATGGTTCATCAATGATGAAAAATATTAAATTGTAAACTAATAAAGATACTAACTAAAGATTATGTAGAAACATGAAGACATGAAGACCACAACTGACAGATCAATGTGCTACTTCTTTTCTCTCCAATGCGGTTGGAGGAGTTGTTGAGCAGAGTAAATTAACTGAACTGAAATGTGGAGTTTGTATATAAGAATGTTAACTGTGACAAGATGATTGGCAGGCCAGTTTACAGTGACAGGTTGCACATAACTTTTCAATAATGCAGTACTGCTACACACTCAAGAGTAAGTATTTTCATGTCTATGAAAAAAAAAAAAAAAAAACAACCTAAACTTACTGTATTTCAGATAGTTGCCAGTGCAACATTTCTCATTTTTATTTAGTTTAACTTGATGTACTAAAATAAGTATATGCTATATATAAATAAACTGTAACACTAAAACTGAAATATTAAAAAAAAAAAAATATATATATATATATATATAGGGTTTATTTAGGGTTTGTTCAAATCACTAACCCTTTAACATGGTCAATATTAATAGTGATTTAAAAATGACAGGACATTATACTGTATTCAGCAGAAGCATGTTTAATGGTCCTGTGCATGTGTGTTGGCGGTTTCCACATGCCATAACAGTGAAGGCCGCAGGTATACACACTGCTGTCAAACTCAATAGAGTCACACTGCAGTCAGTCAGCCGCAGTCCTGCAGGGCATCTTGCCCCAATTATGGCCTGACAGAGGTCAGCGCCCCCCAGACCTGACCCTCCTCTCTCTCTGACACTCCTACCAGCCTACATGTGCACAATTATATATGATAAAAATAGTCTTGAGTTATGCAACAATCATCAAAGCTATTGTGAATCAGAAGGTGCTGGTCAAATGTGTGCTTGTCAATAAACAGCTTTTAAAGTAGTCACCAAAACAAAGTACTGTTTGACCAATCAAGTGTTTTTGATAGCTGGGGTCCCTAACAACATTTAGACAGCATGATGACTGCTATAATACCAAAATATTAGCCTATAATTACACAATTACACAATAATTATGCAAAAGACATTTAAAAAATATTTTTTTCAGTCTTCAGTTTCACATGGTCCTTCAGAAATCATTGTAATATGCTGATTTGCTGCTGAAGAAACATTTCTTATTATTTAATTGATCCTTGCTGAATGTAAGTATTAGTTTCTTTGTGGTCTGGCTGACCACAAACTTTTGAACGGTAGTGTGCAAATTTTTTCCATTGCAAGACCATTTAAAATGAACTTTTTCTAAAACACTATTGCTTATATATTGATATCTAAGCTATAATCTTGAAAAAAAATATTTGGACAGGTTATGTGTTATGTGGATGTTTGTGTGGATGTGTATACCAAGCAAAGTCTTTGGAAGCCATGTTACACCTTTGTGTGAAAGTATAACTGATAATTTTCCTCTCTAGTGGCCTAGAAGAACCATTTTGGTTTCCCAAAGAACACTTTTGCAATAATTTCTTAAAAGAACCATATTTTTTAGGTAAAAAATATTTTAATAATCTGACGAAACGTTTTTTTTTTCGCTATTAAGACACTTTTGTGCAATGAAAAAGTTCCATGAATGTTAAAGGTTCTTCATGGAACCATCAGTGCCAATAAAGAATATTGATTTTTACGAGTATAGAGTCAAATGGACCATTATTATGAAACTTTTATGGTGTATTTGGTTTTCAAAGCTTGAAAATCTTCAAAATTTAATTTTTGTGTCTCAGAAGAATATTTTAAAGGAAAGATTGAAATATTTGCTTAACTGAGCTGGAACTGAAGTGCTGACCCCTATCTAATAATGAAAAGCAAAACCATAATTCAAACAGAGAGAGAGAGCGAGCCGTTTAATCAGAGCGTAGTGTGGTGGAGAGAGAGTGAGAGGGAGAACTGGATGTAAGGAGAACAGCACTAAGACAACAAGAGAGTACAAAATGCCAGCTGCAGAGGCGGCAGTAGATGGCAGTATTGATCTCCTTCATCATGTTTTTAAAAAACAGTTCTCTGTCTCTCTTTCTCTGAATGTGTGTGTGTGGATTAGCAGAGTGTAAGGAGGCACTCTCTCTGGTTTATCTCTATGCTGTTGACATCTTAAGAGAAAAGAGTAACACTAACCACTGGCCCATAATCCCCTGGGAGGCAGACTGCTTTCTAAAAACACAGGTCTGTCTTTCAGTGGCGTGTGGGCAATGCTGGGAGAACATCACACTCTGTATCTGGTGCATAATCTTCAGATTTGTAAAATAACTTATAATTCGTAAAATAACACAAATTCTTTGTGGTCCCTCTTATTGTCTATAAATCAATAAGTACCATATGAACCACAGAACCGACTAAATCAATCTCAAAATCAAATTCTTTGAGTGTGAAAACAGAACTGACTCCATAAATAGGTTGTTGCATCAGTCTTTTTGTATCAATAAACTCTTTGACTGATGACTGCTTCAGAAATACTGTGCTTGTCTTTAAGACTCAATACAAAGAATGCAGAGTTAATGCTTTATGCAACAGGTATGACAGAAACATATCTGATAGTAACAGACATTACATTACAGGCAGTAATAGACAGTACATTATAGTCAAAAAAAAAGGTAACAGAGGTGAAAGTAACTGAACTGGTGTTAAAAGATCTGACAGTAACAAAGGTTTCAGTATAACTAGTTTCAGTAACTAATAGCAACAGAGCTGACAGAAACAAAGACGATACTATTAGAGGTAACATTAACCTGAATATAACAGACATGATAATAACAATGCTGATTTTAACAGATATGCCAGTAACAGAGTTGACTGTAAAAGCTAATAGCAACAGAGCTGATAGTGAAAGGGCTGACAGTAACATAACTGATAGTAACAGATATTACAGGTGCAAAGTAACAGAACTAATGTTAAGATCTTATAGCAGTTGATAGTAGCAGACAAGACAATAACAAAGCTATTAGTAACTGATAACAACACTGACAGTAACAGCTCATATAACAGAGGTGAAAGTAACAAATTTTAAATATAGCAGACATAGTAACAAAGCTGATTTTACAGAGCTTACAGTAACAGCTGATCATAACAGACGACAGTAACAAAACCAAATATACCAGACATGATAGTCACAAGGCTGATTTTACACGTAACAGAGTTGACAGAAACAAACTTAAATGTAACAGGCAGGATATTAACAAAGCTGACTAACAGAGATACTGTAATAGACACAGCGCTGACAGTAACATTTGATAGTGACAGAACTAACAGTGTTGTAACTATATAACAGACATGATAACAAATCTAACAAATCTAGTAACAAATCTAGTTTTAGCAGAGCTGATGGTAACAGAGCTGAAAATACCAGATGATAGTATAACCAATAGTAACAGAGCTGACAGTGGTAGTTGATAGTAATAGAGTTGACACTAACAAACCTAAATATAACAGACGTGATAACAAATCTAATTTTAACAGAGCTGTTCGTAGCAGAGCTAAAATGAACAGCCGATAGTATAGCCAGTAGTAACAGAACTGACAGTAACAGTTCATAGTATAACGGACAGTAACACAGCTAATAGTGACAGAGCTGGCAGTAACGAAGTTGATAGTAATAGAGTTGACACTAACAAACCTAAATATAACAGACAGGATAGTAACCAATGTAATTTTAAAAGACATGATAGTAACAGAGCTGACAGTCAATAAACTGGTAACAGTAACAAACCTGAATGTAACACACATGATATTAACAGTTGATTTTAAGAGAGCTGATTGTAACAGTTCAGTTCAAATTACAGCAAGAGAACTGACAGTAACAAACCTGAAAATAACAAAGCTCTTAGTAACAGAGTTGATAGTTTGTATGTCATCTCTGTACAAGCCATAAAAGTCTTCATAACAGAGCAATCTTTTGTTGCAGTCAAAGCTATTTTTGTAAACGCTGTGACCTTCAAAGGACCCATTGGACCTTCGGTTCTGTATGTGGGTCTTCACCAGGTCTGTGGTGCACACAGCTGTAGCTCCTGTTGCTGTTAAGGACAACCGAGAAAATCCGTCAATCAAACATTGAATTCTCTCCATCAGTATTCAGACACATGCACACATAGTCAAAATATGAACTCTGAACTACACACTCACACAGGGACAGAACCACACACACTCAGAGCAGATGTCAATCAAAACGTGAACTTCCTGCTGCCCCAAACATGCAAATGAGAATGAATCTGTTTGCAGGGCAAATCTACAGGCCAAGTTTAATGGCTATTAATGGAAGTTCTCAGCCTGGTTCTCTCTCTCATTCTCTCTCTACTTCTTTCTGTCTCTGTCATTGACTATTTGTGGAGCATTTAATAAAATTAATGTATTAAACGTATAGTTCCTGCCAAAATGGAGATGCTTCTCAGAATATTCATGCCATTCTTTTTCATCCAAAAAAGTCACATGGCCTTTGAACAACAACTAATTAAATTATATTAGACTCCTCAAAAGGGAAATATTTCTGAAGTGACAAAACAAAGTTTTTATTCACTGTGAAAATGTGTACAACAATCTTAATTTAACAACAATAGATGAGGTTGTGTCTGGGAGAGAAAGTAAGATTGTGTGGATGAGTGAGTTCGTACTTCATGTACTCTAGCTCTGTGTGCAGTAAAACTGTTGTATCTTTTGTTACCTTCTCAGAAGACACTGTCATGACACACTATGCCACATTCTTGTATGTGGGTTTGGTAAGAAAGCATCTGTCATGGGATTCAATGGGAATGTAAATGAAGCCATGAGTGCAGCAGAAAGTGGTATTTCTATTTGCTTAAACCAATAAAACTAGTTTTGTTGGTATAAATAAATGTTATTAGGTTAATTCAGTGATTGAGTTCAATAAACTAAAATTGGTTTAAATGTTTGTCTTTTATAATTTACATTTTTTTAATCTGTACTAAATCTTTCTTGTTTAATTAGTAGTATTTTTAATTTTGTAAATTCTATATTTGTATTTATATATATATATATATATAAAATAAACTGCTGTAATGGAGGGACACTATAAAAACAATACAATAAACTGCAGTAATAGAGGAAGACGTGTGATTGTGTGAGTGTGTGTGTGGTGAGCCCTCGAGCATGTGTGTGTATGCATTATTATACAGTGGTCTCCTTGTATCAGTTTCCTCAGCCATAATTAGTAAGAGATTCCACTGTGGTTCCGGAAGATTTGAGCCATCCGGATCTGAGGCCCCCAAAGCTTTAGATCAGACACACGCTGTCTCTCTCGCTGTCTGTCTTGTTCTCTGACGGTACGGACAGCTATGGTTACCCACCCCGCAGAGGACAGACCTCACTCACCTCCCGCAATGGAAACCAGAACGAAGCGATATACAGACATCACAGCCTGCTGCCAGACCGGCCGAGAGACACCATAATTGTGCTGGAGAGAAAGAGAGAACGAAGTGAACTTTGTAAAACTGTAGATCCGGTGTGGACAGAAGACTGTTAGAGCGTTGGACATTTCGGAGGATGTGGAATGTGTTACAGGCGCCCGAGTCATTGGGATAGTGAGACATGGAGCCAGAGCCACAGCTTGATCAACGTCAGCAGGGCAGCCACAAATGACTTGTGGAGTATGACTCATGTGAGCTGCCACAGTTTAGCCACTGCTGTTTCCAAAGTTATGAACTAAGGGCACACAGACGTTAGTGGATCAGATAAGGCATGGTCGACTGCAAAATGAAAATTCTGTCTTTATTTAATGGCCCTCATGTTGTTCAAATCACGTGTAATTCACATTCTAGCAGACTGTCCAGCTCTTTCCATACTTCCATTTCTTTGTTGAAGCTTGATTGCTGTATTCACCATTTACTTTCATTGAAAAAAGGGTATCCTGACCACAAAAAATTAAGCACTTTACACTTTATTTTAGGATTATTTGATTATTTGATGAAAATTTAAAAGAACAACATTTATTTGAAACAGAACATTTATGTAATAATGTAAAAGTCATTACTGTCACTTTCGATCAGTTGAATGCATCCTAACTAAATAAAGTATTATCTTTTGAAAAACTCTTTCAGCTGGACAATATATTGATATAATGGATTAACACTACTAGTCAAAAGTTTTTGAACAGTAAGATTTTTTTAATGTTTTTAGAGAAGTCTCTTCTGCTCACCAAGCCTGCATTTATTTTATCCAAAGTACAGCAAAAACAGTACAATTTTGAAATATTTTTACTATTTAAAATGAACTGTTTTCTATTTGAATACATTTTAAAATGTAATTTATTCCTGTGATCAAAGCTAAATTTTCAGCATCATTGCTCCAGTCTTGAAATATAAAATTAAATAAAACAAGCTCTCCACTTTTACATCTTTAAAAATAATTCAGTAGCAGGTGTTAATTTGGAAAAGAAGGAATATGAAAATGCAGTTTGTCTAATGAAACAGGGAAGGTACCTCAGTTTGGTCTCGGCTAAGTTTTGTTCGTACTGTAATAACAGCCATTATAATTTTATTTCCACCCAACGGTGAATGACATATAGCCCCACTGCCCTGAAATGTCCACTCATTCTTATCAGAATTAAGGCAGAATAACTGTTTTTCCCCCAAATCATTGATTTGCTCTTCAAGAAACATTTATTATTGTTGTTGTTGTTGTTGTTGTTGTTGTTATCAATATTTAAAACAGCTGAGTACATTTTTTTTTTCAGGATTTCAGATCCAAAGATCAGCATTTATCTGAAATAAAAAGCTTTTGTAACATTATACACTACACCATTCAAAAGTTTGGAGTCAGTTTTATTTATTTATTTATTGGAAAGAAATTAATACTTTTATTTAGCAGGGATGCTTTAAATTGATCAAAAGACAACAAGCTGTTTATAATGTTACAAAAGACTGGGGTAATGATGCTACAAACTCAGCTTTAAAATCACAGGAATAAATTATATCTTAAAATACATTCAAATAGAGAACAGTTATTGTAAATAGTAAACATATTTCAAAATGTTGCTGTTTTTGCTGTACACTGGATCAAATAAATGCAGGCTTGGTGAGCAGAACAGACCTCTCTAAAAACATTTAAAAAATCTTACTGTTCAAAAACTTTTGACTGGTAGTGTATAATGTTTATTAATGTTATTGAAAAACTATTATACACTTATTTTACAGATAATCTAGCATTTTTTTTAATATTATTTTTAAACAATATTTATATATTTTATATTAGTCAGTCCCATGCTGAAGGAGAGTGAGAGAAAAGGCAAGAAAATCCCTCTAAGTAAATTATTTAAAACATTTTCCTTTTTAACTTAACAGTTACGGATTTTGTGGTTAGACTTTAGGGGGTCAGATGGGGTATTGACATGTTTAATGCTTTCTGAAAATCATTGAGCTCTGGTGAGGAAGGTGAACAGGGTGAAAGGTTTAACCTTCTATTTCCTTTCATCACAATTCTCTCCGTCCTCCAGAAGCTGGGTGAGAGAGCAGATTTGGGTGATTATACCTGTGGGATTTACCCTGTGCACTGAATCTACATACGGCACAGCAGTGTACTCTACAGCTGAGGCTCACAGGTCTCTCTCTCACACACACAGCTGTTTTTACTGTAGGGCAGAATGCTAACGAGGCTGTGCTTTGATCAGAGAAGTCACTGTAATTACCCACCCAGAGAGGCCTGTGTGTGTGTGCGTGTGTGTGTGTGATGAAGAGCAGAGAGGATGGCCAATTGGCACATCCAACTCTACCTCCAGACTTTCACACTCTAACGACAGATAAAAGCTTGGCTCCAAATCCCAAGAAGTTGAATTTTAGGATACCTTCTTTCGGCCAAACATTAAAATTATAGTCACATTTGCAAGATTTTGGCAAAATTCCATAGGGAGAAACAATTAATCTGTCCTTTGACAATAGTGTAGTGATGTATGAAGTACAAGAAGTCAAGCCAAGCAAGTCATGGCGAATACATGTCAGTAATTTGAACCTGTTGCAAATTCTGCATGGGAAATGTTTTCTCCCTACATGAAATTATCCAACATGTGGATTACTATTAAAATGACTGGATCTCACCCATAAAACTATGAACGTAACCACACCTTTAAGAAATAGTTCCCCCAAAACTGAAAGTTTACTCATCCTCAGGCCATCCAAGATGTAGATGAGTTTGTTTCTTCATGGGAACAGATTTGGAGAAATGTAGCATTACATCACTTGCTCACCAAATGATCCTCTGCAGTGAATGGGTGCCGTCAGAATGAGAGTCCAAACAGCAGATAAAAACATCACAATAATCCACAACTACTCCCATCCATCAATTAAAGTCTTGTGAAGTAAAAAACTGTGCATTTGTAATAATAATCATTAAAAAAATGACTTAAAACCATTTTTTGGCTAAAATATGAGTCTAAAGCACAATATTGCTTTCTCCACTTAAAAAAAGTCAACTGAATCAGGAGAGAAATATGCAAATATCAAACACGGCTTACAAGTGAAAACAGTTCTAACTCTGACGGCACCCATTCACTGCAGTGAACCTATTGGTGAGCAAATTTAATGCTAAATTTCTCCAAATCTGTTCTGATGAAGAAACAAACTCATTTACATCTTAGTAGCCTAGGGGTGAGTGTTTTTTTTTTTTTGGGTGAACTATTCCTTTAAGGCAGCATCTCATGTATCCTCTGCAAAGAAGACAATCCCAGAATTTATAAAAAAGTTTCACTATTTTAAATTTTTAAAGTTTTATTATTTAATTAAAAACTGACTCGATAGTCAACCCAATATTTCAGTTTGGATCCCGTGTAAAGCAGTCTGTCTCTTTTCTCCTTCTCTGTCATGAACACTCACACAGAACAGACCTCGCCTGAGGATCTTCACACAATAACGCAGCAGAAAGCACTGCCCTGATAAAAGCACCTATTAAAGACTCTCAGATGTGAGTGTGTGTGTTTGTGTGAAGTATGCATTCATGCAGAGGGGAGGACGACAAGCCACTGCTGCAGGAAATTGGGGATATTTTCTTCTTCAATTAGTTGTATGTAATGCTGGATTACAAAAGAGCGCATGTCCCTGCGCTAATTCTGTTTTGGAGAAAGCCTGTGTCATTTTCCCCATAATAAGCAGGCGATTATGGCATTACAGAGGATGAGAGACCCAGGAGATTAAAGCTTCCTTTAAAACCTACATCATAACAAAAGGGAGCTACTGAAACTCTACTGAGACTCACAGGACAGAAAAATCACAAATGAGATCTCTTCAATATCTGACATGTTTCTTCTAGGCAGCAATGAGATGTAATGAAAAACAAAAAGTAACTTTTTTTCAAGTTGCTTGCTTCTCAGTGATCATGTTATTCTCATTTTAAAGCAATGTCTTAATAAATCAATAATGTCTCAAGGTGTTCTCAGATTTTCCTCAATATCAAAGCCATTACATTTAATTTTATAGCTCTGCTATGTCAGTTTAAGTTGATACTGAAAATGATTCTTCATCCAGAAAAAAGACTGTCATAATCGTCTATTTATCCATTTGTTCTACGTCACACTCTTTTCCGTGTAATGAAAGCGAAGGGCGACTGGCAAATCACCATAAAAGCATATTGACCCCTTTGACCTACTGTAAACATCATTGGTTCTTATTTGTCTTGTGACCGAACTTCACTCATATCAACAGTGCCTGATTTGTGTGCTGTGGTGGAGGGGAAGATTTTTAGGTATTATAATTAAAAATTAATTAAATTTTAGTTCATTTCTTACACAAAACTACTATTTTGTAATTTGGTGCTCACCAAAGCTGCATTTATTTGAGCAAAAATACAGTTAACAGTATTATTACATCCTAATTTTATTACAGTCTAAAAGAATTGTTTTCTATTGTAATATATTTTAAAATGTAATTTATTCCTGTGATGCAAAGCTGAATTTTCAGCATCATTACTCCAGTCTTCAGTGTCACATGATCATTCAGAAATCAATCTAATATGCTGATTTGCTGCTCAGTTATTATAATTTATTACTAGTGCTCAATATTTATTTATGTATTTTGTAGAACTGTGATATATTTTCAGGATTTGTTTATTAACAAAATGTTCAATGAACAGCATTTATTTGAAATAGAAATCTTCTGTAGTATCAAATGAAACAAATTTACATTATAAACACATCCTTGCTAAATAAAATCACTTTCAATTTAACTTAAAATCATTTTCTTTCTTTTCATTCTTTCTCATATTTTAATTTTACCCCGCAAAAAAGGTAGTGTTACTGTTTTACCAAAAATATTAAGCAGCACAACTGTTTTCGGCACTGATAATAATAAGAAATGTTTCAAGTTTCCAATGTTTCAAAGTTTTAGAATTATTTCTGAAGGGTCATGTGACAATGGAGCAAAAGAGACTTCTTTCAAGAACATAAAACTTTACAATTTATATTGTTTTTGTATGGAATTTATTATGAAGCATGTTGGGCTGTGTTTACCCATATATATATGTAGGTAGAGTAAATGCAATTTAATATTACTTATAACTTTTTTTATTTATTTATTTCATGACTTCTTTCTCTTAACCACTTTATTGTTCCCTTGTTGTCATGAAACAGCTTTTTCAAGCATATCAGAATGTAAAAGGATATATATATCCATGATGCATATAGTAGGTAATTATCTGCTGTGCATGCGTTTTGATGAGCCGGCATATAGATCCCAGGCTGATTTTTAATCCCAGTCGTTTCCTGGGAGGAAGAAAGAAGAGACAGCAGAACCTGGTGCTGGAGAGGAGGGCAGGCTTCATCTCTCCCTGCTGGGAAGCCCAGACTAGCTCCCAGCAGCATGAGATCATTTTTTCCACAAGCTTTTTACAGTCCTGTAACCTGCATTACTGCTGCGTTATAATATGTGTTTGCACACACAAACAAGAAAACAAGACTGGACCAGAGCCACAGCACACACAAACACACAAACACGCTCCACTACAGGCCGCAGGCATCATTCCAGTTTCTGTCTTTCTCTCTATCCTTCCCAAATAAATCAACCCCAGCAGCCACTGCTGTTGAAATAAACGAGCAATAATGTTAAATTTACAAGCTATAAATGCAGTCGTAATGTTTTTATACCCCTTTAGCTTTAATCGTAAAGGCTGTTGAGCATGTTTAATATGCAAGAATAAAAGGTGTAGGTAAAATATGCAATCTGCTGCCACACCTCTCAGACGTACAGGGTGTTCAGAGCCTCAAGCCAAAGCATTACAGATATTGTATAGGCAAACCGTTTATGAGAAAATATACTGGCACTGTAGTTAATAACCACTTGGGTGGATTGTGGGAATGGTGTGTTATTATTATCCTTGATTATCTAAGCACCTCTTGGTATTCAGACTGCATAACTAGAGTTAAACAGAGATGAGAAGTGAACTAAGAGTTTGGTGGAGAATATGACCCCGTCACAATCCACTGTTGAATTGAAAACGCATTTTAGTGTAAATTTACATTAAAGGAGAAGTCCACTTCCAATGAACAACAATTCACAAATAATGTACTGACCCCCTTATCATCCAAGATGTTCATGTCTTTCTGTCTTTAGTCGTAAAGAAATTATGTTTTTTGAGGAAAACATTTCAGGATTTTTCTCCATATAATGGACTTCAGTGGTGCCCCCGATTTTGAACATCCGAAAATGTAGTTTAAATGCGGCTTCAAAGGGCTCTAAATGATCCCAGCAAAGGAAGAAGGGTCTTATCTATCAAAACGATCTGTCATTTTTTTAGAAAAATGTAAATTTGTATACTTTTTAAGCACAAAATGAGCATCCACTACGCTATGTACTACAGAATCACGTTGAAAGGTCACGCGCGATGTAGCCGGAACTACAGACCCAGTGTTTACAAAGCGAACGTGCAAAGACTAATGAAGTGCAAGTCAAACGCTGTTCACAAACAAAAAGGTACAACAATGTCGGGCGATTCTGAGTTTGTAGGGACTTTGTAGAGGAGACTGCTGCGGCGACACAAGTCTCTCTTGAGACTTGAGGCAGACCACATTCAAACGAGACATGGTGGTGCATGTGTGGAAAATGCCAACCATTGCCAATGGACCAGGAATCTCAATGCTGTCAAGAATGGACCATATCTATTCTACTGTTGGAAAGAATCAGCAAGTCAGGTGGTGAGTCACGTGTGACCTTTCGACGTAATTCTGTAGTACACAGCGTTGTGGACGCGCATCACAGAGCTAGTACTACACATGCTTTTGTGCTTAAAAAGCATACAAATTTTTGGAAAAAAAATGGCTGATCGTTTCGCTACATAAGATCCTTCTTCCTCGACTGGGATCGTTTAGAGCCCTTTGAAGCTGCATTTAAACTACATTTTGGAAGTTCAAAATCGGGGGCACCACTGAAGTCCATTATATGGAGAAAAATCCTGAAATGCTTTCCTCAGAAAACATAATTTCTTCTTTCTGGATGACAAGGGGGTGAGTACATTATTTATAAATTGTTGTTCTGGAAGTGGACTTCTTTAAACACATCTACATTAGCTGAACATTAGGACTTGTAATTGTAATGTAATTCCTTTTGTAATGAGGAAGTTTTCAAAATAGTTTGTAAAAGAAAACCTGCTTAATAATCATGCACATCTGAATATATGGGTTTTCACTTCCAGCCCTCATTTAAAAGTATGCTCAAGTATACTACTTTTTCACAAGGGTCACTGAGGAATAAAACACATACACAAAATCCTGTGCATGTGTGTTTAAAACATTTTGTCAGTCTGAGTCACACAGTTCTTCCGTTTTATAGGAATCACAGATGTGAAGATCTTGACTGGCAGTTGTTGGAAGCTCTGCTGGTGTGTGTGTGTGAGCACTGAGTGAGTTTGCATGTCAATATATGTGTTTAATGAAAACCACATCAGGTGTAGCCTGATCCTGAGCTTTGAGCCCTGGAGAGGAGGCAGGTGCTTCCGGAGCGCTGGGCTGTGATTCAGGCGGACGGCCCCACAATCAGCCGCTGCAGCCGCAGGAGATGGGGGTGGGGGTGGAGGCCGCTGTCGGAGTCAGTGCTGCTGTCAGAACTGATCAGATATTACGAGAGCAGAGCCTCTGATCTCTACAGCTCAACATGCTATTGGTAACAGCAGCCAGGTCTGCTTCAAGAGCCGCTGAGTGGACAAAAACAAATCCAGAGACCCTCAGACAGATACGTGTGTCCGGAGCACTCTCATGGGGAGACTTTAACTCAGCTGGTGTCTTGGTGATTTTAAGAAGACGTATGAAAGTCCAAATATGTTGAGGGCCACTCTGCTAAAAGGACATTCCCCATGACGTAAACAGTGGTTCCCATGTGAAAAGGAAGTGAGCCTCATTGTACTGAATGTGCACTTGTAATGTACTTCAAATCATATGCATACCTTCGAAAAACTAATATAAACAAAATGCTGTCATGCTAAAGCACATGCCTAATTGAATTTTTCTGTAGTGTACAAATATGTAAATGAGCAATATCACACTTGTAGCTGTGCGATATGGCTGTATATCAGCACGGCTGTGATTCGTCCATAATCACAGCGTGCCAATATACAGCCATATCGCACTGCTATGAGTGTGATGTTGCGTTTATACAACAGTGTGTGTAACGAGTGTGCATTACCGGTGTGTTAATTAGCTGTCTTTATGCGCTTGATGACACTCCCCTTTTTATGCAAACCCTTCCTTCTTTCTACACATTACCCACCCACTTTATCACAGTAGACCACGCCCCTTTTCAACTCTGAGGTGTGAAAAAACACTGCTGAAGCAGGGGGTTTCATGACACTGTAAAAACTCTCTTTTGTGCAAACTACTTCCTTCTGCCATGGATTTAAATCTCAAGTTGACAGCTGAACAGCTGAGTCCAAGCCATTACTAATTAATTACTACTTATTACTAACTAATGTTATGTTGCTTCATTAAAAGTTTATTGTATTACTGTATTAAAAGCCCACTGTAATATGTAGAGTATTCTAAGAGAGAGGAATGGGTGAGTGCGATTATCTGCATTTTATACAGCATTTGTTCTTCAGCTCAATCTCAGATTCAAAGCGATATCTTTGACAGCACTGCTCAGTGCATTTGTTGGGTGCATCTTACAAGGTGTTGTTCAAAGTAAAAATAACTTCTTTGTTTACAACCCTATTTCAGTCTCTTTCAATTTAAAAGTCTTTACTGCTGACTCACTCATAAAAACAGTCTCTTATCGCCATCTAATGGTGGAATAATAAGTAACACACACACACTGTTTTCCAATACTAAACACTATTAAGAAACAATATTTAAGAAACAACAAAAGCCGTCATAAAAGTTACTAGGCAATTTAGTCAAAAGTACAAAGGCAGCGCTCTGATATACAGCATTCAATTTACATAAAATATAATGTGATGAGATTTTGCCCTCAGCCAAAATGAACTGCTCTGGAACAAATAATAGATTAATTAGACAGAAGAATAACCATTAGATTTACCCAAAATGAATTATATCTCATGTTTAACCACTATAGAGACATCAGAGTCTGTGGCAAATTCCAGAAGATCTGGCCAAGGTAAGGCAGCTCTCGGCGGGTTTAGGAGCACTAAACACCCGCTGACGCCCTGAAGCTCCCATCTTTGAAAACATCAAATTTTCAAATGTAATTTTCAAGATGTTATCTTTATTAAAAAACAGCATCTAAACAAGTACATCCTCATCTAAATAAAAATTAAATAAATAAATAAATAAATAAAAACTCACTCCATGACACTAAAACAGTATTAGGCCTATTTATAAAATTATAGTGGATTTGGTCATCCGCCATAACACGTGTTGTGAGAAATACCACCAATAACAGTTAGAGTTCCGATATCACTAGTATATGGCACTCTTCTCAGCCAATCAGATTCATCGACCAGAATGAACTGTTGTATCGATTAACAATTGTATTTAAATAAAGCAAGAGTTTTGAGTTTATTTTTCCTGCGCTGCCGACCGCTAGTTTGTATTTAATGCTTTTTATTTGAGTCTAAAATCTGAAAACAATCTGAGAGAGAGAGAAATAATAACGTGATTCTGAATATTACTTTGACTGTTAAAATAACACTTTACAATAAAGCAACATTTGCCTGTAGATTTTTTTGTTGCAGTTTGATACAAAGGTATTAAGATATAAATCTGTTATTATTATTATTATTATTATTATTATTATTATTATTAATATTTTATAAAATTGTGTTCAGTTCACTTTTGAGGTTGGCTATTTGTCACCTATGGTATCGATTTCTTATCAATACCGAGGTATTACATTCTGGTATCGTACCGAAGCCAAAATTATGGTATCGAGCCATCCCTAATTTTAATACATATTTTCGTTTTCGTAAATGCTTGTACATTCTGCAACACATTTTAACTATATTTCAAAGACAATAGACGTAATGATGAAATTACACATAAATATGTACTTGTAAGATGACAGTGTAACCCACTAAGTGGGTTAAAAAGCACAATAAATGCATTTAATATGAAGGTGACCTATAATATATATTTTTTTAATTGCAGTTAATATGCAATTAAGTCTCCAAAAAAAACATTACATTAACTTTGTTACATTTTTAAAATATATTATTTCCATAATAAGTCCTCTTTTAAAAGTATGCTAAAGTGTACTACTTTTTCACAAGTGTGAAGCACTTTGATCAAAGGATTCATATAGCAGCCCTGATGTTTAACCACTCCACCAAAATTTCACCAAAATTACTATAGTCTAATTTCAAATTCACAAACAGAGCTCTGAAGACTGAAGTTATTTTGCGCAACCACTTTCTATAGTTTTCAGTCAATATTTATGCTATTAAATGGTCTTCGTTCTTGTGTACATACCATTTGCTTGTTAAAGGTCCCAAATTCCAAAACAAGCAACAGAACATCAATATTTCACTCCATTTACACAGACTCATGCCAATACCGTCATTTTTGACAAATGTTTGGTCTGTCATTGCCATTAAAGTGCTCATCCCTAAATCATTCCAAAGCCTGGAATCGAAGAGAGCAAAAATCTAAGAGTATTTTTCACTCAACAGCACGTCTGGCGGCACTAATAGCAGTGGGAAATGAAACGCTCCACACGAATAAACATTTGTTTGCGCTGTAAACTCTTCTGAGGGAACAGTGAGGAAAATCAGCCGCAATCACTCCTTTGTATCATTGTTCCCAGAGCGATCAGACGGCTGCTTTATTTTCTCTGAGCTAAAGCTGCTTTTCATTCCTTTTTATTCTGCCTGTGAAAAGACCAAAGTCATTGATTCCGGCTTCTCGACAAAATCAGTACATACTCGGTCTGAACCGGATCGATAATTTCGAACTCGTTTCATAGATTCCACTGATGACAAGAAGTGTACAGTAGAGTTTCAAAACTCTGGGTTCAGCGTTCACCTGTCATTCAGCTGAAAGGTGGCATACGATGATGGCTCTTTATTCACAACACTTTCAAATTTTAAATGACTTTAGAAAGGAGAAGAAAAGGCCATTTGTGTTTTAGACTCAGACTGCCTGTTGCAAAACTTTTCTTCATGCTCTGAGGTAGATAGACGTATTTTCCCTTCCAACCATGTTCAGTTCTCTTACTCCGAGCAGTCACAACCTTTTTTAACTTTTATAAAGTGATGTATTGTCAGATTAAACAATATTTTACTCATACTGATTTTATAAGTGTGAGTTTGAACTGTAAGTTTGCAGTGGATTTTGGAGGTCTAATTCCTCCCGAAACACCAGCTGCACCCACTTTTTAAAGGCTGAAGGTCAAGTTTACTCTCAAGAGCATCTTCACATATCCCAATTGTGATGCTTATTATCATAACCTTTATTACATTAACATAAATCTGCATTATAATGATTACTTGGCTATACTTGGCTATTGGTTTATATTATCCGGTGCCCTTTGCAGCCTTGATGACATCAAATGAATTTTAATTTGTTTCAGAAGTAGAGTTAGTTTTTAGATTTTGCTGGAAAATTATGCATTTTAACTTTTTTTTCATCAAGAATGTGTATTTTAAGAGAGATTTGAGACATAAAGTTACAGACATAAAGTCAGTTTGACAATATCAAAGCAAACTGGATTTCAAGATGTTTTGTTCCAGTTGTCCTTAAATTTGAAGAAACTGGATAAATCATGTACAGAAAATACAGTGGAAGAGAAGTAGCTTGTCCACAAACACCATTTTTGTTTGCAGTTTTGTCATGGTCTGGTGTGGTTTGAACATAATGCTACTGTATATGCTGAGAAATAGAATCTAAATAAAATTGACCAAATTTACATTTATTAATTCACTTCAGTTTTATATTCAGTGGGGGCCAAACAAATACTGAGGCTTTACCTGTTAAATATGTTAATGTATTATAATGTTATTTAGAACACATTTACACTTCATACCTCTCATATTCAAATATGTTTTATCCACTTCTTTTACTCCTGCCAGCAAAAATGCATCTCTGTCTGATTGCATTCACCGTACTTTACTTTCTTCATATGCAAATGCAGGGCAATTAATCTTCTAGTGTTTTATTGCAATCCACATCAGATGATTTTATGCTTGGAGATTGGGGCAAGTTGTCACATTAGCTGTATTATAAAGGTTTTTTTTTTTTTTTTTTTTACAGTATGTTAGTTTCAAATTAACTGGAATATACAGTTAAACCATTTTAATTATTATTATTATTTTTATTTTATTTTTTTTTCGTCGTAAACATTAGTTGTCACTCATCAGATGTCATTACATACTTTTCCTTGTTTGCGATTTTATACTGTCATTTTCGTACATGGATTATAATTTTAACATGCAATAATATTTATATGCTAGTTTATCTGTTCACATTTATTACTTTAGTATTTAATATTTCAAAAAAAGTTGTTCTTTTCAAATCCTCATAATGCATTTCGGTCCATTTAGACATTTAAACAAACAAAAAATTATTTATTTTTTAAAATTTTTTAAATAGATATAACCATTTAAATAATATTTCACATTAGTACCATTAATAGAGTACCATTAAGTGTCATAAATACTTTTTATTAAATTATCCTTGAAGTTATATTAGCATAAATAAATAAATAAATAATTTTGGGATTAAATTTTGTTAATAAACATGAATATGTATTATGCCCATTGACGGACCACTGCAGCCTGAAAAAACAATCACATTTTTCATTTAAGACTAAGAGTGAAAGTTTATACAAGTTAAAAAAAATAGTAATATTTATGCTCAGTTGTTGGGGAAAGTTACTTTTAAAAGTAATGCATTACAATTTTGCATTGCTCCCTGAAAAAGCAACTAATTATGTTACTTAGTTACTTTTTATGGAAAATAATGTGTTACCTTTGGGTTACTTTAAATCTGGCAGGGCTTGTTTCTTTGTTTTTAATATAAAACAATTCTAATGTAAAAGCTGTTTTACACCAGAATTGAAATGAATTCACCTCAGGCTAAAAGAAAAGTACATTTATGCAGGAGATCACTCTTCAGCTATAAAAAAAAAAAAAATCAAGCACAAATGTTAGTTTATCTAAAGTAATTTTTGCTTATTAGTATGGCTGAATTGCATCATCAAAGGTCAGCAGCAAAGACACTGGTTAATAAAATGGAATTAAATACATAAAGATTATTTGTTTTATTTAACATATTTAATAATTGCAGGGTCGCGTCATATTTTGAGTTTGCATTTCACTGTTTTTATTCATATTGAGGAATACTGAATCTGTTTTTCTGTATGAAAAGATGAATTAATGCATGTTCACATTTAGTCTAGAATACAGTAACATCATGTTTACTCCCAATTTCCCAACAGGAGACTTGTCAGTCAGTAAATGGGGAAAAAAGTAACTGGCGTTACTTATTTGAAAAAGTAAATCAGATATTTTCTTAGAAATTCAAAAGTAATGCATTACTTTACTAGTTACTTGAAAAAAAGTAATATTATTACGTATCTCGGGTTACTTGTAATGTGTTACCCCCAACACTGTTTATGCTATTTCCTTTTTTAGGTTTCATAAATATATAATGTAATTATGTAATTAACCAATAAGGGGTAAATGGGGAAATATTTTCACATTCATTGCAGATTAGAATTAATATGGATTTAGTTGAAAAATATTCCTGTATATAAATAAATGATTGTTTGGGTCCAAACAGTCCTGAACTGTGAAAATCGTATACAGATTTTAAATGCATTATTAGGGTTAAACAGCACAGTGACAACTTGCCCCAGCATGCTGTGAGAACACGCTCCACTATATTAAATAAACTGCATCTATTTTCTGGGCAATAACAGTGAAAACGTTCAATAGCATATCTAAAACAGTGGAAATTTTCAACAGAGAACACCAGGGGCTATTGTGTGTAGCCCTCACATTGTATTCTTATTTATATTTTCACAGTGTGAGAAAGGATTTAGTCATCATTTAGCTAGAAGTGATACAAGCGGTGACATGTGTCCATCACAGTCCACACACACGTTTCTCCAGTCACACCTAACACTTCCAGAGAAAACATTAATTCCGAACAATTTATTTAACAGCTTCGTTATACACTTCACATAATTAAGCACAAGTTCAGCTTGATAAGCCTAAAGTACTTCATCGCTAAACCAAGCACGTATTCAGCGCTGTGGTGAAATTCAGCTCTTGCTAGCAGTGGTTCCTTTACACATTAAAGCAGTCTTAATTTCAAAGAGCTACTTAATTATTTCGTGTGACAAGGGGGGTATTAAAATCATAACTCCATCAATTATAGATTTGATCATTCACGGGCGAGGTTAACTATGCAGTGATGTGTGTTGAGAGAGTGGCTTTTAAAATGGAACTGGGTTAAATTGAACAGCTCACTGTTGAGAGTAATGAACAGTGACAAGTGCGCTCAATGACTGCTGCTGCTGCTAACAATGTAATTCAACAATACTTACTTAATAGTTATTTTCTTCAGAGACAATACAAAGCGCACTGTAACCATAAAGCACATAATAACACGCATACACTAGGCTTGGTAATCAGTGTCACATACCGTAGCATAAATGTGGGTAATTCATCCTGTCATTAGCTTTCTTCAGACACCAGAAGACACAAGCAAATGTCAGAGGTTAGATGGTCTACACACTGCTAAAAGAGCAAACGTTTTCCAGTCACATCAAAAATATTAATTCAGATTTGTATTCAATGTGTTTGTTCAGTTATACAGAAAAAAAAAAAAAAACATTTTTATATTTCAAACATGTTGGAGTCTTTCATTACATTTTTATTATTATAATTTCTGATATGTAGAAAAAGCATAAGACTGTAAACATCTTTATATACAGTGTCTTGCGAAAGTATTCATGCTCCCTTCATTTTTTCATATTTTGTTATGTTGCTGCCTTATGTTAAACTGCTTTAATATTTTTCCACATCAGTCTATCAATCTACACTCCTTACACCATAACGGCAAAGGAAAAACAGGGTTTTAACATCTTTGCAAATTTATTAAAAATAAAAAAAAACTTAAATGATTCCATTGCATAAGTATTCATACACTTACCTGGGACAGTTGGAAATTTAGCTCAGGAACATTCATATTGCTTGTATTTGTTACTAGTGCAACTGCACTTCAAGTTAACCTGTGGCAAATTCAGTTGAATGAGTATAATTTGGAAAGGCACACGTCTTAATAAAAGGTCTAACAGCTGAAATGAATGAGGTCAAAAAAACTGAATGTAGAGCTCAGAAACAGTGCGTCAAGCCACACATCTGGGGAAGAGTTCAGAAAAATTCTGCTGCATTGAAGGTTTACAGAAGCACGTAGTCTCCATTATCCTTAATGGAAGAGGTTTGAAACCACCAGGACTTTTTTCTAGAGCTGGCCTCCTGGCCAAACTGAGCAATATATGGAGAAGGGCCTTTTTAGACTGGTAAACAAAAAGCTGATGGTCACTCTTGAGCTCCATGGTCATATGTGGAGATAGGAGAAACCTACAGAAGGACAAACATCACTGCAACACTTCACCAATCTGGTCTTTATGGCGGTGTGGCCAAACTCAATCCTCTATTCAGTGAACACACATGAAAACACACTTGTAATTTGCAAAGAAAAAGCACCTAAAGGACCCTCAGACTGTGAGAAACAAGATTCACTGGTCTGACGAAACTCAATTTCAAGCATCAAGTTTGAAGGAAAACAGGCACTGCTCATCACCTGCACAGTAGCATCCTAACAGTATGGAGTGGTTAGCAGCCTCATGCTGTGGGGCTGTTTTTCAGTAGCAGGGACTGAAGGACTCATCAGAGTAGAAGGAAAGCTCAATGCACCAAAATACTGAGATGAAGCCTTAATGAAAACCCAGTCCAGAGCATTAAGAACATCCAACTGGGCAGAAGGTTCACCTTCCAACAGGACAATAACCCCAAGCACACAGCAAGAGTGGCTTATAGACAACTCTGTGAATGTCCTTGAGTGGGCCTATCCAAACATTTATGGAGAAACCTGAAAATGTGCATCTGTCCCTATCCAACCTGACAGATCTGACAGGTAAAGAAGTGAGAAGAAAAATGGCAGATAATTGCTAATTGCTGATAAGCAAAGCTTGTTGCATCATACCCAAAAAGACTTGAAGAAGAAAGGAACTGAAGTAAGGGTTTGAATACTTATGCAATTTACTTATTTCATTTTTTTTTAAAATAAATTTACAAAGTTGTGAAAATTCAGTTTTTGTTTTGTCAGTGTATGGAGTTTAGATTGATGTGAAAAAAAGTAATTTAAAGGGGTCATCGGATGCTAAGTTCACTTTAACATGTTGTTACATGTCACTTTTACATACATGGCAGTGTATGTACACATCTACCCTATAATGATAAAAATCCATGCAGTGGTTTTTAATTACTCTGTAAAAATAATATCCCCTTTTTCAAATTGAGCCGTTCTCAGATGCCCACATAGGCCACTCCCACAATAGTTGCTTGACATGAGTGTTTTACCTCAGATCAGCTGTAAAAGTCCGCCCTCTTTGTTTCGATGCCGGAGATTGAAGTTGAGCGATTGAGGTGTTGTGTTGCTGGATGTAATAATAAACATAGTGGTCGTCCTTTACTCCGGACATCTGAGCCGCTGAAGATGCAGTGGATTATGTTTGTTTGTGAAGGGAATGCACCTCCCGATCTACATATATCCGTCTATGTTTACGCGAATCATTCATGATCCAGCTTCACCTACAGCAGAAGTGAGTATAAGGTTTTTTTTTATGAAGCTTTGCAATCACCTTTCCTAATAATGTGCTAGTTAACAAGTTTAGCGGCTAAACGCAGCTGAAGTAAACAGGCTCGTCTCTCCACAGAGAGAAGAGAGGGGCGGGGTGAGCAGAGCTCATTTGCATTTAAAGCAGCCTCGACCAGAATGAGATGATTTTTGCAGAGCTGATTTTGGCAAGGTAAAAAGGGAAAGGTAAAATAGTGTTTTACACTACCATTAACCAAAGTATATTATAGACTTTTCATTCACAAGAATCATATCAACTCATTGAAAATGGGCATCCGATGACCCCTTTAAAGCAGTTTAACATAAGGCAACAACATAATAAAATATTAAAACAATTAAGAGGTATGAATACTTTCACAAGGCACTGTATACAGAGCAGTCAATAAATTGAAATCATTATAAAAACTGGAATGAAAACTGAGGGAACAGATTAAAAATAGAAGGCTTATCGCTTAACATGCTTGAAATTGCTGTAAATTTATGCTTTTTTTCAGAAATTTTATGTTGGAGAAGATGGTCTTTGAAGGACGTAATGGAGGTTTCAGAGATGACCACAATTCACATTCACTGCTTGCTCCTCCTCATATCAAGAGCAGAAGTGGGTTTTCCCAGGGATCCACCTCGGATCACAAATCAGTCGACATGTTTTACTCTTCTGGCTGGTTGAGCCAGCCCTGTAACTTACCAGAGGTCATGAACGTGCCTTCAGTAAACCACTAATCCAGTACTGTTAGGGAATCAGTCAGGATATTACAGACACAAGCAGTTTCAGTAGATTGTCCAGCACAGCTCAGAATCACCATGGCAGGGATAATGACACAGAATTTCCCAGGGTCAGTCTGCACAGCCATTCCATCCTCCGCTGCGGAAAGGTCATGTATTTTATTGAGCTCCCACACTGTCTTCCCCGTTTGGAGGAAATTTTCCCTGTGTATCTAATCTATGAGTCAACTGACATAATGGCCCACTTCATAAAGGCCCAATTTAGTGTTTGACAACATATTACATCTTACCTGATCTCTCTCTCTCTCTCTCTCTCGTAGAGGTATTTCATGATCGTCTAGGACAAATTTGGTCAGATTATAGAGACTAACCCGGTTATTTATTGTATTTGCTTGAGCTAGTCTGTTTTTATACATGCCTGACGATGTTGGTTGCTACTTGCTACTTTTCTATGTTTGCTTATCTTATAATTTCATCATCAAAAACCACTCATATTTGTAAGAGAGATTTGCAAGAGAATCTGACATAAAATATAACATTGCAATTTATTTCCAAGACAGCATGCTTATTGTGGTAAATATATTCATGATTCTACTCACCATACCAAAAAAAAGGACTTTTTATAGTACTTTTAAGATTTAATATTAAGATTCATTGTAGTATTTTAATTTAACTGAATAATTTTAACCCTTCCCTATTCTTCATTTTGTAAACAAATAATAATTGTATTTATTGATAATAGTAGCATTTCTGTAATGCCTTTAATTTAAATTATTAAAAGAAAACATTGTATCATAGAATTTTTAATAAATAAAAAAATTATTTGAGGAATAAAACACGATTGGAGTTTGTCGACATACCCTAACTGTCTTGAGCCAGAATACACAGAGTTCAGGGAGAGCAAGGCAAGATGAGCATTTGAGATTAAAAAGTATTTAAATTGCATTTTTTTTAAATAAAAATAACTGATCGTTTCGCTAGATAAGACTCTTCTTCCTCAGCTGGGATCATTTGAAGCCACATTTAAACTGCATTTTGGAAGTTTAAAATCGGGGCACCATATCAGTCCATTATATGGAGAAAACTGCAGAAATGTTTTCCTCAAAAAACATAATTTCTTTACTACTGAAGAAAGAAAGACATTAACATCTTGGATGACAAGGGGGTGAGTACATTATATGTGAATCTTTGTTTTGGAAGTGGACTTCTCCTTTAAAGACGATTTTCTCATTATTTAGATTTTTTTCTCATTATCCAGATTTTAAAAACAGCTGTATCTCAGCCAAACATTGTCCTAACAGACTATACATTAATGGAAAATTCATTTATTTAGCTTTCAGATATATTTATATTGAGGTATAAATCTCATTTTCAAAAAATTTACCCTTATGACTGTTTTTGAGATGCTATTGTCTGCATTTACAACTAAGGGGACATTATTTATTCCTTACGTTAAGTCGCTAAGGAATGTGGCTGCTACATATTCGAAGTAACGTTCAGAGTACAGCGGTGATACTAAAACGCGTGTTGGAGCCGAATCTGATGTTGATGCGATGAGAAAAACAACGCTGTGAGATTTCCTCCAATGGCGTTAGCGAGCGGAAGCACGTGGGTAAACAGGAAGTAGTTTCGGCATTTGGCGGGTTGAGCGGAGAAGACGTGCAAAAATGGCGGGTGAGTGTGAAAACCCTCTATAATAGCGGCTGTGTTTTATTGCGGCTGCTGTTGTAAACCGTGTGTATGTATGTGATGTTAGAGCTTGAGCGGTGCTGAGTGCCGATGGCTATGAGCAGATAGATTAGAGAAACAGAGTTTTAGCTGCGGCTAAATGCTAATCAACACAGAGATGAGCAGCACATGTTTGTTTACATGATTAACTGTTTGTTTTTAATGTCAGATATACTAACACACACCGACTCACAATATCACACAGATGAAAAATCGCACATTAAAATGATCAGATATGTCGCAGTTGCAGGTTAACTCGCCGTATGCTGTGCCTATGTGAGCTGTCAGTGTAACGTGCATTAGATATGTGCATGCCTTTATATCTGACATTATTTTTGAGTATAAATCTGCTAAACAGAAGTAAAGATACATATATGTTAAAACATAGATACGTTCATTAGAAGATAGTGACATGCTGGCATACACTTGGGTCCAAAAGACTAAGCACAATAATGCAGATTTTTCAATTTAGCATTTTAGTACATTTTTGTCAATACAAATTATATGATCAGTAAAGCAAATGATACAACAAATGATATGATCAGTATGGTTGAATTGTATAGTTACAGTCAATAGTTTAAAGCACATAAAACCTGATGATCATATTTTCCAGCATGATTTAAAATGTCAAACAGCAATGGAAGAAAATCTTATTTTCTGTGCAAAGAAATTTAAGTTAGTTATATTTGATTAGTGAAGTTATTTCAGGCAGTAACATTTAAACCCCACACTAAAATCTGTGAAACTGCAGTGCAGCATCAGCTGCATTATTATATTGTATCATAAAGTAGAATCTTCATGTGTGAGTTGTGTAGTTATGACAAAAATTATAGTTTGGACGTTTTTTTGTGCTGTTATGATTGACGTGTTTCTTTGTGCCTCTCCTACAGCTGTGAATGACATGGAGAAGAAACTTGCAGAGTATAAATGCGACACTAATGAAGCTATATGTCTGAAATTAGGTAAATCATTAATCATCACTTAAAAAGAAAAAAATGTCTAACATTATAAAGAGTTGATCAAATTAATTTTTTGTCTGATGTAGTGCGGTTCCCAGAGGAAATAGATGATGAAAGCACAACGTTTCACCCTGAGTACAGTCATCAGCTGTATGGAGATGAGTATGTATCACACACCATTGCATATACTCTTATACGTGTGTTTATAAATGTAATAACTCTCTCTCTGTGTGTCTGTGTGTGTTTGGCACAGTGAAGTGGCGTTTGGCTACAAAGGTCTTCAGATCCAGCTTTACTACAGTGCAGGGAACCTGAGCACGCTGTTCAAAGTCAAGTACACGGCCAGGGTCACAGACAAGTTTGACTGTGTGGAGGTACAGCTTGTTTATTGTTTGTCCATCTATATATGTCCATTTCACTGACTTTGTTTACATGCACAGTTTCTGTAAGCATACAGTCCATTGAAAATATGCATTTACATTTGCATCACATTCTGAACAGAGTCTGCACAGGTGGGGAGCAACATTTAGTGTCATAACAGAGAGGAATGCTGTCAGAGTCAGCTGACTATAGAATCAGGCAGTTATACGGCACACCTCAGTGCATACGTGCATGCCATGTGCCTTTCCAACATACGCAGGAGTAAGCAGTAAGCAAGGGTAGGAGCCAGTCAATGCGGACTTTATGCTAACTTAAATATTTGGTGTTTTGTCATTTAATGAAAATGTTGTTTCAAATTCACCCATTTTTTGTAATATTTCAAGTCAATAACAGTATCCAACTGGCTAATATAGATTAATATACTTTTATTATGAAAATAGAGAGCATGATTTATGGAAGTCTTTAATTCTAACTGATTATTTTAAGCCATCATATGTCATCATTGTCCAGCAATAGCATGTTTAGGAATTAAAATGTTAAAATCCAGTTATTTTAGCTGTACAAAAACAGTCCATTATGCTGCTTGTTATTGCAAACTTGTATTTGATTTATAATGTTTAAATTTTGTTTTGCAGTCATAAACACACTGGTTTTATAGGGTTAATTATAGTTATCTAAATCTAAATCCATAAAAAAAATCTTCATTAAAGCATTAAAGTAAATGTTAATTTATTGAAATAAAATATAAAAAAGTGAACTTATTTTCCTTGGTTTCCAAAACAGCATGTCTCATTTTAATTTAGTTTAACTTTATGTACTAAAAGAAGTACAACTGAAATAAAAATGAACACAAACTATATAGAAAAACTTTAAAAAAGGTAAAAATGACAAAAACATACATCAAAATTGAAAAAAAACTTTAAGTAAAATGAAAAGGGAAATTATAAAACAAAAACAAATTAAAATTATTAATAAAAAATATAACAGTATCTCAATGAATATTATCAGAAAAAAGGGGATTAGGATGGGGATTTGGTTCTGTCCATCTGATGTTAATTAAACAGAGGCTAATCATACAGCCGATTGTAAGAAAGGGCAAGAATTTCACTAGAGAAAAGTCTGTCATTTCTTCAGTAAGTTGAAATATGAAATTTTAATTAAAAAACTATTAGAGAATTAAAAAGACAAAAAAAAAGCATATATTAATAATTTACAGTAAGATCAATAAGATGCATTTAGGGAATAGAAAATACATTTCCATTTCATGCCCACTAACTATATTTAGCTAAACTTACTGTAATTGTGATGATGATGATTATTGTTTTTATTAGTACACCTTGCATATATACGATTTGTGTAACTACATTCTTTATATGCTTTGATGCCTTTATATGCTTTATATGGATTCAGAAGCAAGTTTAGACTTGTTCTCTGTTGTCCTTTAGGAAACACACCACACCTGTCAATACTAGAATGCTTGTGCTCACAGTGCTGTACTCAACAAGCCAAGCAAAGAGCAAAACTGGCATTTACAGGGATTTATAATAAATAACTCTCATTGAATGAAAAGCACTCTTCAGGGGTGTTTTACAGTATTGCCACAGTGATCATCTTTTATTAGCATTAGTTTTAGCAGTGCAGTGGTGAGTGTCTGTTCTTATTGTTTACATGTTGCTGATGTGATTGGTTGGCCATGTCAAGTTAAGCTCAGTATTCGTGTTGTGATATTAGTCCTAATTATAAAGAGCAGATCACAGCTGCACTCCGGGTAATTTGATGAATTCATTTAAAAATTGGAGAGAAATTCTCTCCAAATGTTGCACAAAACCTGCTTTTTCTAGTGCTTCTTAATTAAATTTAAAAAATGTCACAGAAAATTCATCATTCATCCAAACATGTATGACTTGTGCCAGATTACAAAGGAGAAATGTTCTATCTGCTCTTGTCCAGAAATGATGCGGTTTATGCCAAGTCTTCTGTCATGCGCTAGCTTTGTGGTGGGAACAGACTGAAATTTGTGTTATGGCACGTTGGTGCCATTTTATGCCAAAAAGCATTGGTTTTCACTTGTCTTGTGACCAGAAATCATTGATGTCATTGTTTATTTCATCTTAATGCTTTAAAAAAGGGGAAATTTTAGTGATTAATGACATTTTCGTTATGTTCTTTACATAAATATATCAAATGACTTAGCAGTCATTCTCAACCTTTTTGACTCCAAGGCCTCCCCCTGTCCTCAGCAATATTTGAAAGCCTGACACTCCTAGTTTCTGGAAATTACATTTCAGAATTCAAAAAGTTTTAAGAGCTGAATGTTCTTCAGTGACTGTTCTCATGCTTTTTATTTTTTAAATATTTAGGTCTAGAAATCACACTTTCTAAAAATTTAGGGATTTAAATAAGAAATATTTTGATTCCTAGTTGTTTTAGCTTATTTTAATGCTTGTTTGTTTGTTGTATTTTAAAATACTTAAAGAGAAGTCAATTTCCACAGCAAAAATTCACAGATAATTTACTCACCCCTTTGTCATTCAAGATGTTCATGTCTTCTTTCTTCAGTTGATAAGAAATTATGTTTCTTGAAGAAAACATTTCAGCATTTTTCTCCATATAGTGGACTACATTGGTGCCCCCTAGTTTGAACTTCCAAAATGCAGTTTAAATGCAGCTTCAGAGGGCTCTAAATGATCCCAGCCAAGGAAGAAAAGTCTTGTCTAGTGTAAATGATCTAACTACGCATGCGTAGTCTGTGTAATCCGGTTCATGATAGTTAGGGTATGTCGAAAAACTCCTATCTCATTCTTCAACTTCAAAATCACCCTACTTCACAGTTTTAATTTTTTAATTTTTTTTTTTTGCAGGGCATTTGATCTTCTTTGCATGTTCACTTTGTAAACACTGGGTCGGTACTTCTGCAGGAATGTAGGATGATTTTGAAGTTGGGGAAGAAAACAAGATGGGAGTTTTTGTATTGACCAGGAAAATGCAGACATAGACAAGATGAGCACTTGAGGTTAAAAAGTATTTAAATTGTCAGTTTGTTTTGAAAATGACGGATTGTTTCGCTAGATAAGACCCTTCTTCCTCGGCCCTTCGAAGCTGCATTTAAACTGCATTTTGAAAGTTCAAAACTGGGGGCACCATTGAAGTACACTATATGGAGATGATTCCTGAAATGCTTTCCTCAAGAAACATAATTTCTTATCGACTGAACAAAGAAAGACATGAACATCTTGAATGACAAGGGGGTGAGTACATTATCTGTAAATTTTTGTTCTAGAACTGAACTTCTCCTTTAGCAATCTTGACGTCCCCATAGAAGTTTGCTAAGACTCCATGATTGAGAACCGCTGGTTTATATACATTTACATTTATGCATTTGGCAGACGCTTTTATCCAAAGCAACTTACAGTGCATTTAAAGGGACGCATTTTGCATTTTATAATTCCTTGCTTTCTCTGGGAATTGAACCCATGACTTTTAAGCTACAGGAAAGCCTGTTGCAAACTTATTCATTTTATTGTCAAGAGAGAAATTTTTTGGTACAAAAAAGAACCTTTTGTATTCTAAGAGGAAGGAAGTCATATAATTCTGGAATGAATAAATGATGCCATTTGTTTTGCTGTTTTGTTTTTTTTTTTAAATGAGGGCTGTTCCAGTAATGTTATTCACCATTGTTGAGCAGTCATATGAGTTACTGGATCTCCCTGTGTCTACTGCACACACACTTTACAGGCCTGTCTCACACCATCCCAGACTCTCATTCCAGCTAATGAAACCTTTTACAGAGAGCAGATGTGTTTAACAGACACACTGACCTATATTGTAGCTCATCCTTTCTACAGTATTAGAACAAGCTTGCTTGTGTATGTGATTGATTCAGGTAGTTGTAGATTTGTAGACCTGAACTTATTAGTATTAGAACTAATTATATATTGTGTGCTGACACCACGTGACTGTTTAGTGGCATTTCCGAATGTCTTCCACCTTTAAGCATAGCATGTAATTATAGCCGCTAAACATACTTAAGGTGTTTATTGTGTGAGGATAGTTGATTTTATTATGGCTTTTCTTTTACGGCGCTTCACCGTTGCTCATATTGGGTTCTTTTCTCATCTTTTTTTTCCTTGTAGATGAAGATGTCTTTGATTAAAAGGTTTTTTTTCAGTGTAATTGGATTCAGTGCTGTTGTTGAACCCCATCGTATAAAGAAGACGCATTCTCAAAACCAACCTTAAGACTCTGAAGAGTCTTGGATCCTTAAGCGGCGTTAGTTAATACGGGAACACCACAATGGCTCGCTTTTATTTGTGCGATTGAGCAATTTGCCTGAGAAACTGTCTGTTTTTACCATTTTCTGTCTGCTCCGTTCTTGTCGTCCTCTCTTCGCTCCCATAATGCAGTGGTACAATAGTGAGTGTTACTGAGCTGCAGGTGCACCGATCCCCTTCTGATATTAGCTGATGTCTGAATGAGCAGGAATTAGCGGCGTGTTGCATTAGCCTTTTGTCGTGTGTTTTGTGGCCGTTGTGAATGAAGAGTCCCGCGACACAAGCGAGGCCCATCACGCGGCCAAAGGGCCCTGCTTAGCAACTTAATACAAAGTGTTCTCATGTCAGCCCCGCTGGAAATGGATACAATGCAAACATGGGTGTGCATTCTGCTGGGTAAAAAAATCCCAGAGAGGGTGGAGGAGGGGGGTGGCGCTATTGTCCGCCCCCAAAGCCCGTGAATGGAGAGGGCAAACTCGTTTGATTGAGTTCGCTCACCAGCCTCAGAACACAGGAGCCTATTATACATGTCCGGGCTTTTTTTTTTTTTTTGTTAAGTCGAGATCAATTCATTAAATTTTATTGCCCGGTGAGAAGCTGGGACACATTACGGTGGGGGGAACTTCATCTGATATTCATGGTTTAAGATAAGTAGTAAATGTATTCAATTAAGTGGTCTTTCAGAGGAGGCACAGGAAGAGGGGGGCTGGAAACTCCTCAGCTGACATTGCTAATTGCCTAATGGGTCTCCTTTTTGTGCCACAAAAATATGTATTTTTTTCCTTTAATTCCTTTTTGCGCCATGCCAATCACAGCTGAAGTATAGCTTAATGACAGAACAATAGGGAATTACTCTGTTAGGGCTCTTTTGTGATTATATGTAAGGCCAAGCGCCGGGGGAATAGACGCATAACTCATAAATGTGCCACTTCAGTTTATATGATTAAATTCAGCTGCTTTCACTGTATACTAGACACAGCTGAGTTAACCGCTCTCACTCTGTGGGAGCTTGAAACGTGCTTTAGATTAAGATGAACGCGTGTTTCCTCTATAGAGATGCACACATTCTGTCTCGTGTGCGGATCTTTGCCTTTAAAGGGATAGTTCAGCGCAATATTCTGTCTTCATTTACTAACCCTCATGCTGTTTCATGTGACAAAAAGTGAGGAGTTTAGCAGAATGTTCATGCTGCTCTTTTCCATATAGTGAAATCTGACAGTAGCTATGTTTCCGTTGCCCTGTTTTTTTTTTTTGTTTTGAAGCATTGCATCAGAAATGAGTGGTGGAAATACCAAATTTCAGGAAAAAAAATCGCAAAATTGTTTTTACGCTGACTTGAAGTGGTTTTTGACGAAGGGTTCATGCGAATAATGGAAGATGGAAACGCATTTGCCAAATAATTTTCTCCATGTGCATCAAAAAAGACTGCGTGATGGGATGGCATAACTTGACTAACCAGCGGACTGATCTTGTTGCACAGCATCTGAAATGTTATGGTCATTCTTTAATGCCCAAGCAAAGTCTGTCGTCCAAGTATTTCTGTATAATTGCCTCACAGAACTGTCTTAGGCAACTGCGTTCCCAAACAGCAGGCATCCACCTCCGAAAGCAATGACCGCATTTATTGTCTTTTGTGTGCTCGCTCTGAGGCGCAAGTAATTTATTATACATGAAAATTATTATATTCAGTAGCTTCTCCTACATTTCTTAGTGATATTTAGTGCCAGTTTATCAGGAAGTGATGATTAGTTCTTTTTGACTCGTTGGATGGAAATGTTGTTTATTCTCAAATGTTTTAGGCGATATTCCAATTTTGCGCATAAGGTAAATTTGCAACTTTGGATGTAAACCCAGCTAGTGACCAGTGGTTGTTCAGTTCCTAAGAGAACAACAACAACAACAAACACAATTAAAGTTTCAAGTAATCCATGTGCCATCTTCTTCTGAAGCCATATTTAAGGCATATTTAAATTAGATGTATGTTACTATTCAAAACACTTTATTCAGCAGAGATGCATTAAATTGATCAAAAGTTACAGTGAAACATGATTTCTAAACAGGATTTCTATTTCAAAATAAGTTGCACAAAAATATGGAGTAGCACAACTGTTTTCAACATTAGTAATAAACGTTTCTTGGGCATCAAATCAGCATGTTAAAATGATTTTTTGATAGATCATGTGACACGGAAGATTGGAGTAACGATGCTGAAAATTCAGCTTTCGTCACAGGAATAAATTACATTTTAAAATATATTAAAATAGAAAGTAGTTACTTTGATTTGTAATAGTATTTCACAATATTATTGTTTTTAATGTATTTTTGAACCAATAAATGCAGGCTTGGAGAGCATAAGAAATGTTCATTTAAGCAATTGTTTTCGCATATACATTTTTTTTTCTTTTAACTGAGTAAAATTCAGTGTGACTTCAGATTTACACGGTTCTTTACATGTGATTCTTAGAGGTTTAAATATTGACTTTGCTTTGTTACTCTTGTTTGAATTGTAATATACACTGGTCTCTTACATAAATGCTGTTCTCTCATAGCAAATGTTTGTAGTTAGTCATTTGTTGAAATGTTGGTAGTTAGTCATTTAAAGGCTGCTCACTCTTTCTGTGTTTGTTCTCAGCCAGATGATGTGGAGGGCAAGATCAGAGAGATCATTCCTGCTGGTTTCTGCTGTAACACAGATGACTTCATCTCTCTCCTGGAGAAAGAGGCCAACTTCAAACCCTTCGGCAGCCTGCTGCACACCTACAAAGTTCACAATGTGGAGGCAGGAGAGGATCTCACCTATCAGATACACAAGGTACAGAGTGTCCCACAGCATGTTGAGTCACTGCTCGGACAGCTGGTAATGTCATTCAGCATTCAAACTGGAATACAGTCGAGTTTTCAGGTCATTGTAACAGGTTTGGATCACGAATAGCGAAGAGTGTTATGCTGTGGTTTTACTGATTCATGTTATTTTTTTCTCGCTCACATAGGATTTGTTACCTGCAGAAAATAAACGTTTCAGATACGGAGAAAGTCAAATGAAAGATTGTTGTATTTATAACTATGTTGAATTTAGACTTTTTGAATGTACCATGTTATGCAAAAGTGTTGTTAGGAAGTGTTGACTTTGCCACTACACATTTTACACACTTCACTGCTTTTCATGATTTCAGGTGGACATCTCGTGTCCAGGCTTCAGAGAGTACCATGAGCGCTTGCAGACATTCCTCATGTGGTTCATTGAGACAGCCAGTTTCATCGATGTGGATGATGATCGCTGGGATTTCTTCCTTGTGTGAGTGTCTAATACAGATCAGATTCAGTCTGTATCAGCATCAAGTATTCTTATATTTGTCACATTTCTTCATAATAAAAGAATGCTATAGATTCAGGTATTGACAGCATGTGAAGCCTCCTGATGATTACCACAGAAAATAATCCCTCATTTCTCAGTTTGAGAACATTTGCAAGAACCACTTTTTTTGTAATGCTTGTCTGTCTAAATGGCAAGACACAAAGCATTTAAAATAAATATACTTTTGAAAAAATAACCGCAAGACTTCATATGTTAAACATGTTTAAAAGTCTGCATCATACATGCAAGGATGTCAGAATGTGTTTACATCTACCACAGAAATGTCTGTCTGTAACTTATAACCAGCTGACTATAACAAGTCTCTCTAGTTTCACCACTAAAAGGATCATTTAGACAACTGTACAAATCAAGTAATACAAACATGTTTGTTTTTTACCATCAACTCAAAACTAAATTATTCGCTGTGGTAATTGACAGTGTGTTGCAGATACTGTTACAGTATCAGATACAGATACATTATGTACTTTCCACTTAAAGAGATAGTTTGTCCTAAATTGAACATTTTATCATCATTTGCTCATCCTCATGTTGTTCCAAATGTATGACTTATTAGATAATTCAGGTAACTTATTAGATAACCTATTCGATAACTTATTAGATTATCTGTCTGTCTTTAAAGTCTGTGTTTTTTAATTCATATAATTCACTGGTAATCAGAATGGTTTGGTAACCAACATTATTTAGAATATCTTCTTTTGTGCTCTGCTGAAGAAAGTCATACAGGTTTGACACAAGGGCCGTAAATGATGACAACATGTTAATTTTTGGGTTAGCTATGCCTTATGCCCTATGCAGATCAGGGTAAGAGTAATAAAGTTGTTTTTTAAGGACCTTTTTTACCACTTGATATGAATTAGGGCTTTACAGTGCAATTTGCGACTGAAAACTACTTCGTGCGACTATGAAAAATATTTAGGAGCACCAGTGTGAAAAAGGTTTCTGTGTGTTTTTGCAACGTTGAGTAATGTATCACAGACATATCTCACAAGTCCTTTAATAAACAAAGTGTAGAAAGAGTGTAAATAAGAGATTCATTATGCAGTGTAGAGAGCTTTGTTGATTATGATGGAACCTTCTGAGATTGCGATGATCTAAGATGAGTGACGGCTTTTAATGATTTTTAAGGGAGTTTATAAATGAGATATTGATTTAATGCAACAGTTAAATAAACAAAAATTAATATTAAGTGACATTGTCTGACTATTGCCTGATTTTGTCGTCAAAAGTAGTTTAAAACAGGTCGCAACTGAGCCGCTTCGCATGTCCATTCAAACACAGCGGTGTTTTCTTTATGAATAACGTCCGTTTTTAAACTAATCTACTGATTCAATTTCTCATTCATAAAGACAGTCTCTTGCTTTATTCCTGAATGAATAAGCTGTTCGAACAAATCAAATGAACGAATGATTCAGTGTTAATATCAGTGATTTACCGCCACCTACTGGCAGTTTTAGTTTCATATTTTAAATATCTTTTCAGTTATTTAAGTCATTTCTATAGTCAAAATTTTAAATTTAAAACATTAATCTCAACATGAATTTATGAATGAGCCTCATTAAACATGAAAATACACCTTCAAGCCACTTCTGTGTTGTTCTGTGCCATCTCTGTAGTACAAATACATTTATTTTTAAATACATTTTAATTAATTACTGATTTAATTTGATTGGCAACTTACTCTTATTCTACTTGTTATTATTCTGTTCTGTTTTAATTAGAAATTTGAAAAAGCTTATAAAATATATGTATATATATATTTTTTTAAATTTGGGATAAAAGATGACACTTATAATAAAGTTAGAAAAATCTCATTACAAAGGTAAAAACAAAATACAAGTGTCAAATATCACCTTGTAATGGAAGGCTGGGAATTTTGATCAGATTTTTTGATTACTGATTAGAAGGTGCTCCTTAAAAGAAAAGTAAGCGTAGAGCCCTGTGAATGTAATACCTGGGTCCAAAACCAACTGATAACCAGTGACAGAGAAATGCTAAATAAAAGGTCTCTCAGATATATCTAGATTTATTCTTTGAATAAATGTAACTTGTTGGCAGCAAAAATAGAAATCAAGTGCTCTCACAAAGCCAGCGAGTGCCGATAAGAAGGTAGTGTCAATTAATAGTGAACAGTAACTTTCTGAACAGTGGGTCTCTCTCACACTCGCACACGTGTAAAGCGTCCGAACGGGCCCAGTTACGTCTCTCCTGCCTTTGTGGGGCCTGTGGGGCCAATTATCAGGCTGCTTTAATTATATTTTCTCCTGCATTGAGGCAAATTGTTGATCTGGCAAGAGTTTCCTTTGTGTTGTTTGTCTCGTTTCTTTGCTCTTGTGTTTCTTTCTTTCTTGAGTCAGGCCAAGAGGCTGAATTGAATGTTGTTGTCTTTTGAAACGCTGAATGAAGTCTCCAGTGGTAGTGAAGGGGACTCTGCCTGTGTTTTCTTTGCTTTGGCACCTATTAAAACAGACAATGGGCAAATGGACTGGAGTGATGTGAAGAGGCTAGATGCCTGCCTCTCTGCTCTAAGTTGCAGTGCACCAATTAAGTGCATAATGCATTCAGTGTCTCCAGCAGGTGCAGCGACAGGCCACTGGCCCTCCGCAGCGTGTTCGCGGTGACGACGGGGGGGGGTCCGGTGCATGGGAGCGTGCCTACGATTGACCTGCCTGCCTTTGTCATCTCTCTCTCTATCTCTCTGTCTTTCTTACAGATTCGAGAAGTACAATAAGGATGGAGAGACCCTCTACGCGACGGTTGGCTACATGACAGTGTATAATTACTACGTATACCCAGACAAAACCAGACCACGTGTCAGGTAATTACTAAGGAAGCACGTGCCCACTATCTGCTTTATTCTGCGAAAAAAGGAAAAGAAAATTACACATCTCTCTCTCCCTTGTCCCTAAAACTCCCAAATTACCGTCTTGCATCTCTCGTGTGCCAGCCCCTCTCTGGGTATTATAAGACCCACGAATTCAGCATCACCCGCCCGAAAGCTCGTTTTGAAAACGAGTCTAATGTATTGATTGGCAAGACGCACTAACGTTTCATTACGTTGGCCACTGCTGAATGAACACATATAACCTTTCGCAGACTGATGATATCATTGCTTACTGTATTTGAGAATATTTTCAGCAGCTAAAATGAGGCGGATGAAAGTGTGACCGTCTCTATTAGTAATTCTCAACTAGTGGGTCGCAACCCACAATGAGTTCTGATAGCATGGGAAAAACCGTGCTAAATGCAAATAATAAATTGCTACTAAGCACATAATCGTATGTAGAACGAATGGTAGAATAAACAGGATTATCAACTTTTTAATGGCAGGACAAAACATCCATTCCTTTTGCTGTTGATGTCAAAGGTCACACATCCATTCACTCTTTCCCTTGGTAATATGGCAAATACTGTGTAATGTTTGTTTATGCACGTATTAATTAGCTAGTGGTGTCATATTTGATGTGCAAATATATTAGGTCCTTAATTTCTATCATGATCAAAACTTTGCTGAAAACTCTGTTTACTCAATCTACCACATGCCTTATGTCATCTGATCGATTGAGTTTTTTAGCAAGTAAAAGTTATTTTTAAATTGTAAAAACATCCCCCTTAAGGTTGATTTTTATAAACTGAACATAAAATTAACACTTTACAGTAAGGTTAATTAGTTAACAACTTAAGTTAACATAAACTAAGAATCAACAATTCTTCTGCAGCGTTTATGCATCTTAATGTTAATTTTAGCATTTTCTAATGCATTATTAAAATCCCAAGTTGTGTTTGTTGACATTAATTAATGCACTGTGAGCTAACACGAACAAACAATAAACGTCTGGATTTTTATTAACTAAAAATTAACAAAGATTAATAAATGCATTAAATTTATTAAATGTATTGTTTTTATTAAATCATAAAAAATGTATTGTTCATTGTTCGTTGATGTTAGTTAATACATTGACTATTGTTTACAAATGACACCTTATTGTGAAGTGTTACAAATTATATTTTATGTTGATACTTCAGTATGAACACCTACTGGGCTAATGCAGCTTAGGTTTACTTGATTTTCCATACAGTCATCATTGTATTGCACTGCATGTTTTGTCCCTACAATAAAACCTACAGAGCTTTGATCATAAAACTAAACATTATATCATCTTACTAAGATTCTAGTGGGAGATATGAGTGACAACTTTATATGCATTTATAAAATGTATATGCAGGTCATGTAAGTAGTCTGTTATATTGTTATAAATATTTCATTGATTTATATTACAGGCTATCAGAATGTAATCTTTTTGGCAATGTAAGTATTAGAAACTGCAGAAAGTTTGAACAACATTAAGGTGTTTTTTATAAATAATTTTATGTGATTAACAGTTTTGTTATGGTGTTGACTCACTTGATGTTCAATGTGAAATGTTGGTCTTTAAGCAAAACCTCTGGTCTATAGTGTCAGTTTCAGTAGATTCTGTAAAGTCAGTAGTGTAGTGTGCGTCTGAAGGGTGCTGGAGGTGTAACAGACCTCTGTGTTTGCAGAACTGTTGCTCAAGAGCTCTAACCTTAAATTGGTATTGTGCCTAAGCATCTTCTCTCCTGTGAACCGTCACTAAAGCTTTTGTGTGTGTATGTGTGTGTGTGTAGCCAGATGCTGGTCTTGCCACCATTCCAGGGAGAAGGCCACGGGGCTCAGCTATTAGAGACAGTCCACCGATATTACTGCACTTCTGCTAAAGTACAGGACATCACAGGTATGAGCCGACACAGACGGCTAGATTAAACATTTGTGATCTTTTGTGTGACCGCAAAACCAGTCTTAAGTAGCACGGGTGTATTTGTAGCAATAGCCAAAAATACATTGTATGGGTCAAAATCATTGATTTTTTTACTTTTATGCCAAAAATCATTAGGAAATCAAGTAAAGATCATGTTCCATGAAAATATTCTGTAAATTTTCTACCGTAAATATATAAAAACTTAATTTGTGATTAGCAATATGCATTAAGAACTTCATTTGGACAACTTTAAAGGTGATTTTCTCAATATTTAGATTTTTTGCAGCTCAGATTCTGTTATTTTGAGCAGTTTATTTCTATTTTTATTGAGGTTATTACTAGAGGTCTGCACGGGCTTTAAACTGAAACCTGAACCAGGTCTGCACCCGAGATTGTCTGACCCGACCCAACGCAACTCGAGCGGCACTGTTAAATTTAGAGCTCAAACCCGAAATTGGTTTTTTATAATGAATAACTTTTTAAATATGCTGTATTTTGCGATTGCATGCAACGGCCAGTAAACAAATACGAAGAAAGAGTTTCATTAAGGCTCACGGCTGGTTCAACATACAAGGAAAAGATAATAAGTACTTACCAGTTTTGAAATTTTATAATAAATTCCACCAATTTTTTTTAATGGTTGTAACTACAAGATCATAATTCTTTCATTGTGCAGTTTTCGTTGTAAACTATAATAAGTTTTCCTGATTGCTGTATCGCAATCATTGCTCTCAACTTGCCAACAGAGAGATCAGGGCAGGCACAAGAGCAAAACAGATCTCAACAGATGGCAAATAAAAGTTATATAAGGGATAATCCATCTAGCATGAGCCTTAAAATATTTTAATGCACGACTTGGAGGCAAAGGATAAAAATTACGGTCATTTTCGTCAGTTATGGCACATTCTAGCATTCTGTATTCTTTAAATCAAACACAGAGGTGAAATGTGGTAATATCACATTTATTTAAATTAATTATTAATTATAACATTTATTTGAATTAATTAGCCAGAGAGAGGGGAATGAAAGTTGTGTGTGATTACCTGCGTCTGTGCGTCTCTCTCTCTCTCTACAATCAATGAAGCTGAGTTTAGTTACAACGATTTTACCCACTCGTTGCTGAGAAATATAATGTAGCGAGTCAGTATCGATGCTATTTTATTAGCTAATAAAAGTTTCTCTGCGCCACAGTGTTTCTGTGTTTGCACTGCACGTTCTCCGATCTCTCTGTGCAAGTAATGTGTGTGCGTGCGTCAGTGAAAACATAGCCTGCTGCATATAGTTTTACCTTGGCTACAAACCCGAGCCCGACCCGAACCTGAAGCTATTCGTTAAATATTAACCCAAACCCGACCCGAAACCCGAGAGAATTTTGGGACCTCTAGTTATTACTAGGACGTTTTATTACTAGTGGTGTTGGTCAGGATCACTATTACTATTTCTCATACTTAAAGGCTTGAACCAAACCATTAATGCTAAGTATTATCATTTGGCTTATAACTTGTCCCACACAATGGTACCCCTGGAAGACGATAAAGGTGTTAACAGTGTTTAGGTTAAAAACAGTCACAACAATACAGTATAGATTTATAACGTCGGCCATCGTTTGGCCCTAACATAATTTTATTATCCATTATATATAATCTACATTATTGCACAGCCCGCTGGATTATTGCTGACTGCTGAATTAATTTATTTCAGATTAACCTACAGCCTCTTTATTCTCAAATGATAAAATATTTTCTATAATCTCTATATATTTATTTATTTTATTTAAGTGGCTGTGTAATAAGTGGGACAATGTAAAGTCTTCACTTTGTGTCAGGGTTCTTATCAAGCTTTTGGGTTTATTTCACAACAATCAATGGCTAACATAAACCTTTTTAGGCTGTCTAAATTTTACATGCATTATTGCAGCCAAAAATGACAACATGAAAGTTCTAATACAGTCGATTGTAATTACGCTTGTTTCTTTCTTGATTTTGATCTTGGAAATTCTTTGCAAATGGTTTTATCTGAATAAAAAAATTATTAAAGCCTTGTACCATTAGAGCGTGTTTTCAGAAAGCCAACCTGTATGATCACACCTCCATTCTAATGATATTCTGTGTGTGAAAGGGAGAGAGGGCAAAGTGTTGTGAATTTCTTTTGGTAAGGCAGTTGTTGCTGTTGAGTTGCTCTGCCTTCAGTTTTGGGGAGGTGAAGGGATGTGATGTTAATTGCCGGCAGTTTGCTGCTGAAATGTGCTGGCCACATGCTGCCACTCACTCACCCCCTCAACAAAGACACAATTATTCAGAAAGAGAGAGAGGGGGGGGGCGACCACACTCTACCAGATCTACCAGCACTTTCAGTTTTCTGTTTATTTCTCTCTCTCTCTGTATAGAGATATATTTACTGAAGTTTAATATATTAAGACACTTTTTAAAACATCTTTGTTTTAATGCTCCTGTGTTTGTGAGGCAGTGAGGTCAACTTTAGACTAATAGTTTAATCCTGAATTTTATAATGCCAGCAACATCAATGACAATATCTTATTCAGTATATCACCCAACCCTAAACTCTGTCTCTGTCTCTTCAGTCAGTGACTAATTACTAGTCAGTAGTTTAGTAAGTCTTTGTTCCCCTGATTACCAGAATAAACATGCATTTAGCTTAATTTTCACCAGTGATGCATTCGGCAGATGTAATCAGTGTTTTCATGAAGGTTGAGTTATGTCTGTCTGGCGTCAGTGTCTTTATACTGTATTTTACCAGTTGAAAACTTTGAAGACTCTCATGAGTTGACTCTTTCTTAATTGTCTGCTCTGCAGCGGAGGACCCGTCTGAAAACTATGTGAAGCTGAGAGATTTCGTGCTGGTGAAGCTGTGCTTGACTCTGCCATCCTTCTCCAGTGAGAAACTCTCTCAGGGCTTCAGTGAAGAGATGGTGTCTGAGGCCAGAGAGAAACTCAAGATCAACAAGGTATAGCATCCCTTGCAGCTTTACTTACTAAATTCTTCCTTTTTATTGATAGAAATAGTCAGGAAAAAAACACAGCAGGGAATGAGATTGCACCACAGCTCAGTGACCTTTTTAGACCCTTAATGATTTAATGTGCATTTCACTATTAAAGACCAAGAGTGTGACAACCAAATATCACCTGTTTTCAAGCCTCTTTCAATAGATTAATTCAAATAAATCAGTTCTTTTGAACTGTTTGTTTCAGTAAAATCATTGTTGTGTGATCACTAAAAACAGTTCTGTCACATTTTGTGCCTTAAAATGTTTTAGTTTAAAATATGTGTAACACTGTTTATTTTACATGGTTATATTGGTGCATATAAGTTGAATTAATTAGTCATTCCTTGTTTATATTTTCAGAAACTGAAAGGTTATATAGGTTTTTTTTACTCCCATTTTGTATTTTGAATGCACTTTTAAACAACAGCTTGCCAAAAAACCCTGAAAGTTTTAAATAATTTCAGATCAAACTTGAAGATACTGTATTTAACATATTTTTCCAGCTATTTTACCTAGACCTTTTATTGCCGTGTTTTTTGAAGCTTTTGATGCTGTGTACTGTAGATGAAAAAGCCAAGTAATTATACAGTTAATTTTACAAAGAGTTTGTGCATTTATATATAGAGGTAATGGTTTTGTCCTGATGGGTTTTCAACTTGTAATGCCCCTCAAGGTAGGAGTGAACATCCGTTTCCTCTGGAGGCCGCTGGCCATTAGCAGGTAGTGAGTGGGAGTGGGCCTAACAGTGACCCCTGTGGGACTCCTCTCTCTCGCCACTCCGGCCACTCTTTAACTGCTCCAATTATAACCCAGCATCTCCTTTTATGCCCCACAATCCCCTCTGTTCATGTTGTTTGTGAGTGATTATCTCAGGGTGGTGCCAGTGGCATGGCCAGGCAAAATGCTTGGCTCTCCATACTACCCTAGTGGGAACTGCGTGAGGTATGGTGGACCTCTCGGAGTCATGGTTACTGAAGGAGTCATGGTTACAGATTCAGAATAGCACGGGAATCCCAGAACAAGATGCTTTTAACCCCAGAGAATTGGACAAGGTTAAAGAGTCAATCCGAAATTGCTGCTTTTTACTGTTACCAAACTGCATTACTCTTCTCAATTTAAAGTTAGCACATGGAAGTTACACCTTATTGTAATGTGATGTAAGATTTTATGTTTGATTAGAAACTAATAATTTAATCATCTATGTTTTTTTGCCCTTATCAGCAAAACAAAAGGCTTCTAAGAAAACTTAGGGAAGTTACCTACATAGCACAGTGAACATTATTTCATATGATTAATGATGTATGATGTTCTTCCTTTGATTTAGGTTTTGACTTTTACATGTGTGTATGTCATAGCTTAGGCTTTATGGATAGCATCAGTGGCACACTAACAGTTTTCAGGAATTTCCGATATACTGCCATGCAAAATGTTGGGATCTGTAAGATTTTTAATGTTTTTTTTTTAATTTTTTTTTTAAGAATTCTCTTATGCATCTTATGCATTCTTATTGGAACCTGTGATTCTTTTTTTTTTCAGGATTCTTTGATGAATAAGTTAAAAAGAACATTTTTTTCAAAATATAAATATTTTCTAACAATATAAGTAATTGCTATCACTTTTTATTAGTTTACAGTTGAGGTCAAAAGTTTACATCCCCCTTTCAGAATCTGCAAAATGTTAAATATTTTACCAAAATAAGATGGATCATACAAAATGCATGTAATTTTTTTTATTTAGTACTGACCATATTTCACTTAAAGAAGTTTACATACAGTCCACAAGAGAAAATAATAGCTTAATTTATAAAAATGACCCAGTTCAGAAGTTTATATCCCCTTGATTCTTAATACTGTGGTGTTACCTGAATGCCACAGCCAGTGATAATTGTTCATGAGTCCCTTGTTTGTCCTGAATGGTTAAACTGCCCGCTGTTCTTCAGAAAAATCCTTCAGATCCCAAAAAAATCTTTGGTTTTCACACTGAGGACAACTGACTCATATGCAACTATTACAGAATGTTTTTAAATGCTCACTGATGCTCCAGAGGGAAACTCAATGCATTAAGAGCCAGGGGTGAAAACTTTCGAACAGAATGACAATGTGTACATTTCACAAATGTCATATTTTTTCATTTAGTACTGCCCTTCAGATGCTACAGAAGATGTTTCCCAGAAGACAAAAAGAGTTAAATTTACCTTGATCTTCAAATTAAAATTATTTCACCGCCCCCCCCCCGTGGCTCTTAATGCATTGTTTTTCCTTCTGCAGCGTCAGTGAGTGTTTGAACCATATGAGTCTCTCAGTTGTCTTCAGTGTGAAAAGATGGATCTCAAAATCATACAGTCATTGTTGGAAAGGGTTCAAACACACAAAAATGCTAGAAAAACAAAGACATTGTAGGACCTGAATGATTTTTGTAAAGAACAGCTGGCAGTTTAACTGTTCAGGACAAACAAGGGACTCATGAACAACTATCACTAAACAAACAAACACAGCTGTGGATCATTCAGGTAACAACACAGTATTAAGAACTTTTGAACTCATTTTTATAAATTCAGCTATTATTTTCTCTTGTGAACTATATGTAAACATCTTTTATGTGAAATATCTTATTCAGGTCCGTACTAAATAAACAGTAACATGCATTTTGTATGATCCCTCTAATTTCGGTAAAATAATTCACATTTTTAATGATTCTGAAAGGGGGATGTAAACTTTTGACCTTAACTGCAACACATCCTTGCTGAATGAAAGTATTATTTTCCTTAAAGAAAAGAAAGAAAAATTGACAGACCACAGACTTTTAAATGGTAAATTATATGGTCAAAAAAGATTTATAATGTTCTTTTTAATGTTCTTTTTTTGTTTATTAAAGAATCCTGAACAAAAGTATCACAGGTTGTAGCAAAATATTAGGCAGCACAACTGTTTTTAGCGTTGATGATAAATCAGCATATTAAAATGATTTCTGAAGGATCGTGTGACACTGAAGACTGGAGTACTGATGCTGAAATTTTAGTTTTGCATCACAGGAATAAATTACATGTTAAAATATATTCACATAGAAAAAAATATTTCACACTATTGCTGTTTTTACAGGATTTTGTACAGGATCAATCTTACTGATCCCAGACTTTTAAATGTCAGTGTAAAGCTTTGCTAGATCTTGTCACTTGTATCACTCAGTGCTCTCTTTATTTTCACATAAAATCATTTAAAGCCAATTCAGTATTTCATTTTCAGGTTTTATTGTTTTGGAAAACAATGTAATTGAATAAATATTGCACAGTTGGCTTGTCATTATCATAAAATAAACCCCCTCAGGGTGATAGAAGACCCCTTGGCTTTGTTTTATAATCATCCTATCTGTGTTTATTTTGCAAAAATGATGGGCTTCCTGAACTCTACTCACGGGAATTGGTAACGCATAACCAGACTTTCAACTGAAAGTAGTCCCGCCGTAATTTGAATCAAACATTTTACTAAAGAATTCATGCAAGTGCTTTTAAAGAGAATCTGACCCTCACAAGATGCCACAGATGCTGTCCTCAAACTTTGTTGAAAAAGCTTGAATATTTGTTTAAAGAAACAAATCTTTACAGTATGTTTCTCGTCTGCTGTCTAACTTTCAGAAACATGCACGCCGTGTTTATGAAATTCTGCGCCTCAGAAACACAGACATGAGCGATGAAGAGAAAGCCAGAGAATTTCGCTTGGAAGTGAAAAAAAGACTCTATGGACCATACAGAGTAAGTGTGTGTGCTTTACTTGCTTATGTTTGGTCCATCCCTGTTTGTCTACGTTGACTGACTGCTTTTAAGAAGCAGAATGACTGCAATCTGGCTTAGTACACAGAGTACATTACCCATTAGGCGTAACTGCTACAACTCCCATGCAATGATTAGTCAGTCATAAAGCGCAGAGAGCGGAGCCTGAGCTTCGTGTGCTGAACATGGATTTCAAGAAACAACAAAACAAGTGAAGTCTTGCCAAAACAAACCCCGGCCGCGACTGCCAAGGCTGGCCTGCTTGTATAACATTCTCCAAACCGCACAGCTCAAACTACAACATGTGAAATGAAGCATTTCTGCACTTCAAAGAGAGCTGCACATTTCTAGGCCTGTTTATATGTGCTATATAAAAATGAACAGAAACAAAACTCTTTCAGGGCTGCTGTTCTGATATTCTGCAGTCTTTGTCTGCTATAATTTATTCATTGAGTGGCGTGAATAGTTTGCGCCGTTTCCTGTGTGATCCTCTCACGCGGTGTTAAGAGCGAGAGGGACCCGAGGCCTCGGTCTGGGTTTGTTTGAGGGTATAATGGCTCACACCGGGCGGCAGCCGCAGTCTCCACATCCACACCACGAGCTCCATTCACAACAAGTGTCATTATTACAGATTTGCATCTGATTTAAGCGGAGCCATTTAGCAGGGAGAATGCAGCACCCAGTCACCTGCACACGGACTCTCTCTCTAATCCGCTCTCTCTGCATGAAGACACGCTGCGGTTGTGTATCTCAGGACCGGAGCTGTGCAATGTCACGAAATTCTTTTGACCTCAATAGTTATCCTTCTGCAGGCTTGTGTATATGTTATAGTTATCATTTAAACGCACTGTATTTTTAATGTCTTAAGTAGTTATCCTTAAGCCCACACAACCCCTGCACTGATTATCAGAGAAATAAAATCTATGCATTATCATACTGGCCAGAATATTTAAAGAAATACACTACTGTTCAAACGTTTGGCCTCAGTAAGATTTTTTTATTTTTATTTTATTTATTTAAATAAATTAATACCTTTATTAACTATCCATTAATTGATCAAAAGTAACAGTAAGTCTTTTGTAATGTTACAAAATGTATCTATTTCAAATAAATGTTGATTTTATATTTAAAAAAAAAAATTAATTTACTATTCAACAATAAATTCTTAAAAAAAAAAAAAGCAGCATAATCATTTTAATTGAAAACAAAAAACATGTTTATTTATTTTTTTAAAGTTTGATTTCTTTCTGTGGAACACAAAAAAAGACTTTTTCATGATTCTCGCACAAAACTGTGTATCATGTCTTCAGAAGTTATGGAATATAGCATATGAGGTGCTTCTAGAATTATTTTATGATGTTTTAAGGGCCCTATGAAATCTGTTTTATTTTTTTGCCAAATTTCGTTTTTTTTTTTCCCCAAATTCCATTTTTTTTCTCTGTTTTAATTTTTTAAGATTCAGTTTTTTCCATTTTAAATTTTTCTGAGCTCTTTTTTTTAATGATTAATTACATTTTATTACATTTTTTAAATCAAAACGCAAGTCTAATTAATTAAAATTATGAAACATGCAAGTTAACATCAATTTATTAAACAAAATTTGTATTTTTTTCTCACCGTTTTATTGTTTCCAAATTCTGTTTAAGCATGTCTGATTATTTGAATGCATAACTTTAATTTATTAAAGTTTATTTCTACAATATTAAAAATTTTTCTGGTTATCAAATGAGGGCATAAAATATAAATTTAATTTATCTTTTAATCAAATGAAACTTAAACAAGCTTTATTTTTTGACAAGTTACTAATAAAATTAAAACATGAAGAAAAAATGTATATATACTCAATCTTTTTGCTTTAATATGTAAAGATACTAGTCCATATCACGATTTGACTTAAGTGCAATGACCTACTTTTGATTAATTCATCCAGACTTTGACAAATTCCATGACATTATGCTTTATACAGTAAATTCCGGTTTTTTTGACTGGATTCTGCAATTCCGTCTGCGGTTTTCAAATCTTCTTCGGAGCATATGTTGTCATTACTGTATATTTTCATTGTATGGAGAAGAGCGGCGTGAACATTCTGCTGAATTTCTTTTTTTTGGTTCCACAGTAGAAAGAATGTCAGACAGGTTTTTGGGCTTTTGTTTTTACAAAATTCTGTTGCCAAATATTTTGTGCAGTGGTCTTTATCTTTTCATCTCATTGCGTTTATATTTTAACTGAGTTAGCTGTTTCTTTTCGCTGCATGTGTCTTGATTCTCCTTGGAGGTTGTGGTGATATTAGTTGATGTGTTGCAGATAATGTGGTTTGATATGGTATGTGCTTTGGTGCTGAAGCTCCAGCAGCGGTAATGTGTTGGATCAGAACCGCTCTCATGATGAAACTGTCCAGGACAGACAACTCTGACAGCAGAATAACCACATACACACCAGACGAAAGAGACAGAGCCAAAGAAAGAGTGAAAAACATGAGGCTGGAAAGGAAATAGAGCGGGATCTGCAGACCATATGCCTCTCTCTCTCTGTTTTCTGGAGGTCTCTTTACTCAGAATGTGTTGCAGATTTTCCTTTCTTCACAACAGATTGTCTGTGTGTGGATGCAGGTAGGGATGTAGGAGTTGATTTATTAATAATGAACATTGCCCAATACTTCAATACAGACTTGCTTGAAGTTCTCACAATATCAGTAAATTGTTCTTTGGTTAATATTATATAAGCTGGAAGAACATATTTTTTCCTTTGGTGTTATCTTATGGCAGTTCCTGCTGAAGACTTGCTGAATAACTCCATGTAGAAAACCGAAGGCTGTCTTTTTGCACCCCTGTAGCCAATAAATTCATTAAACACCTTACATTTGGGTATTTAAGACAAGTTGGAGGTTAACCTGACTTTAAGAGGTTATATATGATCATTAAGGCCTGGAATTTTTTAAAAAAAAAAAAGCATACTTTTTCCGCTTATTTCAGTTAATGTCAGAAAACTAGTGAGCTAAGCCAGTTGTAGAACTGACAATGTTGTGTAAACATAGCTGAAGATGCAAAAAGAGGAACAGATGAACCAAAGAGAACCAAATCAATTGAGTGAGTCATTTATTCTGGACAGCTCCAATTGATTCAAACTCATGACTTTGATCATTCATTTCAGTCGATTCGGTAGCAAAAACCAAATCAAATTAAAAGAGCCATTCATTTTCGAATTTCAACATCGCTTGTAATGATTTTAAAAAGCACAAAGTTATGGGTGAAATGGAGCTTTTTGAAACTCTGAATCAGTTAAACCATTGCGTTTCAAAATGATTTACTGTTTCGAAGTGCTCTAATCAGATCGTGCATCACAAATAATTTGTTTCAGATCAGGATTTCAAATCGTGTACCGTGAATCATTTAATGTAGATCGAGACTTCGGACTGGGTTCGCGAATCATTTGACTTAGATCTGGATTTCAAATCACGTATCGTTTGATTTAGATCAGAACGAGTTTGTGAAATATTTCGCGAATTGAATGATTCAAATGAAATGATTCGCGATTTGAGTCCTGATTTAAAATGATGGTTTGCAAATCATTATTCACATCAGGACTTCGGAGCTGGGAATGCAAAGATTTTGCTTTAGATCAGAACTTGAGAGTGTGGATCACAAATCATTTGATTCAGATTGAAATGGGTTTGTGAATAATTTTGTGAATTGAATGATTCAAATCAAACGATTTGAGTTCTGATCTGAAATGGTGTTTTGCAAATCGTTATTCAGATTGGGACTTCAGAACATGAATCGCAAATCTTTTGCTTTAGACTGGAACTTTGGAGTGTGGGTCGCAAATCATTTGATTCAGATCGAAAAGGGTTTGTGAATCATTTTGTGAATTGAATGATTAAAACTCATATGGTTCACAATTTGAGTCCTGATCTGAAATGATGGTCAGCAAATCATTCAGATCAGAACTTCGGAGAGTACATCGTGAATCATTTGATACAGATCGGAAAGGATTTGTGAATCATTTCACGAATTTGGAATGATTCAAATCAAATGATTTGCAATTTGATTTCTGATCTGAAATGATGGTTCGCGAATCATTATTCAGATTGGGACTTTGGAGAGTGGAACACTAATCTTTTGCTTTAGGAGCATGGATCATGAATCATTCTATTCAGATCAGAACGGGTCTGTGAATCATTTCACTAATTGAATGATTCAAATCAAATGAATTGCGATTTGAGTTCTGGTCTGAAATAATGGTTTGCAAACCATTATTCAGATTGGGACTTTGGAACGTGGAATGCAAATCTTTTGCTTTAAAACGGAACTTTGGAGCGTGGATCGCGAATCATTTGATTCAGATCGGAATGGGTTTGTGAAACATTTCTCGAATTGAATAATTCAAATCAAATGATTTGTGATTTGAGTCCTGATCTGAAATGATGATTCGTAAATCATTATTCAGATCAGGACTTCGAAGCGTGGATCATGAATCATTTGATTCAGATTGGAACGGGTTTGTGAATCATTTCACAAATTCTGAATAATTCAAATCAAATGAAATCATTCTAATCTGAATTGATGGTTCACAAATCATTATTCAGATTGGGACATTTTGTTTTATTAGTATATTTTTATTTCTGTATTTATCTTTTTTGAATTTGAAATAGAAGAGATTGTTTGATAAGTGAGATCTCTGATTGAAGAAATTGAAAAAAAAGTTTTAGTTTGAAAAGTTTTAGAAAGTTCTTGAATTTCATTTTACAGTATCTGTACGGACCCTGTTAGGGCAATCCTAAATAAGAACATTTCTGATAAATATTTTGGGGAATACAGAATATTCTTAACTTTATGCTTACATTTTGTGAGTTTTGTTCTGAAGAATGTCTTGTGAATCTGGCCTCAGTACTTTTGACATCCCTAGATTTGCACAGACTGTCTGCAGTGCTTTAGCACTCACTAAAAGATTACACAATAGAGCTGTTCAGACGTGATATCAGTTGGTAGACCGACCCGACAGGCTAATTTCACCATGGCTTCTCTCTGGAATTTCCCATAGGTTTTCAATAGTGGTTTTGACATTTGTGTATTATAAATGACACACAGAAATACCTCAAATATAAAGTTTAAAGCTGCTCTTATTTTTTTATGGTAGTTATATAAGGACAGCAGTGGTTGGCTGATTTGTCATGCATGTAAACTCCCTTAAATGTTATGCTCCTGTTAGCAAATTATGTTTTAGAAGTAGATTAACTGAGAAATCAGGTGATCGATGGCTTGCTTACAGTTGTCACTGCTTATAAACCTGAGATAGGAGAAAGTAATTAATACTTTGTATGTGAAAAACTAATGAAGATTATTGAAATAATGGGTTTAGCAACTGTTCAGTGAATATTTTATATATTTAGTGAATATGTGTGTGTGTGAGCGCTTTCTTTTGAATTCGTCTTCCATGAGACTTGTTTCTGTGCCAAAGCCTCTCAACAACCTTACAGACTCAATTTTGTTCACGGTTCTTTTATTTCTCTCCTCTTTCTCTCGCTGTGTTTTTATACATGAAGTTGAGCTGTGATGTAATCAGATTTGCCCTGGGGTTTCTGTTCAATGGCAGGTTTTGGATGGGATCGGGTGAGCTGCTTTGCATCTTATTTTCTCCTGCGCTGTACTGACACCTGTTTACTTTCTCCCAACACTTTTGCCTTGTGTGTAGAAAAACCAGCGTGAGCTGACTAAGATGCGAAAATGTTTGAGGCCAGAGGAGTTGGCGTCACACATCAGCCAGATGGACACGACACTGCAACACGAGGAGCTGGAGAAAAGCTACCAGGACGTGCTGGCGGAGTATCGCAGAGTCCTGGAGCGACTGGCTCAGGCGTGAACACACGGAGACTTCTGCATAGTCCTGGAAAGACTGGCCCAGACACACACACACACACACACACACTGTTCTATTGCATTGTATCCAGTGTTAATAAGGGTTAAAACGTGACACATTTGCATTTGTTACTTGTGAGATAGACAGATGATGGGCAGTTTTCACATAGTGAGAGGTGAGTGCATTGGTCTACTGTGAAGATGATGAACTCTGAAGTTTTTTGAGCTGATATTGTTATTGGTTTTTCCATCAAACATTTTCCTTAAAATGTAAAAATGTAGATTTTGAAGCACTTCCTATGAAAAACAAATAAAATGTTTTGTATATTGCTCAAATGTATCTCTTTGGTGAAGTGTCTAAAATAAAAAGATCCTCATTTTACTTATCAGTCTGTAACCTTGAACTGTTTGATGTTAAGGTGTTTAAAACGTGCGCAACACAGTAGTTTGGGGTAAGAAATTAGTATTTTTATTCAGAAAGAATGCATTAAATTGATCAAAAGTGACAGTTTTGGCTATTTTTGTTGCAAAATAAATGCGCTTCTTTTGGACTTTCTATTCCAAGAAATTCAATTTATTCATTCATTCATTCATTGTTTACACTTTACAATAAGGTTCATTAGTTAATTATTTTAGTTACCATAAACTAAGAATGAACAATACTTCTACGGCATTTATTAATCTGAATGTTAATTTCAGCATTTACTAATGCTTTTTTAAAATCAAAAGTAGTTTGTTAACATTAGTTAATGCATTGCGAGCTAACAATGAACAACTATTTTCATGAACTAACATTAACAAAGATTAATAAATACTGTAATGTATTCTTCATTGTTTGTTCATGTTAGGTAATACATTCATTAACCATATTGTAAATTGTTACCCGTTGATTCATATGAAAAGCTACTTCATTTGTGGACTTAAGACCTAATGGTCAAAAAATTATTTCCAAGGCAGAGGTAAACCTGGGTGTCTCTGGAACTCCCAAGTGCTCTAATGTTACGAATAGGACAGTCATTGATTTATGAGCTAGATCTTAAGATTAGCTGGCAATAAAGTGGATGAAACATGAAGAGTTTTAGCTGACATTACCACGTAATGATACAGAATTTAAACCTCTGATCATTCACTCAAGTCAAATCAATTTACAAGCAGAAATATGCTGTAAAATTTGCTCCCTCCCTTTTGCAGCTAATGCATCTTCTGATTGCATTTAGCATTGAGTGCTTCACTAATGACCGTTACGCCGAAGCCCTTCCTGTCGCCACGCCGACCACTCACGCTGATTCCGTGGATGAATTACCATCTCTTCCCTTTTACTCGACGCAGTTAAAAAATTAAGGTCTGGAGGTTAATTTTCATTTGTCATCCTCTTCAAATGTGAGAAGTTGAGCACAGAACTCTTGACCATGTCAGATATTAATTGTATCCTCTCATGTTCCTCTGGCTCCTGGGTTCATATCAAGGCCTCTCGTCTAAATCCAAATAGAGAGGCATAATTAATGTGGCTGGAGTATCTCGAGTGTTAAAGAGGATTTCCATTGTAGGATGGTAAGATTTTGACAGTAGATATTATGGTGGAACTCATAATGATGCTCCTCCTCAGGGATTTTGAGAAAGGTTTGACCCAGACAACTGCTAACCCTTGTATTTCAAGTCTTCTGAAGATGTGCTTTTCAGCTGGTGACCAGATTAAATAAGTAATTAAAATGATCTACACTCGTAAAAATAAAGGTTCTTTATTGGCATGGCTTCATGAAGATTCTTTAACATACATGGAACGTTTTCCCCATTCTTTATAGACCTCATGCTTCAGAGAAACAAACAAGAATTCTGTCTTTGAGCTTGCGTTTTTGTAGCATCACTGTTGAAGAGTAATTAAAGTTTTTTTGTGCACTGCAATGTTCGTAGATAACAAACATAAACGTCAGCAGGCCGGGAAGATTTTTAAATGAGCGGTTCATTCATAAATCACTACGACTTCACTCTGTGGAAATACAGAAGACAGAAGATGACAAGTGCAGTGCTGAAAATGGGAGCTAGCAAAAACTGAAGTTCAAAGACAGAATTCTAAAGATGGCTGTTTGCTTGTTTTTCTGGGACAAAATATATAGGGGGAAATAAGTAGTGCACAACCAGTGTTGGGGAAAGTTACTTTTTAAAGTAATGCATTCAAATTTTGTGTTACTCCCTGAAAAAGTAACTAATTACCTTAGCAATGCATCACATTACTTTTGCGTTACTTTAAATCTGGGCAGGGCTTGCTTCTTTGTTTTTAATATAAAACAATTCAAATGTAAAAGCCCTTTTACACCCAAAATGAAATGAATTCCCCTCAGGCTGAGAGAAAAATGCATTTATGCAGGAGATCACTCTACAGCTATAAAAAAAAAAAAAGGAAGCACAAATGTTAGTTTATCTAAAGTAATTTTTGCTTATTAGTATGGTTGAATTGCATCATCAAAGGTCAGCAGCAAAAACACTGGTTAATAAAATAGGATTAAATACATAAAGGATTACAGGATATTTGTTTTATTTAACATGCATTTACATTGCAGGGTTGTGTCATATTTTGAGTTTGCATTTCACTGTTTTTTTTTTTTATCATTTTGAGGAATAGGCTACTGAATCTGTTTTTTGTGAGTGAGATGAATTAATGCATGTTCACATCTAGTCTAGATAGAATATAGTAACATGTTTAATAAATGGGGAAAAAGGTAACTCAGATATTTTCTTAGAAATTCAAAAGTAATGCGTTACTTTAGTTATTTGAAAAAAAGTAATATTATTATATAACTCACGTTACTTGCAATGCGTTACCCCCAACACTGTGCACAACACAACAAAATCTCCACAACACAATGGAAACAATCAGCAACACAACGAAATTAGCACAACACAACGGAAACAAGCTACAACACAGCAGAAACAAGTTGCAACACAAGGAAATTAGCACAACACAATGTAAACAAGACGCTACACAATGGAAACAGCCACAACACAACGAAATTAGCATAACACAATGGAAACAAGCCGCAACATAATGAAATTAGCAAAACACAATGGAAACGAGCCGAAACACAAGGACATTAGCACAACACAATGGAAACAAGCTGCAACACAATGAAATTAGCAAAAAATAACAGAAACAAGACGCTTCACAATGGAAACAAGCCACAGCACAACAGAAACAAGTCACAACACAACAAATTAGCTCAACACAATGGAAACAAGCCACAACACAATGAAATTAGCACAACACAACAGAAACAAGCCAAAAGACAGCAATATTAGTACAACACAACGGAAACAATTAGCTGCAACACAGCGGAAACAAGTCGTACCACTAGGAAATTAGCACAACTCAACAGAAACATGCCACAACACAATGAAATAAGCACAACACAATGGAAACAAGTTGCAACACAATGAAATTAGCACATCACAATGGGAACAAGCCGCAAACACAGAAAAATTACCACAACACAATATAAACAAGTCACAACACAATGGAAACAAGCTGCAAACACAGCGAAATTAGCACAACACAACGAAAACAGTCTGCAACACGATGAAATTAGCACAACACAGTGGAAACATGCCACAACACAGCTAATTAGCACAACACAACAAAATTAGTCCTTTGCATTGTGCTGTGGCATTTTCACTGTGTTGTGGAGATTCCGTTGTGTTGTGACTTGTTTCCGTCGTGTTGTGGTAATTTTCTCGTATTGTTTTTTTAGATTATTAAAATGTTATGCATACTAAGAAATAGTGGTTCTTTGAAGAATTTTTAAGAATTCTTTGAAGAAACTTTTTTTGAGGAACCCAATTGCTGCCAAAAAACACCCCTATCGAACCTTTCATTTTAAAGAATGAGATTGCGCTTCCACCCATCTTGTCTACATTGCTTGTGCTGGTTTGTCTGCAGCAATAAATAGCTTAACTAGCTTTGCAGACCAGCATTTCCCATATAAACTGGTTAAGACCATCTTGGACTTAAAACTATTCCAAGATGACTTAAGCAGTTTCATCAGGGATATATCTTGGATGCAGCAATTTCTTTCTTGCTTCTGTGTACCTGATACTTTGTATTTAACCCACAGCCGTTTATTTCCACTAGCCTGCTTGTCATATTTCAAGTATGTGTTCTAAAATACGCCACTAAAAGTTCTTACATTAGTACAGAGTTTATAAAGCTCACAGGTGAAATGTCTTAAAGCAGCTGACGCTCTATGTATGTGTGTTTTGGGGAAAATAACTGTGTTCTTGGCGGCATCACTCAGAGAGCTGTGTAAACCGTAATATGTGCTTGTATTGCAGGGTTTCCCCCGACTGCAGTCACTCAAACCGCTGAGCCCCTGAGAGCCGAGCACAGGCATCAGAGCCAACGCAGACAGAGCCTTTTGTGTTTTATTCTAGAGGATCCATCATCATCACCATCAGAATGGCTGTCAGTCAGTGATCTGAGTTCAGTGCTGGGTGTAGAAAAGGTTAGATTACAGGAATCTCACTGTCTGCACCTCTTTTTTGAGATTAGCAGGGTTTAGCTTTTGCGATCCCTGTTTCCCTAAACTGAAATGGCTATTAGATTGTAAACATTAATAGTGAGGATCCATGACGTAAAAATAAAGGTTCTTTATTACCATCTACATGTTTAGTGAGAAACCTTTTTAACATTCATGGAACCTCTCCATTTCTCAGAAGGTTCTTTATAGTGGAAGAAGTTTCTTCAGTTTATTCAAATGTTCTTCACTCACACAAAATCGTTCTTTTCTGGAGCCTTTATTTTTAGAAATGTGAGCTAGATTTCTGATCCAGGTCTGTCATCATTTACTCTATGAAAAGTCAAATTTATGGTGGAAACAAAAGACTCAAGAACAAAAATCAAACAAAACAAAAGATTTCATTTAAAACATATCATCGTCATCATTTTTTATTTCTGAGATTAACAAAAATCTTGTGGGTGTAGGAGTACATAAGGGTGAGTAATTGATGACAATGTTGCTGTGAACTAACCCCTTTAAGCCTGTTTTCGATTACCACAGGAAATCATTTAAAAACTGTTGTGAAAATCAGCAAAAGTCAGTGCACTTACAATGGAAGCCTAAGAGGATTGCACCGCAGATGAACATTAAAATATGCAGTTTCAAAAGTATTAAACCTTACATGTGTTAGCATTAGATGTGACATAGTTTACCAGCCTTGTCATGCAAAGACTAGTAAAGAAAGTAAACCTACATGCTTTCATTTTATGTTGTCACACAGAGACAAACAGAGGTTGTGACTTACAGTGCTGTTTATATGGAGTGACCTCCACCTCTAGGAATTACAGTGGTGATGCATAACCATCATCATTATTCCATCCAGACAGTCCTGCGTACAAATGATGATTTAAACAGCTTAAATAAACTTTTTTCACTGAAAAAAATTCTGCTTGTAAACCTTGTGGAACACTTGGCTGCTATAAAAGTAGTATTGTAAACACACTTCCTGTGCCTTCATACAAACCGTGTGAATATAGATCGGGAATTTTCCTAAAGGAAGGTGTTTTGTGCAGTAGACTTCTGGATACTGTATATGTTGAGTTGGATATTCCAGCGACAGCAGTGTTTCCCTCTGTAATTATGATGGACTGGAGGTTTCAATCTTGGTTTTTGGATCTCCGGTTACACTTGTTGGCACGTCAACTCCGCGCCTCTCGTTACCTGGTGGCGCCTCCGTATCCCTGGCCTGAGACAGCGTGGAGCGGTTGGAACTCATCCCAGCCGTCCGCAGCAGCCTTACAAACCTGATACCTCTCCTTCGGAATCCCAGCGTCTCAGTCCCAGAATTCCCAGGGGGCGGGAGAGACAGACACGCCGTATCCCCCCCGTCCTTATCGTGTTCCCGGACCATTGTCTCCTTGTGCGTCCTCTCATGCCTGAGGGACAGCAGTTCTCCTCCAACTCACTTTTCCAGACCTCTCTTATTCTGCCTTAATTGAGACCTTCTTTAGATACCCTTTGACATGCTGACAAGCCAAACCCAAACACGGTTAAAGAAACCAGGTTTGACATCTTTTAATTGCGTGTGCCAACAGAAGACTGATTGCGGTGGGGGGGGATCAGGTGGGCAGGTTGGGCTGTAAACCTGAGCGCTCTGATGTGTGTGTATGTGTGTGTGTGTGTGTAACAGAGCAAGGATCTCTAGGGGCTTGTGGCAAAGCGTCACGCTATGCAGACACACACAAACACACATGCACCTCACTCTACCTCAGACAGGTGTTTCTCCTGCTTGAGATTCACTATAGATTTGAACACCTACCTGTTTTTATCATAGCTGGAAGTCAATTCATCCTTGAGACGATATATAATCTCATACAGGATTGATGAAAAAATGTCTAGAATTCAGTCATATTAACTTTTCTATAGACTGTTAGTGGTGTTTGCAAAAATAAGCATCTTTATTACTATTGCTCATATTTAAACAAATCCCTAATCCTATTAACCTTCCCATATATCAAACTTTGTGTGACCTTTCTAAGTGATCTAATGTTCATGCCTTCAGATGAGAGAAATCCCATAGACTTGCACAGCATAAATTAATACATCCCCTCTAAAACTTAACAAATTCACCAATTACTCTTTACTTGGAAGAAATATTAGGGATCTTTGGAGATATAATGTTCCAACAAGGCAGCTTGATCTTTTACCAAAGAAGAATGTCACAATTATTTAAGAAAATGAGATCAGTGATAAAATGTTATGTTGCAAAAATGAGTACACCCTCCTGAAGGTTACTAAATAGTATATATATTATTCAGTTTAATTTTTGATCAACACGTTTGTATATTGATCCTGACAATTAAAAGTGTTGTATAGCCTAATGAATCATACTCAGACTTATTGCTGGCAACAGTGGAACCACTTGAGAGAAAACTGCCCGGAGATTTATTTCTTAGCATAAAAGAGGACAATGGTACAAGAGGAATACTAAATTATTGTTTTAAGTGTGAAAATATAGCAAAAGTACCACTGACATTCAAAAACAATGGACTTGTAACAAAGCTCCGGAAATAATCAGGTCTTCACTTTAAGTTTTCATTTAGTGATGAGTGAGTTTTTGCTAGAAAAAGAGCAGTGAAAAAAAAACATGCAAGTGTCTCCGATCTGGCAAAAGCTATGAAAAGAGTGACACTTTATCTCTCAGCCTGCAGAAGTGACTTTTATGGTTGTTGTCACCACTAAAATTAAATGTAGCCAAAGCACAGTAAACTGATTTAACCTCTTTCAAGGCCCATATTTACAAAATATAGACCTCTGGGAATCCATACTCTTGTCTCAAGAGACCAAGTCAATCATTTCAGATCTAAAAGCATCAGAAATGTTCTGGTGTTGCTAGAGGAGGAGTACAGTGAGAAGTGTCTGGTACCTACAGTGACGTTCAGTGGTCTTAAAGCTGTTATACAGGGATGTGTGAGTGCTGAAGGTGTGAGGGAGTTTTGCTTTATCAATGCTGCCATCAATTCACACACCACTGTGTGATGTAATACAAAAACTTGAAACAGAAGATGCTACCCTCTTCTCCTTCCCTGCATTGTTGTGCATTTTTTCAACATGACAATGAAGATATTCATTCTCCCAAGGTGAAAATCCTTCAGTGGACATGTATTTCACCCAGTCTTAACACTCTTGAGCAGCTGTGGGAGATTCTGTAGAGACGAGCTGAGCAACACTCCATATTAAAGACCAGGGCATTTAAGGAGGTTGTGCTCCAGGAGTTAAACAGGACAGATGTGGCGTTTTGTCATGAACTTGTACTCTTAGTGCCAAGAAGGGTCAGAGCAATATACTTAAAGTTCTGGAGGACATACTAAGTACTGGAATATTATACATTTGCTGAATTAAATCTAGGGTGTACTCATGTCTGTAATCGTTAATTTAAACAAAATTGGCTAATTTACTTATTTTACAGAAAATATTGGCATATATTTTTGTGTTTTTATTAAGTATATGTTTAATGCATTTACATTTTGCCATCTTTCCATGAATTATATTAGTGATCATTAAGAAAATACATCTTTTATATTTATTCAGAGGGGGTGTACACTTTTATGCTCTGCACTATATGCTGAACTTCCCCAAACAAACTAGCTGCATAACAATGTTAGTGAAATGCTCAGAAGATTGCCCGCAGAGATGGTCTTATTAATTAGAAGACACCAACCTCTGTGGCTCTACAATTGAAGAAAGTGTAACCGTCAACTTGGATGTGTCTTGATAACCAATCACATTACAGCTTTAAACTAAGTGAGTTTCTTTCAGAGTCGTGCAACAGTCAGTCATTGTTTGCAGAGAGCATAGAAATGAACGAGAACTGTCGTAAACTCTATCATGTCTCAAAATCATCCTTGACTTCTCTTAAAACCGGAATATTTGGGGGGAGTGAATTCTAAAAATAGGAAAATCCAAAACAATTGTTTCAACTGTTTGATAGCAAACATCAAAGATTATGCAATTGACCACTGATTGATTAAATGATACACTGTTTTCCTACAAAAGCAGATGAATTATCTTCTCTATTGACATCCATTTTTAGAAAACAGCATCTGGTCTCTTTCCCTGCGTACCACATATACTTTTTTGCTAAACTTGGAGGCTTAAAGCAGAGTTGTTTTTCACCCAGATTGTTACCTCAATTTGCATCCTAGCACAGTCAGAGGCATTCTGCAGATTTTGAGCGTTCAGAATTGACAGATTTCACTGAAAGTCTTGTTTGATGAGCGTCAGACTATGATTCCACCAAGTCCGAGGATTTCAGACATAAATGATATTTTGAGCTGATTCTTGAACACACATTGTTTTCATTTTCTCATGTGTCTCCTAGCAACAAGGCACGTTTCTGTGTGAGTTTGTTGTTTTCGGAATGACTTGAAAAGTCAAGGCAAAGTCAGTTACAAAAAGGTAGTGTGTGATCCTCAGTTGTTTAGTGTATGATGCCTAGTGTTTTAAAATATGTTGCTTAAGGCTGGAATACAGTTGTGCACTGTATTCCAGCATTTAGCAACCGCTAATAACACCCAAGCTTTATGTATGCAACATTTGCACAGGCAAACACCACTCACATTTCCTGCAGAAATTGTAAACATGCAGTTATTATACATACATCTGTGTGAGGAAACAATTATAAAGGCCTATATACAGGTCATTTTAATAACCGAAAGACTTACTTGTTTTTCAGCCTGCTGCATGGAGACGATCCAGAGTAATTTTAAAAAATATGTATAAAAAAATAAATAAAAATACTAAAAATTGGAATGCCAAAGTTTTGATTCATTTGATTTTTACAAGTAGTATGTAGGCCTACTTAAAAGCAGTAATACTGTAAGAAAGCACTTGTTCACTGTGCATCTGGTTATAATGATTGACATTGACTGAACAGTTCCAGTCCTGTGCTTGTTATTTTTTGTCATTCGTGATGTATGTAGGCCGAGCTGAGACCATAAACAGTCCATCCTGAATGGTGGCTCGATAAGGCTCAGGTCTGCAGCCCTGAAGCCCCTTCCTGCCAGTGCGGCGTAGCAAAACATTTAAACTTTTTTGTCGCCCTCGTCTGATGAGCTCATTTGTTACATCGCTTTTTCTCTCGTTGGCTTGTTTAACGTTTTGTTTTTTTAATTGACTTGAACAAATGCTAATGGGCAGATGTCATTAGGCTGAACGAGCCGTGCTGAGTGACCTTCGCTCATGGCGACTGAAAGCTTTTGTTTCTCCTTCACAGAAAGTGAACATGTCACACTTCCTTAGTTCAGACAGTCAGAAAGTGGGAGAGAAAGATTTCTATTTGAGCTCCTCAGGAGGGGGCTGTCTCGCTACACAGAGCACAATTCAAACAGCAGCACAATGCCAATGTGCTGAAACAAAACCAGTTTCCCTTTAACACCAATTAAGTCACGAGGCCGGCTTTACGACAAATTCATAGCTGAGATTCGCTCACCATGCAGCAAACCTACATTTGCATAATTTTTAAACAAGTGACTTTCTTGCTGAAAAGGAAAAGAAACATTTGATGGAAACTGGAGCTGCTTGGAGAGATTGTTTGTAACTGGCGCAAAGGAATAAATCAGGCCTCGCTGTGGTCCAGAGCGGAGACATTAATCTCTGAATCTAACGAGCGGCGGGTGCGGGCGACGTCTGGCGTATTAGTGCAATTAAAAGAGCACTGGAGTCAGTACGCTAAGATCAGGAGTGTGACCAAACACACACACACATACACACAGAGAGAAAGAGAGAGAGGAGGGGCAGGGCAGAAGCGGTATGGTCAAATGAAGATGGAGAGAGAGAGAGAGAGATAGTATCAGGGCAGGCAGACAGGAAGTCTATGATGTTGTGAGGTGATGGATCTGTTCTGAGGATGACTCTTCCACTAATTCAGTTTAAACTCACAACATACGTTTGATATACTCTTACGCAGTTCTGCGTTTACTGAAGAGCCCTTATTTAACTCATCATCGTATCATTAATTGACACTGGCAGTACAGTGCATAGCGTGGTTGCAATAGTGTTGATTGTGTTGGAGTGTGTTGAGGAGACTAAAAGGCTATAGCTGTGACACTTTCTGTATGGGCACATCTGGTCACACTAGGTACAGTTAAGGTCAAATGAGTTGAGGTCTGCAAAATGTTAATTATTTTACCAAAATAAGAGGGATCATACAAAATGCATGTTATTTTTTTATTTAGTGCTGACCCGAAAAAGGTATTTCACATAAAAGACATTTACATATAGCCCACAAGAGAAAATAATAGCTGAATTTATTAAAAAAAAGGACCCTGTTCCAAACTTTATATATGCTTGATTCTTAATACTGTGTTGTTACCTGAATGATCCAGAGTTTTTTGTTTAGTGATAGTTGTTCATGAGTCCCTTGTTTGTCCTGAACAGTTAAACTGCCTGCTGTTCTTCAGAAAAATCCTTCAGGTCCCACAAATTCTTTGGTTTTTCAACATTTTTTTGTGTGTATTGGAACCCTTTCCAACAATGACTCTATGATTTTGAGATCAATTTTTTTCACATTGAGGGACTCATATGGAAATATTACAGAAGGTTCAATTGCTCACGGATGGTTCGGAAGGAAAAACAATGGGGGGTGAAAACTTTTTTGAATTTGAAGATCAGGGTAAATGTAACTTATTTTGTCTGCTGGGATGTATGTTTTTTCTGTAGCTTCTTAAGGGCAGTACTAAATGAAACTAAAATATAATATTTAGGCAAAATAAGAACAATGTACACATCTTCATTCTGTTCAAAAGTTTTCACCCTCTGCTTTTAATGCATGATTTTTGGACCTTCTGTAATAGTTGCATATGAGTCCCTCAGTTGTCCTCAGTGTGAAAAGATGGATCTCAGAATCATACAGTCATTGTTGGAAAGGGTTCAAATACACAAAAATGCTGAAAACCACAGAACCACAGCAGTTTTTATAAATTCAACTGTTATTTTCTTTTGTGGACTATATGTAGACGTCTTTTATGTGAAATATCTTATGTAGGTCAGTACTAAGTATAACATGCAATTTGTATGATCCCTCTTATTTTGGTAAAATAATTAACATTTTGCAGATCCTTTAAGGTGTATGTAAACTTTGATCTCAGCTGTATATGAGGTAAGTTCCTGGAACCTGGCATTAATTTTTTTCAACTATGACTATATCTGTTTACAAAAATAGAAATGATGAGAAGAAGAAGAAGAAATTGTAAAATGGGAAAATGTAGCATACAACAAAATAAAACTATCTTGTGTTGAGTGTTGATAGTTCAAGCTTCTCTATTTTCGAGTTGCTGTTAAAAAAACCAACACCAAAAACCTAACTAAAATAAAATCTAAATACATTATCCATAATTCCCTAATTCAAAAGTGTTGAGTTTAAATACTTTAGTAGCCTGTTGAATGGGCAAAGATACATAAGACATTGAAATAGGGAGCAGAATATCATAGAGATTGGTGATGGGCTCTTTTTACTTGAGCCAGTAAGCAACCACATAGCATTGCCCTGACAACCAAACACAAAACTGCACTTAAATGGCAGTTTTTGCATGTGCAAACACATTTTCTTAAGACAGTCTGAAAGTTTTGCTCATTGCATTTGTAGTATGAGAAAATCACAGATAACAGTTTTGGATTTATACCTATTGATTAACCTCATCACCTAAATAATCATACAGGATATGCATGAAAGAGTGAACGTCTCCCTATAAGTGCAGCTAATCCAGGATCAGGCTTTAATATGTCTGTTTCAGCTTTAGTCATTCTGTGGTATGAAGTCTTGCTGTGGTGGAGGTTATACTGACTGAAGACAGATTACAGATCTGTCTCATCTCGTCCAGGGGCCCGTGGGTCATGACCCTGAGTACAGATTGATTTTTGAGCAGAGAATGTGTTTGTGTTTTTGTTTCAGAGGCCGTGTATACATTTGTTTAACAGTTAGCTTGTATTTGTAAAACAATACATGTGCCTTAGTAAACCTGTATATTTGTTAATATCTGTATATTTTGTTAGTATCATATTAGATTCAATATATTTATTTGTATTATACTGTATATACAAAATAAGCTAATATAACATACAACAAATAATACAATAATGGCATATACAGTTGAAGTCAAAAGTTTACATGCACCTTGCAGAATCTGCAAAATGTTATGTATTTTACCAAAATCAGAGGGATCAAAATGCATGTTATTGTTTATTTAGTACAGATATTTTACATAAAAGACGTTTACATATAGTCCACAAGAGAAAATAATAGTTTAATATACACTTACATAGATACATACACTTGATTCTTAATGCTGTATCGTTACCTGAATGATCCACAGCTTTTGTTGTTGTTGTTGTTGTTGTTGTTATTTTTAATCCCCTAGCTCTTAATGCATTGTGTTTCCTTCTGAAGCATCAGCAAGTGTTTATACCTTCTGTAATAGTTGCATTTGAGTTCCTCAGTTGTCCTCAGTGTGAAAAGATGGATGTCAAAATCATACAGTCATTGTTAGAAAGGGTTCAAATATACAAAAATGCTGAAAAACCAAAGAATTTGTGGGACCTGAAGGATTTTTCTGAAGAACAGCAGGCAGTTTAACTGTTCAAGACAAACAAAGGACTCATCAACTATCACTAAACAAACAAACAAACAAAAACAGCTGTGGATCATTCAGGTAAGTACACAGTATTAATAATCAAGGGGATGTAAACTTTCTCTTGTGGACTATATGGAAACATCTTTTATGTGAACTACCTTATTCTGGTCAGTACTAATTAAAAAATAAAGTGCATTTTGTATGATCCCTCCTTATGATCCTTATCTTGGTAAGATAATTTTTACATTTTACAGACTCTGCAAGGTGCATGTAAACTTTTGACTTTGTATCTGTCATTCATAAAATTCTACAATTCTAAATAATAATTAATTATTATTATATATATATTCCATCATTCAAAATTTTGAGCACCTTTGACTCAATTTGTTTCTCTTAATTTCTTGTAAAAAAAAGTTGCTTAAACATTTGAAATTTGTCAAATAAATATAAATGAATACATAAATTTCTTAAAAAACTAAGATGTTACTTTATTAATAAATTAATCTATTTAATCTGTTTGATGGGCTAGTTGGAGCAGATAAGAAAAACAGTCAACAAGTGTCCATAATACATGCACAATATTGTTTCAAAAGCATCCCATGATGCACCTCATAAAGCTGAATGATGGTGAGCATGCAGATCTGTGATTTAGTAGAAGCAACTATCCAAGTGTAGTTTTGATTTGTTAAACTTTATTTGGTCACTGCCTAATTTCCGTAATCCTGTTTGTGTTATTTAGTTTTAATGACTATTATTTCACAATGTGGAAAACAGTAGAATAAAGAATATGTATGTCCATACTTTTGATTGGTAGCTGTATACACAACACAACAATTACAAAACCACACTGGTTTTCAGTTTGCATATTTTTTCTTTTTCTGGATTTTCCTTACCTTGGATTGCCAAGAGAATGCATATTTTATACTGTCAACCTGCAGGATATTTGTGAAAACCAATAATCATATCATGTAGCAGTTTCTGGGGTTTTCTTATTATTTTTGGTAATTTTTAGAAATTACTTTTAATAAATGATTTTGTAATAAGTGGATTTGAAGTATTAATTATTGGGTATTTTTCAGTTATTCACTGAGAAGTTGTGGGGTTTTCGGCAGCGTGATCTTACTAACGGAATAGGAATGTTGCCAATGCCGCGAGGAGACAAGCTGAAGTTTCCCAGATGCAGAGAGCTAATTAGCCTTGAGTATTCCCATGATGCCGAGTGTGTGAGAAACCAGAGGAGTGTGTGTCCGTGAGAGGAAAAAACTAGCAGTACACTCCTGCACCTCAACCTTTAGGGCCTGCCTTACAGGCCCAGTGCTGTTTACATAATGCAAACACTCCCACTGCAAACACCTCTCCGGTATTTGCTTTACAGCCCATCAGGGAGTTATTTCAGAGAGTGAAAAACTGTCATGCTATAATAGGGTTATTTCAGAAAGATGGTTCTGATGGTTTGTGAAAAGAAAAGTGAAATGAATGCCATGGGAACCTGTTCTCTATGTGAGTGTGAGTGTGTGTCTATTCTGTGGGAGTTTCATGCAGGAGTGTGTTTTTTTAATTGACATTTGTCAGATGTGTTTTACAGTTACATTTAAATTTCTCTGTCCACTTCGGTCTTTTTCCTCCATCCTCTCTCTCCAAACCCCTAGCCGTTCAGCGTTTTTCTGAGGGACTGTACTGTAATTACAGGTCTGTACGTTCTGGCATACACGCTCTCTCCCACACACCTCTGCCACTCTCCCTGCTGGGCTTTTGTGTTCTCCACAAATCCTACAGTATGCACAACTTTATTTACGAGCCATGGAAGACTCCATCCATCCAGAACTGTTTGGCTGTAGAGAGCAGTCTAGTTCCTCTGTATTCTGCTCCTGCTGTTTAGAGTGACATCCTACATCCATACTCTACTTAGCACAAGCCTGGAATCACATACTACCACAGTATGCACATTTGTATGCATGAAAAACCTGAATGGCTTTGAATACTTCCATTTTCAGTGTGACGACTGAACTTGAAGCAGTATCAGCAGTGATTTAAACAGTATCGTATGTTGTAGTAGTATACAGTTCATTTTATAGATGCAAATGTTTTGATGCATAGTTTACCCAGAATACCTACTAGCCCAAATATGGTAGTATACAACCAGGGCACAATGTGTAAAAGTATCCCAATATAATACACTCTTTAATGACTTTCTATTTTCAAAGCAATGAATGATTCAAAAGTAACATCAACTGTTTTTTGTTTTTTTTTCTCCATATTTTTCACATTTTTATACAAAGCAATTTAAAAGTCACTATGATTTTAAATGAATAAATGTCATTCAACACGGGTGATGAAACATGAGTAAAAACATAATGTTAATGTTAATTTATTAAATATATGCTGTTCTTTTGAACTTTCTATTTATAAAATAATCCTGGAAAAAATGTAAAATAAATATTTTCAATAAATATATTTTCAATGCTATAATGGTATGATTTTTAAATATATTTAGATATATTTTCAATGGTAATATTAATATGAAATGTATTTTTAGCCGCAAATCAGCATTTTAACTAGCATAGTAATTGATTACATGTAATCTGGATTATGTAATCAAATTCCATAAATTAAGTACTTGTAATTAGATTATATTACATTTTTAAATAATTGTAATCAAACTACAATTACTTTTTATTGATTACATTGATTACTCAGTGATTGTATTGAGTCTCCTTAATTTTTCATCATGTTTATAGTTTCCTTTCTAAAATAGTTTACCACTTTTTGTAGACATTCACACAAAGACCAGTCACTAGTCAGGTGCCTGTAATTACACAGAAAATTTAGAAGGCGTTTGTCTTTTAAAAACATTAAAATGCACAAATTTGCATTATTTCTTTTTTACATGTACCCCTGAGATTTTAAGGTAATAAGTCAATAATTAAATAACACAACTGCATGTTCACGGTTCTCTGATGTTTATTGGTCACAGTTAATGGTCACATGACATGCAGGTAATCAAATTCATTTATTTTTATTTTTTATTGTTTTTAAGGAAGTGTTTTATTTTGATTGTTGATAGTTTACAATGATTTATTTTAATTTTACATTTTTATGATTTAATAATTATTTTCTTTTTATTAAGCTCACAAACCGCCTGCAGCTGACATAATGGATATACACTTCATGTTGTTAATAACAATGAATGGAATATATGTTCTTACTATTTATACTTTTATATGAATATGTTACAATTTTATCCTATTTAAATCAAAGTGATAGGTCAAAAGTAATCTAAAAGTAATCAAAAAGTAGTCAAATTACCTGAAATGTGTAACGTAATGGATTACTTTACTAAGTTCAATTTTGTCTTGTAATTTGCCATTAGTAATGGACTACAATTTGAAAGTTATCCCAGCTCTGTTAGAATGGTTTTTGAGGATCATGTGACACTGAAGACTGGAGTAATGATGCTGAGAATTCAGCTTTACCATCACAAAAATAAACTGCATTTTAATATATATTAAAACAAATAGAAAACAATTATTTTAAATTGTAATAATATTTCACACTATTACCGTTAACTGTATTTTTGATCAAATAAATGCAGCTTTGGGGAGCATAAGAGACTTCTTTTAAAATACTTTTCTTAAAATACTTTTTTAAAATTTCTTCTTTTTAAATACATCAAAACTATATTGAACATGCAAAATAATGTATGTTAATATGACACTAATGTAGAAAACTACAATCTGAAACCTTTATTGCTGCTTATTACATGGCTCTGTAGAATGCTTGATTCTGATTGGTCAGGCATTTCGAGGTACGTTATTCCCTGATAACAAACGGTAAAAGCTAATAACACAGGCTCGCCCGGGTAACTGCAGTTGCCGCTATTCGCTTGGTGGGAACATTTTTCCTTCGTGGAAGCTTTGCGTTTGGCTGGCTAATAAAATATTAAAATTCAAATCAGTACTCTATGTATAATTATTTAATTATGTCATCCAGTTGTTCAATTATGTCACTCGCTCTTTCTTGTTTCATTCAAACACAGCTGCTCCCATTTTGCGATAATTGTTTTGTAAGTTGCAACTGGTAAGATTTTAAAATGGTTTCATCGTAAATCAATGTCTTTTATCGCCATAATTATTCATGTGGCGAAATCTCATCTAATAAGTAGTATGACTGTACCATATCTTATAATGTCCATCTAGTTTGAACTTGCCACTTCAAAAATTTCAACTCAAATCATGTCAAATCAGTATTTCATGTCTAATTATTCAGTTCTGTGGCAAGTGGACATGTAATAAGCGGGATAATGTACATCCAGACGGCTGTTATTACAAAATTAAGCCCTTCAGTCTTATACAACAGCCCTCTGCTTCGTGTCGTAGGCCTACATTACCCCTTTAATACAAACTGAAGTTTCAGACTGATGAAGTGTCTTCAGAGAAACATCACTAAAGAGCTCCAAAATGACATCACCAGCACTAATTCAAGTTGTGTTTGGAGGGTTATTGCTGTGGGAGCCATGTTACCTTGGTAAGGTCTCCTAGCAACAATCCCGTCAGTTTAGCACAACAAAAATGTGATATTTGTGTATGAAGACATTGTTTGGAGAAAATCCTTTTTATATAAAAATATATTTTCAAAGTATCTGATAAAAATGCAACAAAAAGCATTGTCTCATAATTACATTCTTGCTGCATTTTTATTTAATTTTCTAATTTTCTATAGTTGCAATGAGTTAGGGCTGATGCACCTTGCTTAAAATCGACTGTAATGAGTGCCTCTCATCTTAGAAGGTGTCGTTGTTGAGGCCCTTTGGGCTTTTTGTTCGGTTTATTTAAAACAGGAAGGACAACACAGAACAGGAAGTGATGTGAACCCCTGTGATCCAGTGGCTTGTGTTCGTGCTGTGACTGTGGTAACATTTCCTTTTTCTTTCTTTCTCTCTCTCTCTCCGGGCTCTGGCTCCTGTCCAGACCTCAGCGCTCTGATGGCAGGTCAAGGCAGGGCTGACCTGCTCTCTGTACGCTGAATGTTGTTATTATTGGTGCGCTGTGCCCTCCGGGCAGCCTGTCGTCCCAAGGAGGGGAGGAAACGCAGAGGGCCGCTAGATCTTAGTGCTGGTGAGCAGCTGTGCTGGTCTGGTGGTCTCTCCTTTCTGCACCCCTCTCGAGGGAGAGACCTGCTCCAGCTGAAGGCGGGAAACGCTCTAATCCTTAAAACATCTCGTTCTGCTTTGAGCTCGAAGAATTTCACCACATGTTGCTATTTTGACCAGCAACTAAGAATAATCATTTTTAAAGGAATAGTTCAGCTAAAAATAAAACATTTCCCGAAAATGTACTCACCCATCCAAACCATCAAAGATGTAGATGAGTTTGTTTCTTCATCAGAACATCAATTGTTCACCAGTGGATCCTCTGCAGTGAATGGGTGCGTCAGAATGAGAGTCCAAACAGCTGATAAAAACATCACAATAATCCACAAGTAATCCACACCACTTCAGTCCATCAGTTAACATCTGGTGAAATGAAAAACTTTGTGTTTGTAACAGACAAATCCAACATTTAGATGTTCTTAACTTCCTCTATCCATAATATTGCTTTCTCCAGTGAAAAAGTCATCAGGAGAGAAATATGCACAGATCAAGCACCGTTTACAAGCCCAAACAGTTCTAAATAAATATAGGGTGGATTGTGATGTGAGAGGACAACAGGTGATGCACTTTTTGGAGACACCGCAGGCAAAAACACTGTTTTTTCATGCACCTGTCAAATTTGAGATTTTGGGCTTTTTGTTGTTTTTTTTAAGGCTAGTGGAAAGAAAACATCCAAAAAAAGAAAAAAAAAAACTGTTAAGTATTTATTTTATAGCACTTCATCTATTTGTGTCAATAAATTTCAATTGCAATAAATATTTTTAAAGGTCGTTTTCTCAAAATGAGTTTTTTCTCCTACATAAATCTCCACTTCAGTATCACTTACACGCACCAAACTTTACACTTTTATTCCTGCCTATATCCTGAAGGTTATTACAGAGGGATTTGTACATATATAATTTTCTTGATTACATACAACATTTTAAACACACCCAAAATTGTGAAAAATATTTTAATTGTTTTCTGTCTGTTGTAAGTATTTTCTGAATTATGGAGTGACAAAAATGAGATTCGTAAAAACATTTGACTATAATATGTCAAAATAAATTAAACAAGAATTCTGAAACTGACTTCATCCAGTGTTTTTGTACTAGAAATGTATGCAAATTAGCGCATTTTTCAGTAAAATTAACTAATATTTATCACCTTGCTTACCCAGTTGACTGATTACATTGATAATTGCAAACATTTTTTTGTATTACAAGTTTTCTAAAATGTTAGGTTTAAATATGCAAATGAGACATTATTTAATTAAATAAGTCAGTTTCAAAATTGTTGTTTATATTTTTTTCACATAGAGTCAAAAGTTTTTACAGAGGGAATTTTGGATAGCACATTTTTATCACTTCATAATTTAGAAAATACTTACAACAGACAGAAAACACTGTACTTTCACAATTTTTGGGGAATAAAATGTTGTATATAATCAAGCAAATTATATATGAACAAATCCCTCTGTAAAAACTATTAATTGTAACTGAAATCTATGGACACAAATAGATAAAGTGCTATGAAAGAAACACTTAACAGTGTCTTTTGGATCTTTTCTTTCCACTAGTCCACTTCTTTCCACTAGAAAAAACACAAAATCTCAAATTTGACAGATGCCTGAAAAAACAGTTTTTGCCTGCAATGTCTCCCCTTAAGGAAGCAATATTATGACTTATGAACTCATATTATGGCCTGAAGCGATGTTTCAACGTTAAAATGGCTTAAACACAGTTTTTCCACTTCACAAGACATTAAATGATGAACTGGAGTGTTATAGATTGTTTGTGGATTATTGTGATGTTTTTATCAGCTTATTGGTCTCTCATTCTGACGGTACCCATTCACTGCACAGGACCCATTGGTGAGCAAGTGCTGCAATGCTACCATTTTTAAGCGAATTATTCATATAAACGTGTTTGCTGTGAAACTCCACAAATGCAATGAAACGTAGAAATGAGAAAATGCCCTGATTTAAAACTTTAAGTGGCGCACCGAAAACCCACATGACTCAGACAGGTGTTGGAAGGATATTATACAGCAGGGGAAGCCTGTTTGCGGTTTAGATGCCCTCATATGGATTCATTTGGAGGAACATGCATGCACGGTGACACCTGCGACTCGTGTGTGTTTGTCAACTCAAGCACAGTCACAGGGGATCTGTAGCTGAACTCATCTGAGCTCCTACTGTGACTACATCTTCAGAAATCAGTCCTCCAACTGATGTATATTACCAAATCATTTGCATGTTCCTATTTCTTCAACCTTATTCAATCTAATTTTCCTCTTCTGTTCAGCCATTTTGTTGTTTGAAGACTTATGACTTCCACTGAACCTGGGCCTGTGTTCATTTGGGAGCATCTGTATCGTCCGATCTTGATCTGTTCTATTCCTGGCAGGGTGGGAGGTTCGTTCTCTGCTGTGTAAATAGGCTTGCAAATTGTGCATGCCCTTTGACTGAGTCTGTAATTGCATGCGTCTTGGAGTATTTTGCTTGGCGGACGGGTGGGTCAGCCCTTGAACTAGCCCTGTTTTGGGGGGGGAGGTTGGGGGGGGTGGGCTTCAAACACCTCAAACATCTTCTTCATCTTGGTTTGGTCCAGTGAAGGCTTTGACGAGTTTGTCAGTGACATAATACCTGTCTACAAGATGGAAAATGGCTGTCCTGACAACTTGATCTTCGAGTCATATAGACATCTAAAAAGATAAGCTTAAATAATGCATTGCACATGGCATCGCACAGAGTCAATAGAGGTTTTTCTAATATTGTCTGATGCCACTGGAAGCCGAAACCTTGGGACTTTCTAAACGCCTCTCATCAGTGAGTTCAGCCTTTGACTTCTCAGCTTAGCTACTTTTACTGCCGTGGTGCCCGTCTTAATCCACTTGTCTAGATTATTTAACATGATCAGAACCGAGCCAGTTCTTTTTGCATCTGCGTGTGCAGAATTCAAATGTTAATGTTTCAGCTGTTCTGAAATGTGGTTATTTTGAGAGTGTTTGGATATATCGAATTCAGAAAAATCTTTCCTTAGATCTCTGTTGCCAGGCAGGCATTCTAGACCAAAATGGTTGGGTATTTAAGTGGCCCATTCCCAGGAAACAGTCACATGTCATTTGAAAAGGTTACTGCTGATGTTTAAAAAAACTATTTAAAAAAAAATCTCCATTTTTAGGTCCAGAGAATCAGGGCCTTAACCACCACACTGCAGAACCACTAAAGGGGAAATGTGCCAACTTCCAAATTGTTGTGTGTCCTGGTATTCCTAATGTTATGGGGACCAATATGTCCCTAGAAGTATAGTAACAGTAAATTTTGAGCTTGTGGGGACAATTTTTGGTCCCCACACTCTTAAAAATAAAAGCTTCAAAGGGGTGTTTTTTTGCAGTGATGCCATACACTGTAAAAAAAAACAATTTGTTGAGTCAACTAAAAATAATTTGTAACCTGGCTGCCTTAAGATTTTAAGTTCAGTCAACTCAAAAAAAGTTTATTCAACTTGAAACGTTTAATTATACTAAGTAACAACTTAGATATTTGAGTTGAATCAACTTACCCATCTGTTAAGTTTAGCAGACACAAATATCTAAGTTGTTACTTAGTACAACTTAACATTTCAACATTTCAACTTATTTTAGTTGACTGAACTTAAAATTTTAAGGCAGCAAGGTAACAAATTATTTTAAGCTGACTCAACAAATAGTGTTTTTTTTATTTTTTACAGTATACACTGTAAGAAAAAACATTTTTTGAGTCAACTTAAAATAATTTGTTACCTGGCTGCCTTAAAATTTCAGTCAACTCAAAAAAAATGTTTAGGCAACTTGAAAAGTTTTACTAAGTGACAACTTGGTTATTTGAATTGATTCAACTTACAATTTTAAGACAGCCGGGTAACTAACAGAGCCTTTAAATTTAATAAACCAATTTTTTAGTTTAAACTTGAATATCTAAGTTGTCACTTAGTACAACGTAACATTTCAAGTTGACTAAACTTATTTGAGTTGACTAAACTTTAAGGAAGCAGGGTAACAAATTTTTTAAGTTGATTCAACAAATTGAGTTTCTTTGTTTTTTTACAGTGTAGAAGAAGCATTTTTGGTTCCCTAAAGAACCTTTCAGTGAACAGTTCTTAAAAATACATTTTTAGAGAACATTTTAAAAATATAAAGAACCTTTTCTGCATTTGAAGGTTCTTCATGGAACCATCAGTGCCAGTAAAGAACCTTTATTTTTAAGAGTGCATGAGGAAACAAGTTTAGAAATCATATAGAATGAAGTGTTTTGAAAATCTAAAACAGAAGAACGTTTTTGTGTGAGGGGTAGGTTTAGGGTAAGTGGATAGAAAATACAGTTTGTACAGTATAAAAACCATTACGTCAATGGACGCTGATGATAGAAATATCTAAGTGTGTAAAAAAATATATATGTTTTTACATACTTTTTTTTTTTCCAACTGTAATGTTGCGATTTTTACACAATAGTAAGCATCCAAAGCAATGGCTTAATATCTAAGCGTCCTTTCATATTAGAGCAAAACACTAGTTTTTTTGTGCCTATAATCAGAGCTGTGTGTAGGTGTGGTTGATGGCAAGGCGACCGTGATTGTGTAAGCGTTCTGCAGATAGGCCGTCCACCCCGCCCTATCTGATGGTGTAGCTCTATGAAATGGTCTGTGAAGATGATGTTTGTTCTGGAGTCATAGGAAAAACAGAAAAAAACACACACACAAAAGAAAAGCAAGGGAGAGCAACATGCGGTTTTCTCTCCGCTCTCTCTGCGTTGACTCTTGCAGACCACTTACTAACCTCTCAATTGACTCCACACCGAGAGGAATCACGATTTCAATCCAGTCCTTTGTGTATGAGGAGAAAGATTTATTTTAACAATGTCCATCCTTTCTGAAGCTTATTTCGAGATGAAAGCTTGCTTAGTTCTCCACGTTAAGTGAGGTAGAAGGCTAAACACCATCAGCTCTCAACAACATCTTTCAAGGCGCATCTATATGAGTAACGCAATTACCGCATCCTGTATTACAGGAAAAACCATGAGTCAAATGCTCTGAACTAGAAAAGAAAAAACAAAAACATTCCTGATTTTGACTTCTAACTGGATATATATAGGATAAGATGCCCAGTTTTTTTCTCTTGTCTCATCTCAGCACTTTTGATGAATGCTACGCTCTTCTTAATTTTGTTATTTCATCTTAGTATTAACTTTTGTGAGATTTAGTCATTCAAAACTTCATTTAGGTTAATTATAAATAATCTAATTTTGTGTTACTATAAAATACTCATCTGTGACACTGAATTATGTTCACTATAATTTTTTTTTTTTTAATTGGCACAGAAAGCTCCAAGTGGCATGTTGTTACTAATGGTGTAATTTTAAATTGAATACTTATGGTAATTAATGGGGTTATTATTTAATATTTTCCTGAATTAGATGTACATTTAAGACACACACGCTCTCATCAAAACCTGTAGCATCGTCTGTCATTGGCTAATAAGTTGTTCAACTAAATTTTTAAAACTATAACAGAATTTTGGGGGTTAACGGAAGACGTCTTTGTAAATGGGTGGAACTTTTCTTACTGATGTGATACTAGCACAGCTAACTGGCAAATGAGACTGGTTTGGTCTTTTTTTTTTCCTTGACAATGGTCTACTGAATGAGGGAGACTGGCTAGATAAATGTGGGTCATGGCCCTTGTCAGCAGTGTAGTAACAGCTGCACAATCAAGGATTCAGTCTTTCCTCCACCTGGACGGAAGAGGTTCATCACGTCTTTCTAGATATTGATGAGCTGGTTGCGTGTGCAGCCGCAACGGAGTGACCTGATTGGTTGAAATGGTGGGCCGCACAGGTGCTGGTAATCACAGAGGTTTTAAAAGACACACTCAGCACTGTCTGGAGGACTGCACACACACACATACACAAGCACATCAGATCTAGATATACATGTGCCCTCATTAGTAGGTCTGCATACACACACTTTTTATGTTCTGCTAATCAGTGAAGATGCACGGGGGAGATTTACAGTATTAGACTTAGATTGACCCCTAATGACCTCTTGACCTCAGGGCACCCTACGTCTGATTCAGGACAGTTTTATTACTCTTAGGTTGTTCTTTCATAGCACATCAGACTTAAAGGGATAATTCAGCCAAAAATACAAATTGTTTCATCAGAATTTTTTTCTTCTGTGGAACTTGTCTCAGAACTTGTGAGAAAAGTCTCAGAGTTATATTTTTATTTATTTGTTCCATTAAAAAGAAGCTTGCCAACATTCTTAAATTCTAATATATATATATATATATATATATATATCTTCTTTTGTGTTTCACAGAAGAAAGAAAGTCAAACAGATTTGGAATGATATGAGGGTGAGTGTATCCCTTTAATGAAGTTCCAAGTTATGTTTAATTTAGGTTGTGACTACATCTTAGATCTGTCTCTAAAGTTCAGTAGGAGAAATAAAAATAGTATGACAGTTTATTTTAAAGGAGAAGTGCACTTCAAGAACAAAAATGTACAGATAATGTAGTCACCCCCTTGTCATCCAAGATGTTCATGTCTTTCTTTCTTCAGTCGTAAAGAAATTATGTTTTTTGAGGAAAATATTTCAGCATTTTTCTCCATATAATGGACTGATATGGTGCCCTGAGTTTGAACTTCCAAAATGTAGTTTAAATGCAGCTTCAGATGATCCCAAATACGTAATGTAATGTAAATGATCCCAGCTGAGAAAGAAGGGTCATATCTAGCGAAACGATCGGTTATTTCATTAAAATAATACAATTTTTTAACTTTTTAAATGTCAAACGCTCGTCTTGCCTTACTCTGCTGAACTCTGTTTTTTCCGATTCATGACAAAACTCCCATCTCATGTTCTCCCTCAACTTCAAAATCATCATATATCGCTGTTTTTTTGTTAAGGGTGTTTGATCTTCTTTGCATGTTCACTTTGCAAAGACTGGGTAGGTACTTCTGCAGTGATGTAGGATGATTTTGAAATGATTTTTTAAGTTGAGGGAGAAAATACAATTGGAGTTTTTCGACATACCCTAACTGTCTTGAGCCAGAATACACAGAGTTCATGGAGAGAAAGGCAAGACGAGCGTTTGAGATTAAAAAGTATATAAATTGTATTATTGTAATGAAAATAACTGATCGTTTCGCTAGATAAGACCCTTCTTCCTCAGCTGGGATCGTTTACAACCACATTTGGGATTGTTTGAAGCTGCATTTAAACTGCATTTTGAAAGTTCAAAATCGGGGCACCATATCAGTCCATTATATGGAGAAAAATGCAGAAATGTTTTCCTCAAAAAACATAATGTCTTTACAACTGAAGAATGAAAGACACGAACATCTTGGATGACAAGGGGGTGAGTAGATTATCTGTGAATCTTTGTTTTGGAAATGGACTTCTCCTTTAATCCTTTTGTAAATTTTGTATATTTGACACTTATGTCGTTTCAATGAGTTTCTTTCTTCTTTTCAAAGAAAAAAAAAAGACACCAAACAGCTGATGGTACCCACTGACTTCCATAGTACGGGGGAAAACTACTACAGAAAGTCAATAGCTACCGTCAACAGTTTTGTCACTTTTTTTAATTTAAAAGATTTAGCCCTAGGTCCAGGGATGTGTTTTGAGTTTTGGGGGCCCTAAGCAAGCGGTTCCCTTGAAAAAATCGTGTTCCACAGGGGCCCTCCCGGACAGCGGGCACCACACAATTGCATGGTTTGCATGGTGTCTAAACACGCTACTGCCTGGGACTCTATGATATTTTACTGCGAAAGTTGTCAGGCCTCCGACATGGTGCCAGTGAGTTTTGATGACCAAGTGCCACTCGTTTTTCTTGAGAATGCAAATTCTATCCCTGCAGTTTTGTCTAGCAGAAACGATCGAGATATTATAGAAATATCATTTGCATTTTTATCTTTTCTCTGGACCTCTAGAGCTTGAACAAGTGTCAAAAGTAATTGTGTGTGTGTGTGTGTACTTGTGCAGCTATTTTTGTTAGGCCCGGTTTGAGTTTTAGGCCATTGGAGTAAGGACAAAGAGAGTAAAGTGAGGACATTTTGGTGGATCCTCACTTTTTGAGACTCTTTTAAAGGCCTGTTTGAAGGTCAAGGCTTGGTTTTAGGGATCAGGCTATAATTAGGTAAAGGTTAGGTTTAGGGTAAGGAATAGGTCTTCAACGCTGTTCCTATACTGTCCTGCAAATTTTATTTCCAAACTTTTTCGGCACACTTGGCCTGTGACTTGTTAAGTTACCTTAAAGACCTTGATTAGCTGGTTAAGGTGTGTTTGATTAGGGTTGGAGCTAAGCTCTGCCGGACAGTGGGTCCCCAGGGGCAGGGTAGTATACCTGTGGGATAAGGGTTTGGGTGAGGCACTTGAGGGTAAGGAGCTAGAGATTGCATTGTGTCAATGAATGTCCTCACAAAGACAACTGTACAGGGTTGTGTGTGTGTGTGTGTGTGTGTGTTTTTGGGTGTGAGTGTGGGAGATCCATGATAACTGCTAGATTTGTCTGTAAAAGAGAAATAAAAAGAAATGAGATTGTGTGAGAGAAAGTGTATGTGTGTTGAGGTATCTTACTGTGAATGAAGGCTTTCTTTGCAGTTTGAATTTGTTAGTGTGTCTGAGAAAGAAAGAGGGCTCTCTATTGGAGACCCTGCTGAGGCTTGTGGAAGAATATGCCTGTGTGCGTGAGTGATTGTATATTCAGTGGCCCACTGATGGATTTTGAAATGCATGTGAGTGTGTTTTCGGACTCATGCTGTTCTCTGCCAGGAGATGTCTGTGTAGAAGAGCGTTTGTGTGTGTGTGTCTTCCCCGCTGAGCGCAGTGTGTTGAGAGTGGCTCTAGTGCTGTTTTCTGATTGGTGGGTGATGAAGATGATGAGGAGAAGGACAGTGTTGAACCCCACAGTGCCGCTCTGCAGAGCTCCACAGGACCCTCTGGGCTCTCTGCTCGGGGCCTGATTGGCCCATAAGATCACGGGGCCCCCCGTTCACATTCTTACATACACACCAGAGAATCTGTACCCACAAACCCCTGCTGATTACCGGAGCGGTGAAACAGGTCACCAGCCGGTCCAGCTGCAGTGTTTGTGTATATATGATTTTAAACAGGCAGCATTTTCAGTGAAATACATGTAACGCCTCATCGTGAGTGAGCATCTTCACATGAGGTGGCCTGATTACACTGACCACACTGCCATCTCAGCGTCCAGAAATGCACTATTCAGTCTCAAGTCTAATGAATCACTCATGACAGAGTGCAGAAGTCTGATTTTTAAGTACAGTGAAGATTTGAAAGTCTGCTACATCTTCACCCAAAAACAACAAGCTGGGTCATCATTAACTTACCCTTACATAATTTTAAATTTGTATATTTTTTCTAAAGATGTTTTTATTGTAGAGTATTCAGAGCCCTTTTTTCATTATGTGCTCTGAACTCCAAAAACCACTATAAAAATATCTTTATATCAAAATATAAAATATTACTTGAGTTACTTTGTCAAATAAATAACAGCAGTAACTTTGTTTTCCTATGCTTATTGTAGTTCTAGACTAAATACCAACATGCATTTACTCATTTCACTTACACATAAACACATTCAAGATTCCTCAAAATCAATAAAATTAGTGAAAAACTCAAAATATGATGCAAACCTGCAATAATTAATATGTTTATGACTGAATTCACATTTCCTTCAGTTTGAGGCTTATTAATTTCACTTTTGGTTTGAAAGGGCTTTTATAAATGCCTAAAAAAAAACAAAAACATTTTTATATTAAAAACATACACCAAGCCTGTTGATAAAAAAAAGTGGGGTGGGGGGGGACAGTGCAACACATCTCCTTCGCATAGAGTTGATCAGGTTGTTGACTGTGCCCTGTGGAATGTTGGTCCACTCCTCTTCAATGGCTGTGCAAAGTTGCTGGATATTGGCAGGAAATGGAACACGCTGTCGTATACACCGATCCAGAGCATCCCAAACATGCTCAATGGGTTACATGTCCGGTGAGTATGCTGGCCATGCAATAACTGGGATGTTTTCAGCTTCCAGGAATTGTGTACAGATGCTTGCAACATGGGGCCGTGCATTATAATGCTGCAACATGAGGTGATGGTCGTGGATGAATGGCACAACAATGAGCCTCAGGATCTCGTCACAGTATCTCTGTGCATTCAAAATGCCATCAATAAAATGCACCTGTGTTCGTTGTCCATAACATACGCCTGCCCATACCATAACCCCACCGCCACCATGGGCCACTCGATCCACAATGTTGACATCAGCAAACCACTCACCCACACGACAGCATACATGCCATCTGGCCTGTACACTGTAAAAAATAAAAAACACAATTTGTTGAGTCAACTTAAAATAATGTGTTACCCTGCTGCCTTAAAATTTTAAGTTCAGTCAACTAAAATAAGTTTATTCAACTTGAAATGTTAAGTTGTACTAAGTAACAACTGAGATATTTGTGTTTGCTAAACTTAACAGATGGGTAAGTAACCCAGCTGCCTTAAAATTTTAAGTTGGTTCAACTCAAATATCTAAGCTGTCACTTAGTATAATTTAACATTTTAAGTTGAATAAACTTTTTTTGAGTTGACTGAACTTAAAATTTTAAGGCAGCCAGGTTGCAAATTATTTTAAGTTGACTCAACAAATTGTTTTTTTACAGTGTACAGTGAAAACCGGGATTCATAGTGAAGAGAACACCTCTCCAAAGTGCCAGACGCCACTGAATGTGAGCATTTGCCCACTCAAGTCGGTTACAGCGACGAACTGCAGTCAGGTCGAGACCCCGATGAGGACGATGAGCATGCAGAAGCTGTCAGCTTCCCTGAGACAGTTTCTGACAGTTCTTTGGTTATGCAAACCAATTGTTGCAGCAGCTGTCCGGGTGGCTGGTCTCAGACGATCTTGGAGGTGAAGATTTCCAACTGTAAATATATCAAAACTTAACTTAATTTTTTATTTTTAATATGCATTGCTAAGAACTTCATTTGGACAACTTAAAAAGCGATTTTCTCAGTATTTTGATTTGTTTGCACCCTCAGATTTCAGATTTTCAAATAGCGGTATCTCAGCCAAACGTTGTCCTATCCTAACAAACAGGCCTTCCCACTCCTTGAGTTCTGGAAAGCTGCTTCGATATTTACACGGGTTCTACCTCTTGCCTGGTCGTAACCCATCTTTTTAATGTTTTGTTCCTCCAATATTTTCCTCTTTTTATCTTAAGTCTCTCTATCTATAGTCAAACTGCTAATATCTGTCCTGTGCACTCAAAATGAGCGCTGTATTCACACTTGCTAATTGGCTACTAAACCAATTAATCCAAATTATTAAAACAATATTTAAATTATGTATTATTTGTTAAATATATAGTTTGTTTTCTACCAATCCTAACTTAGCTGAACAAAGCTTTAAGCGTTAAAACCTAGGCAAATCCAGTCACATTGTAAACCAAACTTTGCTTCCAAAACTGGTAGAAAGAGTCTGGGAAATTATGTAAACGTCCCAGTTGGATTAGAGCTTGTTAGATCAAAAAAATGCTTGCCCTTTCGATTGTACAGAATGTATAAAATGGCTAATGACTCCCAGTGCTCCTCACTATATCAAAATAAAGACAAACTGCCTGAAAAGTCATTTATCAAACTTTTGTCTTGATTTTGATATGCAATTAAAATTTAAGCACCAGCCATCCCACCAAATGCTGTATTTGGTGGTCTTTATTTTAGGCCAGCTCTTATCTAACTCTGTTTGCCCTGAGCGTGTCTTTGGAGGCCTGAAAGCTTCAGCGTCAGTGTGTGATTCATGTGTGGAGAGGGGGCGTCAGCGGTCTGTCTGTCCCCAGGGTGGAGATCCGGTCCTGGGGCTGAAGCTTGGAGACAGAGGGGCTGACGGCCTATGAGCCTGGAAGGCTCAGTGCTCTAAATGAGAGTATTGTAAGAGTCAACCTGCTCTCATCTTCATGTACAATCTCTTTTTTTCCCTTCTCTCTCAGCACATTACTAGCCCAGACTATGTGACGACAACCATTGTGTCAGTGCCGACACACACACACACAGACACACATGCTGAGGATAGAGACTGCAGTGAGATTTCAGAGTCCAAAAACCTGGGAATCCCCTGCCGCAGACACACACACACACACACATGTTTACTTAGCTATCTGAATGGGGACATTACATAGCCTTTGATTGTATTTATATACAAATAGTAATACATTTTCTAACCTATCCTAACCCTACCCCTCACAGGAAACTTTCTGCAAGTTTTGAAATTTTACAATTGCAAAAAAGACCTTTATTTAGTTTATTTACTAATTAAGATGTCTCCAAAGGTTTCGGAGATTTTGTCAGGTTTTGCTCACTTTTGGGTACAAATTTGTGCCCAAAATATGGTTAAGTAGGCACGCTTTCTGCATTTTTACTTTCTCAAAAAAAAAAAAAAACTAATTCTGTATTATTTATAAGCTTTTGTACCCATAGGGACCTCAATTTAGGTCGCCACTGTGGCACAAGTCCCCATGAGTGTGTGTACAGGTTTAAGTCCCCCCCAGGACATATAAACCAAATGCACGCACACATACACACACACACACATTTACTTAGCTATCTAAATGGGGACATTACATAGACTTCTATCGTGTTTATATGTATGTATACAGATAGTTATACATTTTTTAAACTAAACCTACCCCTACCCCTAACCATACCCCTCACAGAAAACTTTATGTATTTTGACAATTTCCAAAAAAAAACAAACAAACAAACAAACAAACAAAAACTTTGTTTAATTTGTTTTTATACCAGTTTTATACCCAAAGGGAGGTTTTTGGAGATTTTGCCAGGTTTTGGGTACAAATTTGTCTCTCTTTTTATTTGTCTCTGTTTATACATAATAATATGCTACTTGTACATTTTGTTTGAGCTAATTTACCGAAGGTAGTTGTCAAATAACATTTGACAAATTTTTTCAACATCAGGATTGTTGATTTCACATATCCACTAAAATGAATACACACAGTGTCCAAAACAATCTGGAACCATGTTGAAAAGTAAGCATTTATTTTTATTTAAAACTGTAAATAAATGATTCTGCAAAAAATTTAAAATGTAAAACAAAGAAAGATTTCATATTCTGCCCTATTTCTATAGATCACTAATCAAACATTGTGATTTTTTGAACTCCTGTAGATGGTTGGATGTTCTTATGTCCACTGGAACACGAGATGATCTGTTGGACATCCTAAAATCAGGCTAAAGTACAAAAAATGTCATTAAAGAAAACAAAAGAAAAGAAAAGAAAGCTAGGAAGTTAGTGGGAATTTGACCACTGATCAAGGTCTAGAGAGCTCAGTCCCAAGTTTATATCACTTTCTGGTCCCTTGATGATGGTAATGTGTTACGTTTGATTAATTGATTGATTGATTGACTGATTTTGTTTGATATGTGATAACTTCTTATCAGCTTTAAAATTCTGATCATATCAACACCTAGAAATTTAGTAGTGGAATTATTATCTTATAGTATAAAACTTACACATAACACACTGTACATAAAACATATTATATTTAGTCACCTAGTGTACAAGCAAAAGCCAGAAACTCTGTTTGATTAATCCTACACTTGGCTTTAAACTTTCTAGTACAAATTCACTTAGCAGTTGCACCACCTTTGCAAACAAATAGTTTTGCTCTAACCACCAATTTAACTGAAGTGGGAGCTATTTGTCTGTGGAGATATTACAATTGCGATATTACAGAATTTGGTTTGAAAGACGGAGATGGGGAAGAGCATATAACCAGAAGTGCTCTGTTTTCAAGTGCCAGTCACTGTAAAGTATGGCAGATTGCGTTAGTCTGCAGCATCCTCTATAACCCGGTGCTCAAAACCAGGCTGCAAGATGAAAAACTGAACTTTGTAAATTGCATTCAGAACATATTTTTAGGTTGTGTTTGCAGCACTAAATAATTTGCATAATTCCTTTGTAGAAAAGAAAACCTAATTTTTATATCGACTAGATTATTTGCTTGTAATATTGTCTGCCCAATTATAGTCTGATCTCTTTGAAAAAGGTTTGGTTACACCTTAAGGTCTCATTGTTGCAGAGTAATTTCACAAATAAGTATACTGTTATTGATTATTATATTATTATAGGGTTAGGATTTGGTTTAGGGTTAGTTGCTTGTAATTATGCATATACTACTCTTTTTACTATAGTACTATAGTATATGTATGTACAATTTGACGACACATGAACATGTATGATCTTTTTTTTTTTAATCTCACATTAAATTAAAGCTATCTTTTCTTAAGTATATGACTTTATGTTTATGGTGTTGGGCAAGTAACACATTATATTTAATATAGTTTTGTTCAAATCACTACCCTTAGTACCCTGGTAAAGAAAACAGCATATGCTGTTAGGTATGTTTTGATGCTGGGATGCTGGTTAGGTCAGTTTTAATACTGGTTTAAGCTGGTCCTTTGCTGGTTCTTTGCTGGTTTATGCTGGTCCTTTGCTGGTTTATGCTGGTCCTTGACCTACCTACTAGAATATGGAGTAATTTTAATCCGGAATCCAAAATAGCAACAGTGCTGTCCTTAACCAAATGTTTGATTGCTGCTTTCATTCACACAGCACATACTCACAATTCATAAAATGAATGGTTAACACGAGATACGATGGATCCATCTCTATATCACGCAGTGTTTTGTAAAGTGATGCTTGCCTTGTTCTTTGGCTGCCCCAAAATAAAAGTCTCATTGTGGAGCTTTTGCTTCCATAATGACCCTCTGTGACAAAGACAGAATGTGATGTAGTTACATATTCATGGAAGCCGTTTACTGCAGTACGTTCAGGAGAGCGCATTTTCTGAGACGGCGGCGCAGGCGATCACACACATGCATGGCCGAGTCCATTTGCTCAAATGGTGAGATAATTGTACTGAAGCCATTAGCATCTCAATATCAGTAGCACACTTCTCACATCTAGAGAGAGGGAGAGGACTTAGCGCACCTCACACACGGGCACGGCCCATAATGGAGGCTGGTTAATGGACCTCACTCTCCACACGCTTCAGTTGTGATTGTGACACTTCTCTGCCAAGATTTGTGTCTCTTTATAGATTAGTTAAAGACTTCTCTGGGAATTGATTTATTAATTAAATGAATTTAATCTACCCTAAATTCCTTATTCTGTCTCGCCTAGTTAAGCCAATTTATTTATTCAGAGCCTTTGATAATCACATTGTCTCTAAATAGCTTTACAGAAAATCAATGTTAATGTTTATAATATCCTAAAATTATCATAGCTTAGTTGCATTTACCAGATTAGATCTGGGCAATGATATAGTTTACATTTTGCAATGATATAAGAAATCAAGCAGCTGATATTTGCTATGTATTTGATAGCTGTGTGATATTATATTTTACATTTGATATTATATAAGCAGTATACAAGCTATATATCACCATATATACACTTATGCTCAAAAGATTGGGATCAGTAAGGCTTATAATGTTTTTTTTTGTTTGTTTGTTTGTTTTTGTTTTAAGAGCTCTCTTATGATCATCAAGACTGCATTTATTTGATAAAAAAAAAAAAACAGAAAAAATAATAATCCTGCAAAATGTTATAACAATATTAAAATAATGTTTTTTTATTATTTTAATATACTTTAAAATATAATTTATTCCTGTGATGCAATGCTGAATTTTCATCAGCTGTTATTCCAGTCTGTCACATGATCCTTCAGAAATCATTCTAATATGATGATTTATTATTAGAATGATCAATGTTGGAAACAGTTGTGCTGCCAAATATTTTTGGAACCTGTGATTCTTTGATGAATAACAAGTTAAAAAGAACAGCGTTTATTCAAAATATAAAACTTTTCTAAAAATGTAAATCTATGCTATCACTTTTTATTAATTTAACACATCCTTGGTGAATAAAAGTATTAATTTCTTTCAAAAAAAGAAAGAATTTAGAATTAGAAACATTTACTGACCCCAAACTTTTTAACAGTAGTGTATATTGTTACAAGATTTCTATTTTAAATAAATGCTGTTCTTTTTATCTTCTCATCAAAGAATCCTGAAAAAAACGTATCACAGGTTCCAAAACAATATTAAGCAACGCAACTGTTTTTAGCACTGATAATAAATCAGTATATTAGAATGATTTCTGAAGGATCATGTGACACTGAATACTGGAGTAATGATGCTGAAAAAATCAGCTTTGATAACAGAAATAAATTTGATTTTGAATGCATATTAAAATAGAAGAATGTTGTTTTACATCATAATAATAATTCATAATATAACTTTTTTTCTCTGTATTTTTGATCAAATAAACCCCTTGAAAGCATTAGAAACTTATTTAAAATACATAAAAAATCGTACTGATCCCAAACTGTTGAGCGGCAGTGTATACATATATGGATAAAGCTGTAGCCTATGTACTGTATATCTAACTTTATACAGAGAGTTTTTTTTTGTTTGTTTGCCTGACAATGTATAGTATATATTGTTCAATTTATAACAATTTAATGTAGTGACAAGACTAATTACTGTTTGGTAATTTGTGAAAATTGTGATCACATCACCATCTTATAAGCACTTTAACTGAGGAGTTAAAGGTAGGATTTTGTCATAATTTACTCACTCTCATGTTGGTCCAAGTTCTGTTGAACACAAAAGAAGATATTTTGAAGAATGTTGGTAACCACATTTTTGCTATGGAAGTCAATGGCTACCAGCAACAAAAACTTATACAAGTTTCAAATGACTTGAGGCTGAGTAAATGATGACAGAATTTCCATTTTGGGGTGAACTATGCCTTTAATTGAAAGTCATAGGATTATACTTGTAACACATTGTATATATTACATAATATATTTAGTTCCTTAGTATACAAGCCAAAGCCAAACATTTGATTAATCCCACACTTGGCTCAAAACATTCAAATTCACCAAAGTCACAGCTGTTTGTCTGTGGCAGTTACAGAATTTGTTTGAAAGACAGAGATGGAGAAGAGCATATAACCAGAAGTGCAGTGTAGGCGAGTGCCAGTCAGAGTAATGTATGGCAGATTGTGTTAGTCTGCAGCATCCTCGATAACAACATGCTCAAAACCAAGCTGCAAGATGAAGAACTGAACTTTGCAAATTGCATTCAGAACACATTTTTGGGCCGTGTTTACAGCATTACCTGATTTGCATAATTCCTTTATTGAATCAGGTTCTAAAACAACACAAACAGTGAATACACAACGCTATCAGCAATCATCAGTTATTTGTGGTGACTTCCCCCATCTTTGAGTTCTGTGTGTCACTTTTCATTTGATTTTCCTCTTTTCTCCTCCATCCAGGTTGGCATGACAACAGATGAAACCACTGGCTTTATTCGGTGATCCAGCAATCACACAATACCCATCAGCCCCCTCTGCTCAGGCCAGGCTATCCGAAATCAATCTGAACCTCCCCAAACAATGTTGCCATGTCACCGTACACCTGACAGGTATTGAGGTATTCAGCTCATGTCCTGTATCACGCTGGGACCCCCCCTCCATCCCATTACCCACCCATTCAGAGCAGTCAAAGCCCAGAGCTCAAGCAGGCAAAACTGTTATGATCCTCTGGGTTTGGGCTCAGATAAAGCACAATTGAGGGAGCACACTGAAGTCTGTGTTTGGCCGATATACAGATACAGAGCCATTAGGAGACCTCAGCTGACATGAGATAGGGAGGTCTTGTATAGAGACTGTACAAGACCGAAAAAAAATCATTGATGCCCCGTCTCACTAATGAAAGGGACAAATTACACACGGACCGGTGTAACGACTGGTCTGAGATGGGAAAGTGTAGTTTTATATTACTGGGATGATTAAAGGTATTGTTGTTCAAAGCGCTAAAAGTCATATGGTCCTTTGTGTCGGGTCACTCTGGAGAAGTTTAACAGCTGGACGCAGTCATGCACTTTCACAAACTGTTGCTCTGAAATTTGTCCATAGAGGCCTGTGAGAGCGCATGACTTCATTAATCTGCGGTCACAGTTAATTGGTCGCCTCATTACTTAACAGGCATATCCAAATCCATGCAATTCACAGTGCACTAATCGTGGAGTTCCTTGAGTCACCTGGAAAGGAGTCACATTCTCTTTCTCTCCATGTTCCAGAGTCTTCCTGCTTCATGAGTCTATAATGTATATTCAGCATTTCCAGGTTCTTTTTGTTTGTTTGTTTCCCATTGGTCAACATTACTAATGCATTAATTAACATTAACCTATAATGAGCAATACATTTGTTATAGTTTTTAATTAGTCTTTATTAACATTAGTTAATAAAATGTTATATGTTCATTGTTAGCTTATTATATATAAAGCCCTGTCATGAAACTCTAGAAGGCGCAGGCTGACAGGTCCTTAAAGGTCCACTGAAGTGCTTTGAAACACATAGTGTTATTGTATGCGTTGACATAATTTCAACTGAAACAGGAAGACAGGACGGGACATATCAAGCAGTCCCGCCCCGTTTTTTAAATAGCCAATATCATTTAGTTTATATCACAGTTTGAGCCAGAGCCGTTGAGCTCAGTAAAGCCCAATCGACAGCGTATGACAGCCACAATCTCATCTATATATAAATGCTATAAAATATACCATTCTGTGTAGAATGCAATGGGCGCAATACGTTTTATGGTCTGCGTCGGCTCACTTGACACACTGCGAAACCAGACTTCATTTGCCTCAAAGGAATGCATATTTACTATGTCTGAATCGTTCCCTATCCCCTATGTAGTGCACTACGTACCATTCGCCGTACAAAAAATACTACCTCTGTGAGCAAGTGGCCAATTTCAACCACAGCTTCTGTGTCTATTTATAGTTTAGGGGGCGGGACGCTTCGGATTCTAGAGAGCATTTGACTGGAAAGAATGTTTGATAAGAAGCTGAAGCGTAGGGTGATGTCATCTAAAATTTTGATCCACGTTAGCGGAAGTTAGAGACTGTAAGTTTTGAATGTAAATTTTGTCATTGTTTTGAAACATACAAGCTTATAGATAACTTTAAGGCTAACATATTCATACTAAAAGCCAAAAAATCTTCAATTTTGATTTTATGGGTACTTTTACTTAATCTGCTAGTAATCACATCATTGTCTACTCGGCACAGCTGATTGTTTTTTTCCGCATCAGAAGCTGATGAGCTTGCTGCTCAACATTCAAATACTTGGCCAGTGGTTGCTGTAGCAGTTGCATTTCATGTATGTTATATTATGGGGTTATTTTATACATATGTGGAGCAGAAGTATTTCATACATCAGCTCTCATGACAGAAATATTAACCATTACATAATATGAATATAATAATGACTATGACTAATGACTATTTTCACTCAATAAAATCCAAGTTACTGCTTATTAATAATAGGTAAGGACATGTTTACAGTAGTTACACTCTTAAAGGGGTCATCGGATGCAAACTTCACTTTTTCATGTTGTTTGAACATTAATGTGTGTTGGCAGTGTATGTACAAATCTACATGATAAAAATCAATGCAGTGGTTTTTAATTCATTTGTAAAAATAATATCCCCTTTTTCAAATCGAGCCATTTTCAGAGGCCACTCCCATAATAGTTGATAGACATGAGTGTCTTACCTCAGATCAGCTGTAACAGTCCAACCTCCATTGTTTCGATGCCGGAGCAGGGATGTAAGTTAGACAAGAATATCTCTGATTGAGCGATTGAGGTGTTGTGTTGCTGGATGTAATAATGAACATAGTGGTCGTCATTTACTCCCGACATCTGAGCCGCTGAAGATGCAGTGGATTACGTTTGTTTGTGAAGGGAATGCGCCTCCCAATCTACATAAATGCATCTATGTTAGCGCAAATCATTTGGGATCCAGCTTCACTTACAGCAGAAGTGAGTATAAGGTTTTTTCTTATGAATCTCTGCAATCACCTTTCCTAATAACGTGCTAGTTAGCAAGTTTCGCGGCTAAACGCTACATGCGGCTAAAGTAAACAATCTCTCAGAGCAGCAAGTCACTCCACAGAGAGTAAAGAGGGGCAGGGCGGGCAGAACTCATTTGCATTTAAAGGAACAATCCCTCAGAATGGGAGGATTTTTGCAGAGCTGATTTTGACAAGGTAAAAAAAGGTTTTACACATCCATTGAGAATTTTTTTAATTTTTAAAGTATATTATAGACTTTTCATTAAGACCCTAAAGAATCATATGAACTTGTGAAAAATGGGCATCTGAAGACCCCTTAAAAATGGGTGTTTTTGCAGTGATGCCATAAATGAACCATTTTTGGTTCCCCAAATAACCTTTCAGCAAACAGTTCCCAAAAGGACCATTTTAAAAAACTTTTTTTTTTTTTTAAATCTAAAGAACCTTTTTTGACTGTAAAGAACCTGCATTTAAAAGGTTCCATGGATTCACAGAAACATAGATGCCAATAAAGAACCTTTATTTTTATGAGTGTCTGTCTAGGTGTGCGGTAGGGTTAAGGGATCTAGAATATGGTCATGCAGAATAAGGCATTATTTTGTGCTTTGTAAGTAGTATTACAGAGCCAATATGCTAGTAATATGCAATTAGTTAACAGTGAAAATGTGTTCCCTAATCTAAAGTGTAACTGTGAATTAAATACTTACTGAGACAGTTCAAATAAGGTTAGTATTTAGACAAAAAACTATTGGCACTGATGAATAGTATTTGAAACCACATAGGATATGAGTTAATAGTTTAAGACTCAGCCACTAAAAATAGACTCATAATTTGAAAATTACAGGGATATGTTCTACAATGTCTATGGCAGTACTGCACTGGTGCAGTGGGCCTTAGGTATACGAAAATATATTTTCTTAAATGGTCTGCATTACCCTTTTCAAAAGAAATGATAAAAATAAACTTTGTGATATATTAAGACACACATGGCACCGCCTCCATGTGAGCAGCTCATATCTTTTATCATTAAGTGAAAATCTAAAAATCTCTGTCTTTTTCTCGGCATCCTGCTGATCACACACCGGGTGATCATTTTATTCCTGAACAGGTGAGAATTCAGTATATGATACTATTGCTACTAGAAAAAAATGAGCTGCTTGTGCTGGTAACAATGTAGTTTTTGGTTTTCCTGTTGCTGACTGAGGCTTTTTATACAGCTAAATGTTTAGATCTGTAGATCAAATCATGTCCCAAAGGACAATTAGCCAGAAATTTACCCAAATTGCAGCTAATTTTATGTTTTCCACTATTTTTTTTTCAGTCTGTTTATCTTTCGCTCTCTTTCTCAGAAACTCCTTCCTTTTTAATCGCTCACAATGTTGTTGTTGTTGTTTTTGTATGTCCCTGTAGCTGCAGCTTTCCTCTTTGGGAGAAAGATGTTATCTATGGCGAATGTGAGTATGAGTGGTAACCTGCTATTTCTACCTGATTTAACCCATAAACATTAACTTTGTCGACATAAAATTTTGCATTTATGTTATTTAGTGACATTAAACAATATATTTGACCATTTAATGTTACCATTTTTTCAGTGCTACATATATATTAGTCCTTAAACAAGTACTGAAAGTGTTTTGACCTATGAAATTAATATATTTTTTCCCCTTTAAAAATTAACAGCATAACATTTCCAGTAAAGATTTGGTATTGAGAAAATCCCAGGTTTTCGTGTGCTTTCAGACTCCTTGCCCCCCTGTATGCAGACGTTTGATATCTTTTGATGGGCCTAGTTTTATGTTTTGTTATTTTTTTGCATGACCGATAGTGCCAGGAAAAACAGCAGACTGAGAATGAGGAATGTGTGTTGTTTGCTCAGGCAGCTGGTTAGTAACTCCCGTCTCGTTTCATTTCACCCCTCTCGTTATTCTGTCCTTCCTTCCCTACGTTTCTCAATTCCCACTGACCCCAGGCGCGCTCCCATCAGCCAGCGAGCTGGGCCAGTGTCGTGGACAGAGAGAGATGGAGAAAGAAGCAGGAATGGAGGGTGAGAGAGGCACATGTGAGCAGTGTGACTCTGCCGAGGAGTGTTAATAGTTATTGATCCGCTGTGTTTTTAATGTGCAGCGTGGGCTGACTGCCACAGCGAGGCGGGGGAGGCAGATGTGCTCACAGGCAAGCTAACACACAGAGAGCCAATGTAATAGAAATCTCGCTCCCTTGTTTTTTTGCGCCGTGTCCCTCCCCTCTCTTCCATCTCTCTATCTCAGGCTGTAGATTGATCTTCCTCTTCCTGCTGTTTGGGGCTCTGTCATTACCCTCTCTGTCATTAGAGTGGAGTCAGCAGCCGGGCCGCCCTGCCCGCATCACTCTACACAGACAGCTCGACTCATCCCTCACACTGACTCTACATTTATAACAGCAGCTGACACACACACGCGCACACACACATACATGCATCCAGACCAATGGATCTTGAACCCTTCACTTGTGCTCCAGGGGTCTGAGGGTTTTACCAGCACACTGACAGCACTGTGATCTTCAAAACACAGATGAACTAAAACACACCTATTGATTTTTTTCTTCAACATTTACATTTTGCACGCTTGTTTTAACTGTATTCACCAAACATGCTGTCTAAAAACTAGTATCAGATCTCATGAGATGCTATTACTAATGCTTTTTGTTTGATAAGATAGGTCTGCTATGATTATTAGTGCACACATGATGTTTATTTAAATAAAGTATGTACCTTCATTTAGTAAAGTCACTTTCACCAGTGGGAGTCATTGCATAACTAATAGTTTTGATCTGTATAAAACCAAGCAATTTTGCTGATATCACATAAAGCACATTTTTAACCTTCCTGACAAAAACAATATAATATATATTATAGTAATATGTGACTGCCCAATATACAGCACCCATCCAGTCTAATAATATCTGACCACTATTCACTATTAACTAGTTTCAACTAGTACTTATTAGTATGCATATTGGCTGTTTATTAGTACGTTTTGAAGCACATATGTGACTCTGAACCACAAAACCAGTCATAAGGGTCAATTTTTTGAAACTGAGATTTATACATCATCTGAAATCTGAATAAATAAGCTTTCTGCTGATGTATGGTTTGTTAGGATGGCCTTTAAAGTTGTACAAATGAAGACCTTAGCAATGCATATTACTAATTAAAAATTAAGTTCTGGTATATTTACGCTAGGAAATGTACAACATATCTTCATGGAACATGATCTTTACTTAATATCCTAATGGTTTTTGGCATAAAAGAAAAATCAATTACTGCAAATACACCCGTGCCACTTTTGACTGGTTTTGTGGTCTAGAGTCACATATTAATGCCTTACTCTGCATGATCATATTTTAGAAGTCTTCATCCTACCTAAACTTAACTACTACCTTACAAACGAATTAATAAGCAGTGGTTAGGAGTTTATTGAGGAAAAATTAGTTTCTGTTTTACATTTTAATTTTACAACTGGCTTTTCATAAACTCAGAAACCCCCTGACGTTCCCTTATGCGCCACCATTATGGCCTCAATTTTTGGCAAATATGAAAACACAGACTACTGCATTCAGATCCACAGTTCAATCAAATACATTGTTTGTACTTTTAATGTACTGTATGATTTCCATAATGCGTCTGTTTATTTCAGCTGATTTCTAACTCGAATGCTCTTTGACCCCAGTTAAAAATGTTATTTTTTTAATCATTCTCAATTGAATAGTAAGGCAATGTGGTAAATCTGTATAAACACAGACTGTCTGCAGCACAGGGACTGAATACCTACAGATCAGCATGTTTCAACAGTACATTAAGTACAGAAATACAGGTTGCTGTGTTTTATTTTAGCGCTTTTGCACATAAAATATGACTGTTTAGAAAAGCCAGTGAATCAACCGTTTGATTATTGCTGTTTATTTATTCATATATTTAAGGTTATATTTGCAGGTGTTTTGTGCTTTTGTGTCTTCTTTTGTTATGCTTATTAAGGTCTTTATTAAGATGACAGATGTAATGCAAATTAAGTTATTACTTATGATAATAAGTTGTTTTTGTTATTATTGTTGGTGTTAGCAGCTGAAGGACAGCGGTATCTGTCTGTTTGTTTCTTTCTGATGGAGATGTTAAATGTTTCAGATGATAGCACTCTTGTTCTTAAGAACCATTCTGGCAATTACCATGGTGACATGACAACTGGTCAGCCATTACTGCTCCAGGTAATCATGGTAGGAGTGTGTTTCGCTGAGGGACAGATGAGGATGTACGCATGTCTGTGTGTGACAGAGGGGCAGAAGGAATCAGAAGTCTGAATGGTTCGTCTCCCAGTGGCCTAGATTTCTCCAGATGTCTGTGGACCCCCACACAGGGGGTCAAGCCTCCTACATGTGGCAGCAGTTTAGGCATGAAGGGAGAAGGGAAGGAGGGAAAGGCAGAAGTAAGGAGATACCTGAGGATGCCATTGTGTGATTTGCGCGGAAGCCATCCAGGTGCCGTCCAGCGATGGAAATCTTGAGGGCTAGTGACATCCCTAGCAGCTTTATCTGCTGAAACGTGAGGGGTCAACAGATCTCAGTCTCGGTCTGTGTACATTTCCGCTTTAGAAGCGTAAATATTTGACTGCTTTCGCCGTCTCCCTTTCCACTTTGCCCCCGTATAAAAGCGAATTTGATCGCAGAACTATTAAAATGGAGCCTCGGGTTATGAATATGAATTACTCGGCATTTACATGTATCATTTGTGAAATGACGCAGAATGAATTTTCTTCGCGGAGAGCGAGAGCGAGGGAGAGAAATTACAGGCTGAGCTCTTTCTTCGAGAAGAGTCCTGAATATCCTTTAGCATTGTGAGGAAATGTTTAATCTGTCTCCCGCTGGGAAACAGAAGCCTAATGCAGTATCTCGGTGCCTCTGCTGTCTGCCGGCAGAATGGCGGAGACATTTTAATGCATTTCAGAGTTCTTCTCTAGGTACGAGATGATGGACGGAGGAACCTTATATTTGCGAACACCCAGGGTTTAATGCACTCAGCGCCGCTCGCCGCCTTGTCTTCCACCCAACAAAACATGTTCCGTGGAATAAAAGAAAAAGCAAAGCACAAAATTATTCTCCCTGCCTTCTATCAAGCTCCTGCATTCAGCAGCGCGTCTGAAGGGCGCGTCAGTCCGCCTGCCTCTCTCAGAGAGGTAATTATCCTTTTTCCTGTCACAGGGCTCCAAATGATCTCTAACCACTGGGGAGCTTTTTTAGGGGCTCAGCTTTGTCAATAGGAAGTCGAAAGAGCTTTAATTTTCAGACAGCTGCACATGTACTTTCATCTCGGCATTATTCCCCTATAGCGGTCATCTATCCGAGCGCGAGCGCGCGCGCTCCTTTTGTTTGTGACGTGGGGCCGCGCGCGTGTGTACGGCCTCCCCGCATTAACATATTTATTTATAGACTTACACTTTTCTTGCAGTCATTTTTGTGTAACAATTTTCACACTCGACATTGTCTGTGTAATTTCCCTTTCAGTGTCTCTCTGTTTTCTCCTCTCTTTCCTTCCCTTTCAGAAAGAGCCATGAATGGATGGAAAATTATCACAATTACTCACATAATTGAGCCGTCTTTGTGGCAAGTGCAGCTCGAGGAGCCCTTTTTCCATCAGCCAAAATGGTTTCATTATAGGGGTTTTCATATTCCCTGACACAGGGCACGGAGGGGGGAGGCGGGCGGCGAGGGGCCGAGGAGCGCTGTAGTGCGCGGAGAAGTCGCTGGGGGAGAAGGGTGGATCATTAAGGTCACAGTGGGGATAATTATCTTGACTATGGAAAGAGCATCCAGCACCTTTTTCCTCTTCCCCACCACAAAAGCACCGTCCCTGGCCTTTCGGCACAAAGAACTTTGAAATAAATGGAGCTTCCACCTACAACTTGTTCACAAAGAGAGAGAGACTTGTATCAACATGACAATTTTCCATTATTAAGACTAATGGCGGGCTGCCTTAGGAGATCAAGGGGAGAGGGGAACGTGTTCAGGTGTGCTGGAGTACTGACCTCTCCCCCGTCTTTGTTTGGGACTTAACTCCGAACAAAACCCCGAAGGGGATGGATGGATGGAGGACGCGGCTCTCCAGCCGCCCGCTGCATGCCCCCTCCGCCGCGCCTCATTATTTCATTACGGAATTTGCATGTTTCCCGTCTTTGTGGGGCCATTAATTGGACAATGGCAAGTACATTTGCGACGGTGTAATCAAGCCTTGTTTCAATATGCAAAAGCGAGCAACCTAAATAAAGCAATGCTACACACGCAGCCTAGATGCAGCTGTTTGAAATCATCCGCAGGCAGCAGGCCTCGGCGGGTCCAAATGGTTCCGTTTTGCCAGGCTTTGACTTTTATTGATTTTAATTTGCTGCTTAGTTTGAAGATTTGATGACTGCCTGTCTCGAGCCTGGAGACACAGCAAGCAAAAAAAAATACCACGAGTGACAATTCCACGGTCATTTCTTTTCCTCCTTGTCGATGCATTAAGTAACCATCTATTGGGGCGGATTTTTCTATTTCTCCCAGTAGCACCTAACTCAGGTAATTGGTCATTTTTGGAGGGCAATTTTGGGCCAGGTGGGGGGATGCCGGGCAGACTGTTCTGACCCCTGCTGCTGTCGTAATGATGGAGGTTGTTGGCTCGTCTCTCCCGCGCGCGCCGTGCGGTCTCCGCTCACCCTCACCTGCGGCCCAGGTGAGTGATGGGTGTAGATTAGCAGGTAGCGGAAGATTCCGAGCTGATCCCATCCAATCGCCCACAAAACCGCTGCTGAATCACAGCCGTGCAGTGTTTTGATAATCGTGTGACACGCACACCTGTCATTTGCTGCTAGATTTCATATTTTAGGGAATGAACGGTCTTTTAAAGGCCCCGTGATCTTTCGCTAAATGAAGCCTGCTCAGAAAACCGTAATGATGGGTAGATTTAACACAGCAGTTTATTTATTTATTTCAGCAAACATGACATCAAAGTGATTCAAAGGTTTGCATAATTTGATGCGTTCTAATAAATATAACACGGCGTTATTATAATGTAATATTATACCGCCAGTAAAATAATACATTACAGGAAAATAGCAGAGACATGCAGGCACTTCTCTCTACAGGTTAGAGCCACTGGCCAGCTCTGCAGACATTTTTGTTTGTATGTTCTCCCAAAGCAGAACAAGAGGCGATGAGACTGATAAAAAAAAAAAAAAATCAGGGAATTAGCTGTAAGGAAAGGAATGAAAATAATTGTAATGAATCCATGAACTCATACATACAGTATGCAAACATAAACTGCATTGTATAAAATAGAGAGGTGAAATATTTAAAGTTCTGTTCTAAATTGATCTCCAAAGACTTATTTTTAGAGATTTACTCACAAAAAGTGATGGTTAAGAGCACAAAATGCTAAAGAGTTTGCATTGCAAATTAATCATTTTAATAAAATTAAGTGAAACAAAAAAAGAACCTGAATTTATATCCAAAGAGCTGTAAAATATAAGAAGAGTTGTGCATTTATTATTTACAAAATGTTTTAAGTCACAATTCAGAGAAAAAGAAAAGAACATGAGTGGTTAAAGTGTGTTTAATTCTGTCAACAAACTTCTTGTTCTCAGTCTTTGCCGTACTGATGGAAACAAAATGTTACAAACCCAGCAACTGCATTATTTTAACATCACACTTAACCGTTCCATACTGATTGACACAGTAATCTGTGGTTACACCTCAGAGTGTCCTCTCCCTCACACACATGTTGCTCTCAGTCTCAACAAATACTCTCACAGTGTCTCTTTGTCCATTGGAATTCAGTGGAGCAGCAAATTGAAGGTGCTGCCTGCTTAAAACCCTCCAGAAGAAACCCAGAAAACCCACTGCTGTTTTAGCATCAGGATTGATCAGATACTCTGAAATTGGATCATTACGTCTGATCGAATCTGGCGCTGTGTGTCTTTGCTGCTGCAAGGAAAGCACAGGGGTGAATTCATATGAGCGGGTGTGTGTCGCTTTGTAAATAGGCTGTAATTGGAAGTCCCTGGGTAAATACTGGACCAATATACATCCTCAAACACAGAGCACGGATGTATTTGGTTGAGATGTCAATGTTAATGCTGTCTTAATAACATTTTAAACAGCTCCACTTAAACCTGATTTGTTCAGTCCAAATATGCAGTGGAGGAAAACTAAATGGAATCTAGGGCTTTTTTACACTGTCATTTTCAGTGCGAATATGTGTGTGTGTGTTTTACTAATATGATAATGGGATCATATTCCATTTCACAAGTGCTCTGTCTCTTTAATTTGAAATACCCCTCCATCATAATGTAGGGTCTGTCAGTAGTATGCACTTTCACATGAGGCAAGCACATGAAGTGTAGACTGAATTAGAGCTCATGTACACTGCAACTTATTTTTGTCGCAACTTATCTAGTGCAAAGCACACCAAATGCCAGTTTTACTTTGTCAAGTTTGAAAGCTAATGTAAACAAATTGAGTTCACATTTGATAGTAAACAATATGTGGATCTGGACTGACTAAAAATGTACTTGACCTTTTCTAAGGCCACTGGAAACCAGAACATAAAGCACATGAGTATTATTAACACATACAAAAGCACTGTGCTCTTCTGACAGTAAATTAATATCCAGTACATATTCTGTAATATCTTATTACTCTGCATCCATGAAACTCTGTGAATTTCATTGTGATTGATTCTCGGTTCCATTGTGATGTTGTCTTACAATCTGTTAACAATTTTTTAAATAATTAGACATCTGTCCGGATTTGGGGTTTGGTTCTCAAGAGCACTTTATCAACAGGACATCTCATGGGTCACACTAACCAGAGAGCTGGTAGGAGAGAGTCATATTGAAACAATTAAAAAAGAATCCTGTGCCACCAAAAACAGAAACTAATGAGGGACTGCTCCGGACGCAAATTCGGAAGTCCCTTTACAGTTCAGAATCAGATCCTGCCATAAGGACGGATGAAGCCATAAACCCAATTGTCTCTGTTTGAAGCAGTTTGTCAGCTCATGTCTGTATCTGAAGCACACACACACACTGAGTGGGCCTGAACTGGTGTGGTGCACTAAATCAGGGCAGCATAGCAGGTGTTTGACTCTCATTCTTGATGATCCTCTTCTCTGGAAAGTGCTCTAACTCGTCATCTCACATGCTGCTTTATTTGAGTTACGTCTAAACAGAAAACTGCTGTGCTATCATCCTGACACTGCGGGCAGCTGGACTGTGTTGTATAATTATTATGGGACTGACCACATGGATAGTAAGATGCTCTGTGATGTCAATATTTCATTTAATAGAGACCAACGTTTTTCTGCTGGTCCTTTAATTAAAACCGCTGTTGAAAATTGTTCTACCATATTTATTTTGTTTTTTTAATTGAACGAATAGCAGATTATTATTATTATTATTATTATTTGAAATTCTATAATAAAACAGTAGCTTAGTGCGGGAGAGAAAAGCAATTTAGCATAGGAAACATGATTCAAAACAACTTTTTATATCGGTAAATAGTTTGAATCCTTGCTTTTTAGAGTTTTATTATTAAACCATTTTGCTGATTTCCCACGACAATTCTGTTGTCTTTATTTTAGATCTAGAAATATAATTCATGAATGTATTGTTGCTATTATACTAAAATGTTACAAATCATATTCGCTACTACTACTACTACTACTACTAATAATAATAGATGTCATTGAATTATTATATAAGATTGATAATATGAAAGCAAATCCAATTGTACACGTTTGGAAATATTGAATATGTGTATTTATCGAATTTAAAGCTACAGTCGTGAAATTTGCTGTCTTTATTCCATATAACACTTTACATATGTGTAGGCTATCTCCTAAATTCAGATTAATCGAAGACAATAAAGAAGTGTAACTTGTTCGGTTTGTTCTGAATGATGATAATTATCGGCTGTAATACTGTCATTATTTTCGCTGTTGATGAAGGATCCCCGAGGTAGATTGCGAATGTCATTTGAAATACAAATTGCTTTAAATTGGACAATTTTGAGGATGGTGGATATCTAACAGGTATTTGTCAAACGTGGTCGTCAGTCCATATCATCTGGGAATCGTGTTGGTGCAAGTGGCATTTTTGTACAATATTCTGGAGTTGTTCTTATTCGAGGTTTTTCTGATTTCACTGTATTTTATTATGACGGAATGTACGTGAACACATGTGGAGATTATGATCATTTCGAGAAAGACTGGGCAAAAGACAACCGCAGAGACTGAGAAAGAGAGATAGAAATGAAAGGAGGATGTGGAGGTGTGATCCGTGTTCAACTGGGAGTCGCACACAAACGGTACGACCAGTCTCATTCTCTTCTGCTTCTTGTGAAAATGAGCATTTTATTTTTTCTCTTCACGTTTCTGGAGACATTTAGTTATCTTGAAAACGGATATATCTTCAGCTCGCATTGTTATCGAATATCTAAACAAAGCGTTTGATTGAACTGCTGTGTCGTTTTGCTCATGAAGCTGTCATGAAACATGTTTGTGAAAGAGCTACACATGGGAAAATGTTACAATCGGTTAGCCTTACTTTAGTTTGTACATGCGTCGCAGTTATATTTTCACACTAATATTTTAATGTCATAGCTACCACAGTTATCCAAACCGTATCAAAATGCTGTTTGTTCTTTAAAAAGGTTTGATTTTAAGCATGTAACATTATTTAAATACTAAAATTTGTAAGGAGATAGTAAGGCCCATGTTCAGTTTAATGGCAGACAGGTCTAGATAGTTGTCTGGGGGTCAAAATTATTTTAATTCATTATCAATCAAAATAATGAATTTAAATACAATTACAATATTTTTAACCTTGGTGATTTTCAATTTTGCTTTCTTAACTTAAGATACAGAGTTATTAATTATACAACCCTGAGATTTTTTACGGGGGAAAGGCAAATTATAAAGGTTTATTTTAACAGCTCGGTGAGTCGATAAATATACTTTTGAGCTTATTCGATCTAAGCTGGAATGTTGTTTTATTGTTTTGATAATAGATGACGTAGTAGAACAGTGTAAAGTTATAAATATACGTAGTAAACGTGGTATAGATGTGTTATTTGTTGATTTGTTTTGATGTTTTCTTATTTACTTACCGTTTCCTGCATTACTGGGCCTGCCACAAGTGGATAAATTGCACCTAAGTTTCACATTTAAAAACTAAAATCTGCAGACTATTTTTACAAAAACCGTACAATATAAACCAAAACATTGCAACGTCAACCAAACTCGGATCTGAAAGGAATTCTCCAAATAACAGGAGCTGTTATCAACACCGACCTGTTTCTCTGATCCTCAAGCGCAATAATTCAACCCACGCGCGCGCGCGAGTGAGGTGGATCTGCACAACACTGCAAGTGTTAAATACACAGCTAATTATGCGTATGAAAATTAAACAACAGTGTTATGCTAATTTAGCTGGTTTCAGCTGTGTCTTCAAGCACTCGAGACTAGCATTTTAACCAAATGAATCATCAAAGTAATTCATCTTTGCTTGGAGACACACATTTATACCTGTACTTAATCATATTTGTTAGGTGTTAAATGCTTTGCTCACGAAGCCGTGACCAGCAGAAAATTCAAGAGCATGCTAAATTTGTTCATCATATCGAACTTTTTTCTTTTTTGTCGTATAATATTGTTTATTGTTGTGACTTATTTAAATAAAAATTGCACTTAATGATAAGTTATAAATAATAGATTAATAATAATAATAAATAAATATAAATAATAGTAATGTCATATCGTTATTATTATCCACTGATCACGTGAAAATAAATTGTTACTGAAAGAACATGTTTGTTCAGTACGTTAATGATTCATTTTAATGTGTAGCAATAAATGTCCATTAACAACTGTTTAAAAAACAAAAATCAAAACCAAATGGCCCAATTTGATGCAATTTTACATTGTGTGTGGTATTTTTTGTGGTTCGGCAGGAAGGTGTTTGAGCCCTCCACACACGGCCTATGCGTCTCGGTCCATTCCCTAAATTTCGACATTAGCATTGCACAATAGAGTCACAGGTTGGTCTTATTTCTTGAGTTTATCAGGTCCGTCGGACCCGACCCTCGGATTACCAATCCGCGTCGCTCTTGGAGGGAGTGGACCAATCAGAGAGCACCTTGGATAAATATTCATGATTCCCTGATTCAAACCTTTGAGCGAGTTTGTGTGGATCCACAGCATCGTACCTAGACTTTTCACAGAGACAAACTACATTTTCTTATGAATGGAAAGTGAAAAAATCAGTTGAGCTTAAATTGGGATCCATCCTTCACTCAGATCATAGAAGAAAACAAAAAAGCAGGGAGAGAGAGAGAGAGCGAGAGACATGACCATGTCTACAATACCAGAGAGTCTAAACAGCCCAGTCTCAGGAAAGAACGTGTTCATGGAATTTGGGCCACCAAGTCAGCAAATGTCGCCTTCATCTATGACCCACGGACATTATTCAATGCACTGTTTACACTCCTCCGGACACCCGCAGCACGACAGCGCATACAGCCCGGCTCCGTCCTTCCCCAGATCTCTGCCTTATCCATACGTCAACTCGGTCGGTAGCCATTCCTCCAGTCCGTACCTCAGCACCGTGCAGACTTACCCAAACAACTCGGCTTTGGCGCAGACGAGATTGGAGGACCCAGGTAAGAAATGCTGCGTGTCTTTGGTCTTCGCTGGTCGTTGCGCTTGTCGGCACACTGCGAGAATGTTGGACTGGAGTAGCCCAGATGTGCTGTTATTAGGCTTGGTAATTATTTATTGCGTAATGCTATAAACAATGTATGCAATTAAGGCTAATTATACCTAAAGTGCCGCCTGTAAAACTTGTGCACAGTGATGTGAGCCGCACTGCATGAACAGTCGGTGAGACAGTTTCTTTTCTTTCTCCCTCCCAGCGCCAGAGTCAGAGAAAAACACCGTGGTGGAAGGAGGAGAGGTTCGTTTCAACGGGAAAGGCAAAAAGATCCGCAAGCCCCGGACCATCTACTCCAGTCTCCAGCTGCAGGCTCTAAACAGGAGGTTCCAGCAAACTCAGTATCTGGCTCTGCCGGAGAGAGCCGAGCTCGCCGCGTCACTGGGGCTCACGCAAACACAGGCATGTGCTCAGCTTTTGCGCATTTTCAGTAATTGCGTTTGATTTTAACGAACGTGAAATGTGTCACATTTGCACAACGATCCGTTTTTAATTGTTTTATTTTCGCATTTCCTTTTGAAATCTCTGTGATAACACGGGCCTGTAATCAAGGGTTGCATCTGGGAAATATTTGGCAACGTAAAAGTTCATGATGACTTTCCTTTATTTAAGCAGAGTTAAAGTCATGGCTAAAGCGATTCGATAACGGAAACAGATGTTGTCGCTCGCTCTGACTTGACTTGGTCTTTCTTTTTTCTAGGTGAAGATCTGGTTTCAGAATAAACGCTCCAAGTTTAAGAAACTGATGAAGCAAGGCGGAGGAACAATAGACACAAACGCTTTGGCTAACGGGCGCGGACTGTCCACCGGATCTCCATCCGTAGCGCCCGTCTGGAACTCAACAGCCAGCGTCAAAACATCCACACCGACCTCGTATATTCCCAGTTACACCTCATGGTATCCCACAGCACACCAGGACACTATGCAGCAGCCACAACTCATGTGAACTAGGACTGCTGAAACAACCCCGCCCCTCTATCCACCAATGGCCCAGTTCAGGGGACCCGACACAGGCCAGTCACTCTGCGGCCTTACACACACACTGGCCCTCCGCAGCCCAGACCAGATGTGATCCGGAGACACTCTCAAAAACACACCTACTGACACACTGGTCAGCGTGGACTGAACGAGGGTCGTCTGCACCGGAGAGGAAACAAGTCTCTTTTTGAATTGAAGGGAATGCCGGGAAAGTGGGTCAAATCAAAGCTGCTACTCTCCCCCTTTCCGTGACTTTTTTGTTGTGTAAAAAATCATGAAACTGTTCCTAGTCAGAAATGTATTTCATTTTCTTCAAATTTGTAATTTTCCGTATGAAAATTGGAATTACCGGTTTGTCCATCCACAACAAAGTGCTGGTTTACGGGCTGTGAGAACGGCACGAACATCACACCGAACTGCGCTTTTTCCAAAAGCTCAGGCGAAACGTCGGGCTCGTACAGTCGCTTCGCCATGGCGCGGTGAACGTGTAAAAACTGGGATAAATCACACCGTGAGCAAGTACGAACGTCTCAAGATTTTCCCCATTTTAAAGGGAACAAAGAAATCTTTAAACAAAGTTATTTTGTATGTATGGCGTTTTGTGTTTATTTAAATATAACTTATTTAGAATTTTGTTTTTTATCTGTTTGTATGTTTTATTTAAAATAAATGTTCTTTAAATTATGATGTGAGGCTGCACTATAAAATAGAAACACTTCCCTCGGATTTGAACCCAATTTGTAAAGCCGAGTGTTTTTTGGATCCTACAAAGAGAAGCGGAGTGCAGATAAACGCGTCTATCATCACCGTTAGATGGGAAGTGTTGACAGCTCTAATGTACAGAAATAGTCGTTTTCGTTGTGTGCTGAACAATTTGTGCAAAAGGATCTAAACATGATTGTGTTGATTAAAATACATGTGTCTTTCCGTTTCACATTGAAAAATAGTTTTATAGCTTATACCGGTCACATTAATTTATTGTTTTTGTTTCATGGAGTCTTGTATAATGTGTAAACTCGAACAGTAAAAATCTGCTATGAAAGAAGTTACAAAATGTCATCGCAACGTTTATTGCTTTGCCAAAAATGAATGAAACTCAGGTAACTGATGACACAATTCAATGAACTAATGCAAAAAAGTTGTTTTGTAAATAAATAGGCCTATCTCAATATTTAGCCAACTTGTTTTAATATCCAAACGTATGTGTTGTCTACATATACCGCGCTTTACAAACATAATAAAAAAAAAAACATTTAGATCATTAAAAAAATGTATTTTGCCATTCGAGCCCATACGGATATTAAATTAGTGTAAACAAAAATCTTTATACTTTAATACTTTAATCTTTATAAGGTTTTGTGTCTTTTTTTAAATGACACCTCTAGCTTTTCATTGCAATCTGAACCGCCGATTAATCTTGCGGTGGTTTCTGTAACACAGTAATTCCTCCGACAATAAGGCCACTTGTTTCTTTTCACTTTCGTTTAGCCGCTATAAGCTCTTTTCTGCTCTTGTGTGGTTGCTTTTGAAGGCTGTGTGTTAAGTGAATAATCGGGCAGGTGCCGCTCATAGAGGGGCAGATGAAGAAAGACTGGGGCTGGGAGGGGGGCAAATGCGGATAGGTAAAGAATGACTTGTTCAAAGTGTCTTTTGTTTGGGGCTGATGGTTTAACTGCGCATTTTAAGAAAATTCTGATGCAGATAGATGCCGGCAAGCAATAATACGAAGGATATTTCCTACAATGTCCAGTTAGCTTGTGTTCTTTCGTGGATAAATTTGTTCGATTCTAACCGCTTTTTTGATGGTTTAATTTACGTGTTTATTATTATTATTATTATTATTATTATTATTATTATTATTATTATTGTTGATTAAATGAAGAATGATAAAAATGTAGGGTCAAAATTAGATTTGAACAATTAGATTTAAATACATCTGCATCAAATCTGCAAATGTATATAAAGAGCAACTAAGATATTAGAAATACTATGAATTCATTTGGCCTTGCATCTGCTGTTTGAGTTCTTACCACTGCAGTAGGTGCTGGGGGTGCGGCAATTATTGTGACAAATTTTGACATTCTTCATGTGTGGTCTTTAAAAATGGCCTGGTCGAAGCAGGAAATGGCCTTGCGCGCTGTGATCACAAGCTCAGTGCTCCAGCAGTTCTCTCTGACTTTATTAATAGTATTCCAGATTAAAACATTTATATTAAAATAATATTTTTAAATGTATTATTATTATTATTATTGTTGTTGTTGTTGTTACTATTATTATTATTATTATTATTATTATTATTATTATTATTATTAGCAGCAGCAGCAGCAGCATTTTATCGTTTATAGTATTATAATCTTTTACAGTCTCTGCCGTGGAATCAGGTCATAGATCACAATGTTTATTAATTCGTCTTATGTTTTTGATGTCGTGTATATTTTACTGGTTTCCAGAATAAATTGGACTTATCTGTTTATTCTTCTCTCGGGAATTTGCAGCCGTCTAGCTAATATTCAGAATACGAATAAATAACATTTATTTACTCGCTGAACATTTGTTATATATTGGCTAATACTGATATTAATCAAAGCAATAACTTGTACCGCAGATATGATTGCAAAAATACAAATATAAAATATGTCCTATCTTTTTTCTAAAATTATTCTAAACACAACTCTTGGGAAGGAATAAAAGAAGGAGCCGTGTTGTTCTGTCTCTTTCTCCGACATGCAGCTGTGGAGCAGAGAGGGTCAGCGTTATTTCACTCTATTCTCCTCTTGATTACGCGCCGGGCCCATCAAACCAGACATAATTACAGTCATTCCCTCCTTACTTATTCTAATGCAGCTTCCCATCTACGGGATAATTATGAGCAATTTTTTTCGCACGTGGAATCTTTTGTTAACAAAAGAGATAGCGCACTGAAAGAAAATTTGCTGTGCGATGGGGGAAAAAAGAAAAGGAAAAAAAGAGAGTGAAATAGGTGCGCAGCGGTAGTTATAAGTAAGGCTGGCAAATTGCTTGCAGGTGTATACCGAGAGATTTGTCAATGGGAAGAGGGATCAAAATGAGCAAAAGCACAATGTCGGAGTGATGAAGGCAGAGGTGAAATTATAGAACAAGGGCTGCTTTATTTTCGACTGCATTCTATAGACAAACTATCTCGCAATTTCAGACAGCTTTATTAATGAGGTAGACCACGTTAGTCTGATTCAAAGCAGCAAATGGTGTACTATATTTTGTTTTCTCCACATAGCCGAATACAATTTTCCAGCGAACGGCACGTTTTTAGCCGCCAAATTCGTTCAAATTAACCAATGTTATTATTCGCTTAGTGACAACGTTGTTGTTAATTTCTGAAGAATGCTACGGCGCTATTTATGTCTTAGATGTTCCAGTACCGCTATAACACAATTCCGAAATCATATATTGCTCAGAGGCTTTAGATGCAAAGCACGCATTTTAAAACACTTCGTTTTACTTATTATAATACCTCATAATAACATGTGCAAATCTCCCCAAAATAAGTTCATAAAATATGTGTAAAATGAATGCGCATCCTTCTTACCTTAATGTGCAATAAACGAGAACACAAAGATTGGCAGATCGTCTATAGTATAAGGTACCTGTCAGTCTTGAAAGAAACAGAAGAATTTGAAAAGAGCATCCAGCAGTCATGGCATAGGTTCGGCTCTTTGGGTCCCAAAATCTGCCTCCTCTAGCTGGGCTCAGAGCTGACAGACGCTCTCCGAGCAGGAATGAAAAATCCTGCTTTATTTTCCCTCTTTATAGCTGATGGAAAAAATTGCTGATTATTAGCATAAATGTTTACTCCTCATTACGCTGATGACATTGTGCACTCGAGATCTTGGTAATCTTTGGGAAAATTATGAGTAATTTTTAAAAATTTAAAGCAGCAGTTACCATGCAATTCAGGCTAATTTTGCGTAGGCTCCAAACGGATATAATTATCGCGGAGTCAAGATGTTATGCTAAAAACTATGCATTGATATTACCATTTATTATGTACATACAACTTTGACAATGTTGATGCTTGAAATAGCTGGAAATTGTCTTGCGCAAAAATTACAGTCCATATTAGGACATCTAAAATTGCGAAGAATTATATAGTAATTGCAGGCTTTCAGATCGGGGAGCCAGAATGCTCAACTGGAGCAATTGTGGATAAAATTACAGATCAGAGTATAAATTAGGGATGGGGTATGGCATTTTTCAAGTTGTCTACAGGATTCCGGAAGTGTCTAAAACCACATCATTGCTAATCTTTCAGAGAGAAAGGCACGCAGAACATGTGCTTGCAGACAGCTCCAATACAATTTTACATTCGTTTGCATTTGCAAGGTGTGACACTTGTCCACGCTGAGCCACCCGAGTTGAGAGACCTAATCAATGTTAACACGGACTATGGACATTTTTCGCCAGATACACCGAGACAGCAAAAATACAGGCTGACAGAAACGGCGCAAAACTCGGTGGTGCATGTGGTTAAGCGTCTGGCGTGTTCCGCGTTTGGAATATGGGTTAACGTGATCTGGTTTGGTCGGAGGGCTGGTGCGTTACACTTGACGTGATATTTCATTGTTCTTGATCGAGTTAAACCTTCCCAAGAGCTTGTCTCAAGGGACGGACGGCGTAAGTAAACATTAACAGCGCGTTGCCGAGGCCTTTACAGAAAGGCGCTCGAAAGGAAGCCGACCGCTATTGGTTAAACATGGCATTCCCGTTTCCTGTCGTGTTTATACTGTTGAACGGATAAATTCTGGATCTTGTGGATCTCCGCGGGGCACATTTCAATGCGGGCGTAGTCTCAGCCTGGGGCGACACCATAACATCTTGTAATGTGGCAATCACTGACAGGATACATCCTCATTACATCCGTCTGCTTTATAGCTTTTGAGCCCTCAAATAAACAGATTCATGTAACACGAACAGCAACCTGTGTTGGTCTTATTATTCCAAAAAGAGCAACGGATCTTAAACCACGTCTAGGGCAAGCATTTATTTTTTTAATTTGAGAAGTGAACTAGCTGTGACACTTGTCATACATAATTAATAATAGGCATGCAGTGTAATAAATTCGTTCATGGTTATGTTTTAATAACGTTTAAAATGACATCTTCGTTTTTCTACTTTATTAAGTGGTTTACAATTATCTTCATCAGTAACTCAATTTAAAAAAAAAAAAAAAATCACTGTATGCTGTTGCTTTGACAACAGCTTAATTTTACTTTGAGTAATTAAAACGTTTAGTTTTAGTCGGTTGTTTGTTTGAAGTGATGCATTGAATGTGCATGCATCAGTTTCAGCAAGTCGCATTACTCAAATTCCCTTTTTATTTTCTACTAAGCCTTTAAACAAATAAACAAGTTTTCCTTTGTTATATGGTGTGGAAAATTAAATGTAGGCTACACGGCAGTCAAGTCCCTATTACAAAGGACTCGCATTGTGCGTGGGCTGGTGGAAGTTGTGAGAAATGTTTCCACGTTGTTTAGCTCGGGGCATTTGTGAGCCTGCCTTTTTGGCTGCGCTGACTTCATAAAACGTCTGGAGCGCAGAGCTCTGACTCCAGAGAGTCTGAACCCAGCCGAACGCCTTCATGCCGGGGCGTGTTGGCGCGCTCGTTCCCAGCCCGAGGCTCTGTAGCGCGTCTCGCTTCTGTCGGGCTCCCCGAGCCTTTGTCTATAATTTTATGTATCCGAAAAACTGTAAATAAAGTCAGACCATCTGCCTATATAGTGAATTAAAAAAAAAAAAAAATCGTGTTCGTGCTATTTTCGAACCCGAGAAAAAGTTGCATAAACTCTCTTGACCTACTTATTACAGAGTGAGCTAGACACACCTGTCACGTTAGTCAACAAAAGGTACATTTGTGGGTTTTGTGGGAAACATTTACAAGACTTTGCATCGCGTCTCCAGCCAGACTTATTAAAGACTAGAGACTCAACTGGCGCCGAAGCAAAAAGAAGGCGTGGACATATCTGCGAAAAAATAAAATAAAACCCATAACAACAATGAACTAAAGAGAGAGAGAGAGAGAGAGAGAGAGATAACTGCATTCGAAATTCTCAATGAATGAATACATAGCATATAAAAATGCAGTCACATGAAAGGTTTTATTTAAATAAGTCTGAATCATTATAGTGGCAGAAATGTTCATTCGGTTTTCAAAATAAATAGCCTAAAACAATGTACTCCAGAGAAAACATCCTTTTACATGTGAACATGACTTTAGGACAATCAGTAGCTTGTGAGTGTTTTTCATTAGTGTTTGTCCATATTATTTAAAACAGCGAGAACCCTATGTGATATCCTATATGAATGACAACATTATTAAATAGACGCGGTGGAACACACGTACAGAGACGGACACCAGATTTCCAACTTACCTTACGCACTAAGTATAAAACAAACAAAAATCTAAGAAATGAAAGACAGGCGCATGAAACACATTTACGGTGAAAATGTTAAGTTATTTTCAAAAGGCACCAAACAGCTTCAGGTTGTGCTACATGTGCTCTTACACCCTGCTGCAATATTCACTCCATTAATGTCCACATGAGTTCTCTAGGCTTTGGATAATAGTAGTTCGCTGAACAACTGGTTTTTAATCCATTGATGTACCACCCATAGAACAAAATAAATAAATACAAAAATAATTGTATATGTTTGATTCTTTAGTGTCTGCTTGTTGACGACATTGCATGAAAAGAAACAGTGTAACGCCCAAAACGCACTTGCAATGATCAACGTGGCAAAGGTGAGGAGGTCTCACCGTTCATACTGGAAAACAGGCCTAAACGTCATTTGATGCAAGTTCACAAATTCAATTCCCCAGTTTTTGTTTGGAGTCTGTCGAGTCAAAATATGGTCCCGGCGCTAACAGTTGTGTTGTGATGATGTGGTGGTTGTAGATGGCTCGCAGAGTTCGTTGATGAGTACCAGGGGTAATTTGTCAGAAATGAAGGGGCAGTCGTGTTCGGCGGGCTGCTGCTCTGGGACAAACCCGTGTTAACGGTGTTCATCCTCTGGCTGTGCGCGAAGTCCCAGACCGCGCTAAGAGGCGGCGAATGGTGAGTTGGAGACTCGCTAGAGGCCACATGCTGCTCGGGTGGGATTTCTCCACTTTTCCACAACTTCTTGAACTTCGAACGACGATTCTGGAACCAAATTTTTACCTGAAAAAACGATAACAACAACTCAGTATATCAAGTAGCATTAAACACGCAATGGAACAACACTGCTCTACATCTGAATCATGTTTCACAAAATTGTTTATAATATTACCTCTGTGTATTGGATAATAATTTCAAATTTTGTAACTGCTTTGTTGATTGTTTGTAATAAAATTAAAGGACAGGAATGAGGTGTAGTAGTAGTACGTCAGAAATGAATTAGCATTGTACTACATCAAACAAAAACATTATTAAGTAATATTTGTTGGCAGGTATTTTATTAAGTTTAGAAAACATCTACCCTTACCTGTGTTTGCGTGAGGCCCAGAGATGCGGCTAGCTCAGCTCTCTCCGGCAAGGCCAGATACTGAGTCTTCTGAAACCTCCTCTGTAGGGCCGCCAACTGGAAACTTGAGTAAATAGTGCGAGGTTTTCTAACTTTCTTTGGTTTTCCATTAACCATTCGAATTTCAGGTTCACTTTCCTCTTTTTCTGGGAGAGAAAACAAACAAACGTAGCTTAAAATGCTTCTGAAAGAACTGAGTTCTCGGAAACTAATCTTTTAAAATAAAACCTTTATGCAACACAATAATACAACCAATATTTTAGCTTTCAGATATTATATACTACTATTAGTATTAATTACAATAGCATGCGCAATTAAAAGAATCTCATCAAAATAATGATTCACACATTGCAAAAAAAAAAAAAAACCGTTGCTCTTTACAAGCGCTCAGTGATTATGCAAACGCAGCAGGCCAACATTACAATTTTAATATCAACTGTGACCATAAGTTTTAAAGAAAATAGAGCAAGAGAGATATTTACCAGCATCTGCAGGAGTTGGTGAGGAGCAAGAGCCGTACGTGCCGTAGGGGCCAAACGCGTTGCCGAAGCCCAGTTCGTATGATTTGGTGTTGTACTGTACGCTGTTCATGCTGTTGTTCTGGTACTGGTAAGAGCTGATCTGATCGTATGGAGAGCCAGCGCATTGCCCGGCCTGCTGGTTATTATTATAGTAGCTGCTGTCGGTAGCGGTGGAGACCGGAAGAGTCGGTGATTCCTGGGATTTGTGCAGACTGTGGTAACTGCTGGAGGTAATCTGGTTTGAATGCATATCTGTACTGAGGCTGTCAAAAACTCCAGTCATGTTTTTCATAACGCAAAAATACTTAAATGCAAGTCCAACGACTGAGCAAACCCATAAAAACTCTTCTAAAGCGCAAAACTAAATACGGTTTCTGAGTTATGTTGCATTCCACTTTGGAAGAATACAAACGCAGACGCGACGCAAAGCAGAACTGTGATTGTCTGTCAGCAGAGATGCGGGAGGACGGACATTTATCGCGCGTCACGGGGGAGGATGAACTTGTGTGCGAGAAGCAGCCAATGAATGCAGGATACACACAGCTCACATATGCATGCGCATGAAATGTGTGCATCCTGCATGGTGATGGCTAACTGCAATACTCTGTGCTACATGAAAGCACACTTTATAGCTCTTGCTTCTAAAATGTTGACAAACATTAATGTACCGTGTTCAAATTAAAACTGACTGGAAACCTTGATTCATATTTCACGTGTAGGTCTCAATAAACGTGCTTATTCTGTAAATCCGTATAACGTTTGTTGGTTTATTATTAAACGTTTTAACCAACACGCACAGTTGGCTGCATCTGAATTACGCTTCAGGAGCCTTTACAGATGATAGACTACCTTTAACGCGCAGAACCAGATAATTGCTGTATGCCTGGAAAGCAAATACAATGGAAGTGCACACTTTGCAATGTTTCTTCTTAAAATAGAGAGATGATTTCAACCCAGCAATTATACTTTTGAATTAAGATTTGTTTAGGTTTTAAAGAACACTAAGGAACAGCTCTTTTCTGCATCCTGACCTGCTGCGACACCTGTCGGTGAAAACACCGCGTTTTTTCTGTTTACTGCTGTTGACCCATTAAACTTCATTCAAAAAATAAAGTATCTTATTATTTTACACAAATGCTTTTGACATTGACAGAGATAACTGGCAAAATAAAGTATCCAGATAATATAGAAACTAGTATAATAATATTTATCGACAAAGTCCATTCTGCCCCTCATCCTCCGGTTTACAACAAAGTTAAACTGCTGGGAGCATCCAATTTACCGAATACACTGACTAGTTTGTGTGGATAATCAAATAAAAAGCTTAAATAAATAAATAACGATGTCGTTATTGTTGTGGAACCTGTTGAAACGTAATGTAACTGAAATTAAATAGAATTGTTCATGTGCTATAAATTAAATAATGTGCTTTGCATGCTGATGAAAAAAAAACTTAAGGCTTTAAATGTATTTGCAAATATCGGTCATCTTCATCCGCTTCTACCTCTCTGACTCTTTTTCGCACCGTGCTGTGTAGCATTTCTGTCACCGTTATCACTTTAGGAAGGAAAGAGCAGGGCAGTGAGGGCACAGCTTGATTGGTGAATGTCCCTGAAGTGCAGCTTCCACCTCCCGAGGCTATTGTGAGCTCCGTAGTACAGGCAACACGGCGAACCTCGTTATTGGCCAACTCAATATCCTCTTTATTTGCAGGATCACTCAAGGCCTTAGACTGCTGGGTAATCGTTCCCTCTGTGTCTCCTCTGACCCTGGAAGCGAGCGGCTCGACCCGCATATGAATTTCTAAAAATAAAACACTGAACCGCGAACGAAGCATTGTGTAAGTTTTCGTGTAAATGTAATAGGCTACTACACTGTTCTGAATGAATGAATGAATGAATGAATGAAAAGTGCGGGTTTAATACGTTCCAAATGAAAGTAAAAGTTTTGTTGTATGTGCCTTTAATTTAATCTTTACTGAAAGAGCTTTTCTTATTCAAGAAAAACATTTAAGAACAAACAAAATAAAATAATAATAATAATAATAATAATAATAATAATAATACAACGGGGCTAAAGGCGCCTTTGATATTATTTTCCAGTAAACCACTAGATGGCACAAAAACATTTCAAGATGCACGTGCAAATTTCTTTGTCTGATCCTTGACACGATCACGGGCACCAGCGCAAAGTTGATTCTGTGCTTACTTCATCTAATAATTGATGTTTTCTAAAATGTTGTAGATTTAAACATGGCAAATGAGAATCGCTTATTGAATGCACATGTTTTGAGACAAACGTCTTCTTAATGATTTTCAGTTTTGTTAAAGATAATTAAAGCAACAGTTTTTAAATAATTGAAGAATATGTAAACTTTTACATATTCTTTATTATTTAAAAACTGTTGCTTTAATTATCTGGGTTATATTTGGGGTAATAAAACGCTGCTGTTAAGCTAAAAGGCATAATAATTAACATGATAATTAATTCATGGCTGACTTTTCCATTTGTTTACATGACATGGTTATATTCAGATGGCAAATATATTTTATGTTTGGTGTTCATCTTATAGATAATCACCATGTTTAGGATGAAACCATCATATTTAAAAAGATGGCATTAATCATATCATATAGTTAAAAAATCATTTGTTGTTACTGCTGTACATCTACATTAAATTATGGGATCTCCTTCAATGCTTTCAGAATCTTTACTTTTTAAATGTTGTTATTTTTTATATTAACACATTTTAATTATAATATATTTATTTATTTATTGAACAAAAAATATTTTATAGAAAATTGTACTTTGCTAAAGTGATTGTTTTAAACAAGTATTAACTTAGACATTCTAGAAAAACAATAACATAAAACATTATATAAAAAACAATATAGCTTAAGTATTTATATCAGTACTGTGATACTGTGTGCCTTTTGCCCCATGCTGGTGAGCCTTTCACCTCATACATTTATAAGATTTTAAAACAAAATAAATAAAAATAACATAACAGACTTGTATTATTTATTGTCACACAAAATCTGTTGCTCCATAAATGTTCAATACAAATAAATATTTTTAGCCTGTACATTTTAGGCGCAGTGAGCAGCACTTTTTTTTCTTAAGGTGTGCCTTTAGTTCCGTTGTACCCTAATGATGATGATGATAATAATAATAATAATAATAATAAATAAAAAAAGGCCTAAATGAAATGACAAATGAAAAAACAAATTATATGTCTAATAATCAGCAGAAAATTGTATCTTTGACACATTTACGGATTTCATAATTTATAATCTATTTATAATTATAATATCGATCGGACACAATAGGCTGCAGTGATTCTATAAATCTCTTAACCAGGTTAATATGTCCGAAGCAACAGATCAGAGTTTAAATTCTCTTTGAAAGCTGATGTGAGAGGCTACTAATGTTCCACCATGTTGATGTCATTTTTGAAACCTGATCATTTGCCTTGCTTTTGCCATTGCTTTTGACTGACTCACTCATGGCACAGCAACAGATTACCAAAGGTCATTCTAATAGCAACAGCTCCTCTACTGACATTGCACGGTATCACATCCAGTGTCGTAGCCACCAGTGAAAGCGAATTTATCCCACTACTCCTATAGCTCATGAATATTAATTAGATTACACGACGTTCGCCCAATAAGCTTGCATGATTGGCTGAAAGGCAGACATTGGTACAGGCTCAGCTATACGAAATTATCGGATCCTACAATTGCAAGAGCTACGTTCTGTAATACTATTAGGCTATGTAGTACCTGGACGTTTCTGCAGATCAAATAACTCCAGAATAACCTAATAAATTTTCACGACTTTATTAGATTCAGAAACGTAGACTTAGACCCTTGCAGCAGTTCCAGCAGTGAGCCGGCAGGTGGCTCTGCTCTCCGCGCAATGAAAGCGCCTTTTTGCCTTTTGTAGCATACAGTTCGCACGATTTCGCAAAACGTTTTGTTTACTTAGCCTAATATGCATAAGTATAAGCTAAATATTATTTTTGTTATATTAAACTTGTTTCAAAACCAGTCACAACAAGAGATACACAATATGATCACATGATTTAGTGTGCTATATCCATAAACCTATATCCAAATGTACAACTTGACATTATGATGTTGACATGCCATCATAATGGAATCCATCATAAAACCAGAAAAAAACAATGATTAGAACATTTACAGCTCAACAAATACCTGAGTTTTAAGAGAAAAATTGAAGTACTGTTATATAAAATTATAAGATTCACATTTCTGCCTTTAAACCCTAGTTTAAATAAATAAATAAATAAAAATGGCTAGCATTTCGTTCACTTCTATTGTAAGTGCTCACTGTAACATAAAAACAAAGATGAGTCAAAATGATTTTTTATGTAATCAACACTGTGCCACAAATACTGTGGATTGAGCTGAATTTGAATTTGTCATAGAACCCAGAATATTCCCAAATGTACGTTTGCTCACATGGATGGATTGAGGTCAGATTCTGCTAAAGAACAAGCACATTTCCCGGTCTAATCCAGTCTGCTGATACCCTACGCTGTGTTTGCAAGGACTTTTCAGTTAGTTGCTATAGTTATCTGTCAGCCTAAATTTGTCTGTGATGTCACTTTTGACTCATATCTGAGAGCATGTTCTTTTCAGAAATGCTGAGGTCAGCATCTGCATCAGCAAAGATAAAAGCTGGAAATGAGCCAATGGCTTAATATATGTCTTCTCTCAAGGTGATACCAGCATAAACAGCAGTGTAGGTGTGGTATCTGACTTTCTCAAGATGGATGAATATCTTGTTGTTTGCTTGTTTGTAATGAAGAAGATCCAGAAATATGAGATTAAGTATGAGATTCTATTATCAATAAACAAGGAGGAAGCAGATGCATTAATTTGTACTTTTCAACTCAGCTTGAAAACTCTGTAAAAATATCCTGTTAAATGTATGGTAAAATACAGCAGCTGTGGTTGCCGGTGTTATGGGATGGCATTTTAGGGTTTGTAGCCTATGTTAACAGCATATAATCATATACTTCACTAAGAAATGTGATTCACCCTGTTTAGCACTGATAGCCCTGTGGGCAGTGTGCCGACATACAGTGCCATTGCGCTACAGGCGTCCTGAGTTCAAATCCTGGCTCGAAGGGAGTTTGTTTCCTGTAATCTAATGATCTGTCTTATCACAAAAGGAAATATAAAGCTGCTGTTTTTTCACAACTTATATGTTAATTCATTGTTTTTACTTGCAAAAACAAAGTTTTACAGAAAATTACATATAATGCATATAGTAAGGTAACACAGTAAATCAAGTAACACATTCTAGCGGTAGCATTTTTACAGTCTCTTATTTAAAAATTACAAACCATTTTTTGTGATTAGTATGGCCTTCAGTATGTTAAGCAGTCATTAATGTCTAAATCTAAATTACAGTTTTAACAGAAATGTGCAACTGAACCACATTCCAACTTTTTGCATTTTAGACTTTTTGACAGTTGTTACCAGTGTTGAGATGTAGTTATCAAATGCTCAGCTGCTAACAAAATCACAGCTGAATTTTCATATTCAAGTATGTATAGCAAATGTGTAACAGGAACTTGTTTTGATAGTGTTTTCACAGGCTGGTGGCCCCTAACTGTGGTTAACTGGTATTTTCCCAGCTTGAATCTCAGTCTTTGTGGTTCCTGACTTCATGATATGTTTAGAAAGTTTAAGAATGAGAACAAACCATTAACCAAGAGGCATATAGTACTCTGTTCAGAGGCTGTTTGTCAGGACAGACAGCATGTGTTATGTATTGTGTGATGAGTAAATATTCAAACAGAGGTTTGTGAGGTGAGCCTTTCATATAGGGTGGCTTCAGGCTGATTGGGACAGTTTTTTGTCATTGAAATGACTTGGAAATAGCGTCCCAATCAACCTTAAGTCACCTGAGAGGAGGGTGTTCAAAGAATGTGTTTCCTCAGAATCAACTCCATGACATATCATGCTTACTTCAGATTAATGTATCTGTAAAAGCATATAGGTAACAATTCATGGGATTTACCTTTAAACTGTTTTAATATCAATCTGTGCAACTGTGAGCTTGTCATGCACATAATAGTTTTGTGAGATCTGTTGTACCAGGCAGTGCAGGCCAGCTGACACATTGTTCAATCAGATGCAAATAACAAGATGAGGCAGGGAGCAGGTGGCATACCGGCTGATGTCAGTGCTCTGTAGCTGTGCGTATTTATGGTTGAGTTAGCAGAATATTATTGTTTAAATCATGCTGTCATCATAAAACTTTCTGTGCTGCGTTATGGTCTTAGGACTATTCATGCTGATTCCACACAAGTTCAGCATTTTTCCACAGCAGATTATTCATAGTCGCGTGAGGATTTCGAAAAACTGCTGGTTTTAGGAAGTCAGCAAAATTACAAAACTTTGTTTTCATTTTAATTTTCAGTCTTAGTATAATGTGAAAGGCTTCAGAGAAACAAAAGTGTGACTAATGATGACAAACAATGGTAGTGGTCACTTCATCACGGCTCCAAGGTGGTCACAACTATGTTCAAATTCATCTGCAAATGGACTGACTTCATCATAAATGTTTTATCAATCATAAAAAGCTCATTAATTATTTAGCACACTATACTAGAATGGCTCTCATTCTAGTGTTTTCAATATTTCTCAGACTCTGATGTGTCTTTTAGGGAGTTTGAAAAGACAGAAGAGAGATAAGAATGAGATTGGACTCTGCTATTTGTGATTTCATTGTAGCCACAACAATGAAGAACAGTGACCTCGTTCTCTGTTCACAAGCTCAAAAAACACTGATGACACAGATACCACTGCAGTCAGTGCATGACACTCTATCAGACTAAAAGGTGTTCTGCCGCCTAAAACAGTGTCCTTTATTAAGGTTTTTTTGTAACAAAAACAGATTCTATTACATTAATGTAAAATTTTGTCTCATATCAACTGGGCCATTCTCAAGAGTGTTGAGAAAGATTTTGTGAAAGTTTTGAGTTAAGTCCAGATTTCTCATTCCTTTACTTCAGATTTCTCCTTCAACTTTACTTCATGAATCAAGCAAAACTTTGAACACCATTCAGCTCTTTCTGTTATTTAGTCCTGCTTTTCATTTGGTGTCATAGTTACTTATTGATTACTCTCACCTGTCCCTTGTTTAGTTTCTTATCTTCTGTGTATTTAATGTTCTGTGTTTAAGTTCAGTTTTTAGGTTCTTGTTTACATATGGTTTGGGTTTCAGTTCTGTTCCTAGAAGCACTGTGTTCCAGCTTTTTTGTTTTGGATGGACAAAAATACTAATAGTAATGCAAAGTGCTTTTCAGACAGTTTGGCTCATTGAACTGTTTCAAAAATTCATCAGTTCCTGACGTCATCAAGCAATGATGTCACTACGCTTTTCATTTCTAACAAAGTGCCATGTTGTATCAATGAAATATTCAAATAAAGTAATTTGTGTCAACACATATTGTTGATTATTGCCTTCCATTCACTTAAGTTAATGGTGTTTGTGGTCAGTTTCGTTCACGGATCCGTCACTAATTTATTATATAAATGGGGTAAGATTCCTAAATGCTTCGCACCTACAGCACACATTACAGAGATTGATGCACAAACGCTGATACATGTCTAAAGTATAAAAAAAAGAATGAATCAGTCTTATAAACTCGCTGATTTCATTTAAACAAATGTGACCCTGGACCACAAAACCAGTCTTAAGTCACTGGGGTATATTTGTAGCAATAGCCAAAAATACATTGTATGGGTCAAAATTATTGATTTTTCTTTTATGGCAAAAATCATTAGGAAATTAAGTAAGATCATGTTCCATGAAGATACTTTGTAAAATTCCTACTGTAAATATATGAAAACTTAATTTTTGATTAGTAATATACCTTGTTAAGAACTTTATTTGAACAACTTTAAAGGCAATTTTCTCAATATTTTGATTTTTTTGCACCCTCAGATTCCAGATTATCAAATAGTTGTATCTCGACCAAATATTGTCCTATCCTAACAAACTATACATCAATGGAAAGCTTATTTATTCAGCTTTCAGATGATGTATACTATATTAAAACCATGCACATTATTAAGGAGAACGTATGTGGTTCTTTTTGTAATATATTAATAAATGCTTAATAAACATTAAAAAGCATTTAAAGTTATTCATTAGGTATTCATCAGTCACCAGGGGCGAATCAGTGTTGAGGCTGTACCGTAATGAGGGGTCAAAGGTGAAGACCACTCTTACAGCCATCATCAATCACACGCACCAAGTAAACCATACAGGATATAAAACCACAAAGAGACTCTACAGGCTATTGTGAATCATCTTCAGTCAGTGGGATAACCTCACAGACTTCCCAGCATGCTCTCTTTTCAAGAACTGTAGAGGATTTCTCCTGTTTTTTGCCCATTATTGGAGCACCAAGCCTAAATATCCTAGGATCGATAACAAGTGGGGGAGGTGCAAGAGTCTGCCAAGTGAAATCCGGCCTTGGTTCACATTAATGGATCCAAAGAGCAGGGCATGTGACGTATAAATCAAGCACATCACCGCCCTGTTCATCCTCCACTAGGAGCCTTTACACACAGTTATATGAGCAGACATTAGTAGATCCACAATTACAAATTGAATCTTTAATGATCTTGAAGATGGTCAGAATTCATTAACAGAATCTCAGTATCTGTGCTTAAAAAAAAACATTTAGGTCTAAATGTAGATTTATTTATGTAACGCTTTGTTTTAAGGACCAATTCTCACTATTAACTAGTGTCTTATTAGCATGCATACTACTAGCATATTGGCTGTTTATTAGTGCGTAAAAAGCACATATTAATGCCTTATTCTGCATGACCATATTTCATTTCCCATACCTAAATTTAACAACTACTTACTAACTAACTATTAATAGGCAGCAAATTAGGAGTTTATTGAGGCAAAGTTGAGTTAATAGTTTGTTAATAGTGAGAATTGGACCTTAAAATAAAGTGTGACCAAAATTTCCATCCATTTGGATTACATGGTTTTACAATAAATAAACTAATATTTGTAAGTCAAATAAAACAGCTAAGAAACTGATATGATTTCTGCACTTCTGCAGTTTATTGAACTGTTATTATTAATATTTATTAATATTTATCTATTTATATTTTATTTAAATACTCCTATTTTTAAAATGCACATTGCTTAGAATCAGCATAAATCTGTTCTGTTATTGTGAAACAAATTTATAGATTTCATTTTTGTTTAAAGTACATATACACAAGTAACCTGTTTATTACCTCACCTTAACTTTTACTTTGATTCAGCAATAATAAAATATCATTTTGATATAATATAATTTTGAATAATAACTAATTTAACTTAACTTAGATGCTACCAATTTAGGTTACTGTTGTATGGAAACATTTAAAGGTGGCTATTGGATGGTTATTGTGTATTTTAAACACTTTTAGTTTATTAATACCACTACAAAAATCTTACCTGTGTCTTACCCATTTTATTTATGTATGACTGACAAATATGCATCACATTAAGTTCATTAGTGTGTGTAATACAAATTGATGACATTTTTAAATGCAATTAAAATACATACTTCTTAATGGGATAGTTCATCCCAAAATGAAAATTTTGACAGAAAATATTTTCAAGAGTGTGGGTAAACACCCGACTTTTGGTCTCCACTGACTTCCATGGTATTTTTCCACACTAAGGCAGTCAATGGCTACCAGCAACTGTTTGGTTACCAACATTCTTCAAAATATCTTTCTTTTATGTTCAACAGAAGAGATTAAGGTTGAGGAAATTATGACATTTTGGGGTGAACTGTCCATATGAATTCAGGCCTAAATATTTTTGATGAATTTGATTAAATTATATTTGATCAATGGAATGTTATCATCACAATGCTCACCAATTTTCAACCTTGACTTTCAATGTCTTGGATAGAAGCCTAGTTGATCAAAGTGACACAGAAAGTGAGATGCACTGTCAGGACAGACAGCATGTAGACATCTCTGACCGTGATTGTCATCTGCCATATGGAGAACTGTGTTTATTCAGCATCACTGAGGCACAGAGCTAGAATGTCTATGGATGACATCCTAATGCAGATCAATGAACACAATGCACTCAGGGCATTACAATTTTTCACAACCCCAGCATGAGGGTGTCATTTATTATCTTTAAATAGATTCAATCATGCTTAGGCTGTCAATGATTGATATGCATAAGCTGCGTATTACACACTCTGTAAAACTCCTGCAATATTACTTCTGTTGCATTAGGGATCCGAGTAAGATTAGATGTAGCTAATTAAAGGTAGGTTTAGGATTGGGGAACCATCAACATTGTAAAATGTAATTACCTGCATGTACTTCCATGTAAGTACAATCTAACAACATGTACTGTCTTTTTGGTTACACTTAATTTTACAGCACCGTTGTTACACATGTGACATGTACTTAGTAAAAGTAAATCATGCATAATTACATAATAACCCTCAACTACACACCTAATTCTTATCCTAACCTTATAGTAAGGAAATGTTGTTAAATATTCAGTTAATTACTCCGTACTTGCAACAAGGACACCTTAAAATAAATTCTTTCAACATAGTACAAAGTTTTTTTTTGTAACTGTTTCCAGAGCTCCCCCAACTGAGACTTGGTTCCTCTCATTATCTTCCTTCTTTCATTTCTTGGTCTTACCTACACGCTATTTCTGGACACCTGTAGATGTGAAGATACTCAGTTGAAATGAGCAGATGCTAAACGGTATCAGTTGTGTGAGAAAGTCTAGGATGTGACTTGTGTGTGTCAGTAATGAGCTGTGACCCGTCTGTCGGGCCCCCCGATCCCTCCTGCAGACCCACACTGAATACAAAGATTGCCGCACAAGATGGGGCCTTACAAGTATAGTCTAGTCACATAGCACTAGTCTCTGCTTGTAACCATTTTCTATGAGTAACATTTCAAAGTCACACAGCTTAACCATTTAGAATTGAGTGATGAATCAATATTATACATGATCACTACCTTCTTAAGATGACACCTAAAGCTGTAATGCTCTGTATTAGAAAATATAAGGGATTTACATGGCATCTTTTGTTTACATCTAATTGATAATTGACTTGCATTCATATAAATGGATGTGAAATGACAAAATGTGTTTTGTTTGAGTCATAAGACTTTCTGATTTAATTTGATTAAAACTATATATACTGTACTCATAAAAAAAATCTGTTGATTCTGTAACACTTAGCATAGCATGTGGGAACAATTCACACTAGGTGCTTATTAGCATGCCTGTTATTAACATATTTGCTGTTTATTAGTGCGTATATTCTGCTTGACCATATTCTACATCCCTAATCCTAACAATTTAACAACTACCTTACTAACTATTAATAAGCAGCAAATTTGGAGTTTATTGAGGCAAAAGCCATAGTTGATGGTTTGTTAATAGCAAGAACTGGACCCTAAAATTAAAGTTTGACCACTGATTATGCTGTTTTTTAATTGTTAGTCCATGTTCTAGTTCAGTATCTTTTTTTTGCCTTTTTCAAATAAAACGTTTCCTATTTTAAATTAAATTTCCTAATTAAATGGCAAAAGTCGAAATAAATTAATGAAATAAATGCTTGTAAAGAATTTAAACTGGCATCCATGTTTTCTAGTTCTGTCTAATCCACACTTTAGATTAGGGAACACATTTTCAATATTAACTAAGAGTTTTCCCTCAATGAACTCCTAATTTCCTACTTATAAGGTAGTTGCTAAGTTTAGGGAATGGGGCAGGATCTAAAATATGGTCATACAGAATAAAGCATTAACTTGTGCTTTATAAGTATTAATAAACAGCCAATATGGTAGTAATATGCATGATAATAAGTAAAGTAAACTAGTTAATAGTAAATAATGTTCCCTAATTACAAAAATGAGTTGTAAATGTGTTATAAATATGACCTTTTCTTATTGTTTATAGCATCAGTTTTGGTCAAAGCAGGCTAATGGATCAAAGATAAACAGTAACAGTGAGACTGCAGACTTTTTTCTGACTCCTCATACTGATGCATATTTAAATATAATTTCATTATTTTCAGACTGCATATTCATATGTCCTGCAGAGAGCACCAGACCTCACTGTGCTATTCATCTCCATGGTAACCTGCCCTGAGCGTCAAACCCCGCGGTTAAATTCCGCCAGATTACTCAAACATGCTGACCATGTGTGGAGCGGGACAAATTAGAAAGTACACAGCTAGTTAATGTTTGTTCACCCCAGTTACTGTTGAGGAAATCTAGCAGGGTCAAGAAATCTGGTGTTTGCACAGGATGCTGTTGTGCTCTGTTTACAGCTGCCAGTGTTTGACTCTGCAGAGAGAAAGTTTGATTAAGAGTGTAAGGGGAACTGCTGTTGTTGACTCTGAAGTGTAATTTAGCATTTTAGTTTAAGTTTTGTAACATAAGTTTTACATTGTTATAATGTACTACAAGTATACTAACTAAATACGTTTACATACAGATTTAGTATGTTAAAAGCACATTTTCGTTCTTATTCATGACGTCCCAAAATCTTAAGCAGTACTAAAGAACCATTTTTAGTATATTAAGTACAAAATTAGTGCGTGTTCACGTACTATTGAATCATATCAAAAGGTCACGCCGAACGTAGCCGGAACTACAGACCCGGTGTTTACAAAGCGAACGCACAAAGACTAAGAAAGTGCAAGTAAGTCAAATGCTGTTTAATGAAAGAATCGTTCAAGAACGACCCATCACTAATTTGTAGCATCGTGAATGCGCATCCCAGAGCCTGTGCTACACAAGCTTTTGTGCTTAAAAAGTATACAAATTTTTATTTTCCAAAAAAAAAAATGACAATCATTTTGCTAGATAAGACAATTCTTTCTCGGCTGGGATCGTTTAGAGCCCTTTGAAGCTGCATTTAAACTACTTTTTTGAAGTTCAAAATCGGGGCACCAATCAAGTCCATTATATGAAGACAAATCCTGAAATGCTTTCCTCAAAAAACATAATTTCTTTACGACTGCAGACAGAAAGACATGAGCATGTTGGATGACAAGGGGGTAAGTAAATTATTTGTAAATTGTTGTTCTGGAAGTGGACTTCTCCTTTAAGTATATTATGGAAGTGCACTTTTTTCACCTGTCAGTGAAAAACTGAAGGCTAACAAGAAACTTGTTTCACCAGTGATAATAAAAATGCACCAGTTATGCATTCTGACAGTAAAATGTATCAGAGAAACAGTTCTCAATTCCAAACATCAAAAGCAGAGACAGAGGCAGGTACTGCAGGCCCCGAGACAAGCCTTTACATTCTGACCCCCCTTTTTATTTAATCTCTTACTGCAGGGCAAGATTCATGGTGGTCCCCACTTGTAGGAACCTCTGATCCTCAGCAATGATGTCTGGATGCTGCTGAAACATCCTGTAATCAAGAATAAAGAAGAATTTTGAGGTCTGTTTTAGATAGTGTTAAAAGTAGAGATACACACATTACTTACACCATTGAAGAATGCAACTTCATGAATGCATCTGCCAGTCATTTTTGTATTTTTAATCTAACATGGCACAGGAGTAAATAAAGCAGTCTTGACAGTAAACAAATGTTTTAGGTTAAAAAACAAACTCTATCAAATATACTGTAGACTACAGCAGAATCTGTGCGAAAATTAATATATAATATAATAAATAATATTTTTTAAATTTATATATATCTTATAATTATTTATTTTTAAATAGTTTGTAAATAATAACTGATATTGCACCATAAATGTTCTCGAAATGTTATCCAAAGTAAACCTCAATATTTGTCTTCATTTTATGTTGCAGGGACATTTCACCACCTTTTGCCTTTCAAATGCCTCATTTTGTCTTAATACACATTGTGGTAACTTCCACATTATTAGCAGAAACATATACATCAAATAATATATATTAACTTATTTTAAAAACATATGCACTTTATTGAAAGCTGCATGTTTCTGTTTTTAAACCCACATGAATGTAAAAAAGAGGGACGTGTTCAAATTATTTTCTGTGGTGATCAACAGTATGCCACACATGCACTGGAGAGAGCTCAGAACATTCCTTTAACACATGCTATTCCATCAGTATGCATGGAATCTTGGGAACAGAGGCAGATATGAAGCCCATGATCACATGAGATAACTATTCTGACAGTATTCAGAGCATGTTACACTAAGTGCTTGTACACATTTATCCAGCAGATACTGCTGCTTTCCTTTGGACTCCTTTCCTTTTGACCTCTAGTGTGACCGCATTTTACCACCCTGCAACCGCAACAAAGGGGGATCCCCCACAATTCCCTGCGTCACAGGCAGGAGCGGTCTGAGAAGGAATGTAGTGATGTCCCAATGTTCTGACATCCTCATTGTTCTGCACCCCCACCCCCATCACTTGTAAACCAGAGCTGAGCTTTTGTGCTGCAGGAGCTGGGTAGATTTACAGCGATCCACGCTTCACAAAAGAGCCTGCACTCTGTCACAACACTGGCCGATCAGGAAGCTCTCACTGAGATTAAACTCAGCACTTTACCAAGCTACTGATGCAAGGAAAACGGCCAGATGCAGTCTTTTCCCTGGGCTTGTATCACAGGCCACATGATTCACGGATGTGTCTGCCTACAGCAGCAGTAAACATGCATGTGCTGCATGTGCTAGCATGTTAATGTGTTAGTCATTAATGCTGCTGTCATTTTCCACTGTATTTGGCTAATTACAGCTGAATGGTATGCAGATTTTGTCTCAGCTGATTTCAGGCCTTTGTCTGCGTTGTAACTGATGCTTTCTGCATTAGCATGGATGTATTTTGCCATGTGCTTGGCTGTGTTGTTTTTTTACCAAAATGCATTCAAATGCCTTTTGTAACTAACTATTGGTTTGTTCTTTTAAACTTCAGACATAGCAATTTCACTACGAAGTACAAACAAAAAAAAAAAACAAAAAAAACACATATTAAAAAAAAAAAAGCATCCCACATGCCTCTCACACTTTTGTCTCAAATTGTTGTTTAATTTCAGCATAACAGCAAAAGTGACAGCCATATTTTTCTGAATAGAAATAGCCATCTTTACAGCAATTATTTTGAAAATTACATTGATTTACAGTTAATTTCTCTCTGCCTTGTGAATTAATGTCACTCTTGTGTCAAAACCTTTATTCTGTGCACCCCACTCAATTTCATTGGTGGTGAACACACAGATACAGATAAATATAGCCAGCAGAGGAAGAATGTGGGAGTTGAATGATGTTGTTGCTGAGTTTACTTCGGTCTCCTCGCAATCAGATAGTAACACTTCCCCAAATATTTCCAAGAATAAACTGTCAGCACAACTCATGTATACATAGCGAAACCAGACATGATCACAAAAATAAGTAGATTATTGAGCACCTGATAGATTTTCATTGGATGAAACTGATATACAGAACATGATGAGAGCAGGGATATCAGTTTATATGATATTTGTGACCCTGGACCACAAAATGAGTCATAAGGGTCTTTTTTTTTTTTTTTTTTATTTTTTTTTTTGAGATTTATACATTGATGTATGGTTTGTTAGGATAATATTTGGCTGAAATACAACTATTTGAAAATATCTGGAACTATCTGGAATCTGAGGGTGCAAAAAAAAAAATCTAAATATAGAGAAAATCATCTTTAAAGTTGTCCAAATTAAGGTCTTAGCAATGCATATTACTAATAAAAAATTAAGTTTTAAAATAAATTTACATTAGGAAATTTACAAAATATCTTCATGGAACATGATCTTTATTTAATATCCTAATGATTTTTGGCATAAAAGAAAAATCAATAATTTTGATCCATACAATGTATTTTTGGCTATTGATACAAATAACCCATGCAACTTATGACTGGCTTTGTGGTCCAGGGTCACATATTTAATTATAGATGAGATGTACAAAAATACTGAAATTCAATTTTATTTTTTAGATTAATTTTAGAATTTAATTTTTTATTTCTGATTATTTATATATTTATTTATGTGCAAAAATATTTGTTTAATATTAAAATATTTGAAAAACTTTTTCTTTTACTTTTTAGTAAGCCTAAATGACGCAATGAAGAATTTACACTTCCGATAATCAGTGACAGTTATTGGCTAACACCAATAGTTTAAAAAGACCGAAATATCAGTAAGTTAATTGGCCTGGTTAGTGTATATTTATCAATCTATTACCAGGAGGAGCTTTACTGGGAAGGAAAAGTCTTCTTACTTCTAAGGAGAACACAGTGTTAAATAATTGTTAGATTTCTAATGTTTGAGAAGACATAGAAATGTGAAACTGTTTTAATTTATTATACCTATATTTTTAAAACCAGCAGGTGAAACACCATTACAATGAGTTGGCTGATGGTAAAGAGTGTCTGGTGACAGCTTTTGTTAATCTGTCAGGGGATTCTCTGTTTCCTCGTCCTGACCTGATACAAATGGAAATGACTCAAGACTGAGTCCATCACAATGATGAAATCAATCTGTATGGTGACTGCATGCAATTGACTGACGCTTATGGAGATGAAACCCTAATTCCCTCATCCTTATTTCTTATTACCATAAAAGACTAGTCTAAGTGAATGAGGGAACAAATGAGAGAGTGCAGTATCTAAAAGCTCTTTAGACATGCAATCCTTAACATCTAAAAGCATTTAAAGAGGAATATGTTTGTTTTTGTTTCTGATGGATGAATTGATGTTACAGAAACACTGTTGAATATACTGGCACTTTTGATTGCTTCAAATGTTCCTCAGTGTGACAGAGCGTCATTTCTATACATGCATCTCACATTGTGCTGATTTGTGCTGATTGTGCAAGGTTTTGGTTCAGAAACCCCCAAAGTAAGTGTTTAACTGTCAACAGCTGTCACCTGCTAGATGACAGGTGTATCTGTGGGGGTTTTAAACAGAGCAGTGACTGACGTACACACCGACGTACCATTCAGCAATTTCTAGATAGAAATATCTAAAGACCTACCTGTTTATCATTAAACTCACACAAGATTTATACCAGTAACTGGGAGCTCAATGGCCTCACACAGCATTGGTTAACAAACCAACTGTTATGTGTCTTTAATAATTATCTCCAAGTTAAAGTTTAGGTTTTAGTTAATGTTGATCATCATAAATAATGTTTAAAGGAGATGTTCACTTCCAAAACACAATTTACAGATAATTACCCCCTTAACATCCAAGATGTTCATGTCTTTCTTTCTTCAGTTATAAAGAAATTGTGTTTTTTGAGGAAAACGTTTCAGGATTTTTCTCCATAGAATGGAGTTTAAATGCGACTTCAAACAATCCCAAATGTGGTTGTAAATGATCCCAGCTGAGGAAGAAGGGTCTTATCTAGCAAAAAGATTGGTTATTTTCATAAAAATAATACAATTTATATACTTCTTAATGTCAAATGCTCATCTTATCTTGCTCTCCCTGAACTCTGTGTATTCTGCCTCAAGACAGGTATGTCGAAAAACTCCCATCTCATGTTCTCCCTCAACTTAAAAATTGTCCTATATTGCTGTTTTACCTTTTTTGCTAAGGGTGTTTGATCTTCTTTGAATGTTCACTTTGCAAAGACTGGGTCGGTACTTCTGTAGTGATGTAGGATGATTTTGAAATGATTTTTGAAGTTGAGGGAGAAAATACAAGTTTTTTGACATACCCTAACTGTCTTGAGCCAGAATACACAGAGTTCAGGGAGAGCAAGACAAGAAGAGCGTTTGACATTAAAAAACATATAAATTGTATGTTTTAAGATTCATTTTTGGCATTTTATGCCTTTATTTAGATAGGATAGTGGAGTTGAAGCAAAGTGGGAGGCAGAGAAGGGAGCAGGATCAGGAAAAGTCCACAAGTCAGGATTCGAACTCGGGTCACTCGCAGAGCAATGCCGCTAGATGTCGATGCACTAACCACAAGGCTGTTGGCGCCAACATGTAAACTGTATTATTTTTATGAAAATAACTGGTCGTTTCAGTAGACAAGACCCTTCTTCCTCAGCTGGGATCATTTACAACCGCATTTGGGATCATTTGAAGCTGCATTTAAACTGTATTATGGAAGTTCAAACTCAGGGCACCATTTCAGTCCATCATATGGAGAAAAATCCTGAAAGGTTTTCCTCAAAAAACACAATTTCATTACTACTGAAGAAAGAAAGACATGAACATCTTGGATGACAAGGGGGTAAGTACATTATCTGTAAATTGTTGTTCTGGAAGTGGACTTCTTCTTTAACCCTCTTTTCAAAGACTTACTTAATTTTTATGGACAATTTGAGTTCATGTGCACCATCAGTCCTTGTGCATCAAGCATTATTCGTTACTATCAAAAAAAGCAACCAAATACCAGTCAATTTAAGTCTTTCAAAAGAGTATTTCTTCTTGTATAAAGCAATTTCGCCATCATTGCTGTACCTAGTTCAAAACACAGTGATGACGTGAAATTCCCATCTTGTCAAATTTACTGGCAGGGTCAAATTCTCTGCATAGGTCACATTGGTGGTCTCCAGTCTTTTGTCATGTTGAGAGACTGTAAGTGCCCACAGAGTGAATCAGCAGTGCTCACACAACAGTGCCATTCACATTCTTCCCGCTTCTTGTGCTATCAGACGAGAGTGTGGGCTGACGAGTCACCATGCACACATGTGCCCTGCCATTCAAGGCTTAGATGACTCTGTTATGACTTTCATCTGCATGACTTTCTCTTTTTCTGCTGTGAGATTCATGGCGCATTAGATAAATTGGCATTCCTTAGCAGTGTGTTTCAGAGAGATACGAGCTGGCAGAGAACTGTTTTTCCACTTTAAGGTCGTGCCAAGGCAAAAGAATGTCACAATCTGAGATCAGGAAGGATGCAAAATCCTTCCACCCTTAACAGAACTGATCATAATTCACACCTTATCTGTACTGACGTTTTTGGCTTTGATCAATATTTAGGAATTTTGATGGCTAATAAATTATTCTGTTTTACTGTGTACTGATCTCTACATGCAATATTCCTGTTAATATACTCTAGCAAAAGGGTGAATGCGAAGAGGATCACACAGGGAAAATTTAAACTCTTCCATCATAAGAGCAAACCACATGTCTTAACCGCATGAGGATCCTAACATATTGATCAGTTGAGGTGAAGCCATTGTTTCTTTCTGTCATGAATGACGGTTATTAATTTCCTGAAGGAGACCATTTACGGTAATACTCTTTGTGGTAAAATAATGATGATGATGCACTTTATGCACCAGCCCAGAAGAGAAATGATGACTGTATACGGTGTGTACGTGATCTCATGTTGTTTCATTTCCAGGAAGAGTTTTTCCAAATAAAAATATTCTAATCTACGCAGGTTAAGTGCAGCATCACAGACTAATGGGATTTTAGTGGTGGACAAGCAAATACAATTTAAGCAATAATTAAGTTAGTATGTACTCCCTGCCAATATTTTTACAGATATAAAGCAAAATTGGAAGTTTAAATGGCATTTTTTAGCAATTACATACTGCAGAATGCTCTGCCTATGATTTATGATTTTAGATAAAAAGTCCTGAGTGCCTGGATATTTTAGGTTATATATACAATATTTTAATGCAACTGATAAGGTTAATTAACATTGCATTTTGCATTCACTTAACACAAAATATGTATTTTTGAGACTAACAGTCCTCTACAGCGCCAGCAAACAACTCAACGTAACAAGCAGAGAATGCTTTCACTAGCCTAATCGACTACACTGGATACACCACAAGCATGCCATGTAGTCGCACATTAAACAACTTTGTAGGATTCAGAAGTGCAGGTTTTACAGATTTAAGTTATGAAAATCTAGATTGATACTAATTATTTTGCTGTATCCCTATTTAATAAACTGTCCCTGTCTCAAATTGCAGCCTTAGCTCTTGTGGTCCTCCTCCAAGTCTACACTTTTGTGGCGTAATGGCAAATAGGCCCTGTCCCAAATGGCACTCTAAGCCCTTTCGATCTTCCTCCAACTGCAAACTTTAGTGATGTAATACTGCTTTGAACGTCAGTTAGAGATGCTGCTTCAGTTCAGGCTCAGGAGAACTGCACACTGAGGGCACAAAATTGATGGTCATGAGCACCCTTTTACAGTTTTTCTCGATTGCTAAAACACTATAAGTAGTCTTTTGAACTAAAATTTCAAAACCATAATGCCATTTTTCAAAAAGCACACCCATTTTCCTAAACTATAAACACTACTCCCCTGCTTTAACACATGAGTCAGATTTGGTGAACTGTTACTGCAAAACTCTACACACAAATCCCTACATTTCTCAGTGCTTACATCATGTGGTCATTTAGAAAGCACTAGCATTCAATATTGTTCACTCAAGTCTGCAAAGTTTGAGCTCAATTAGTACACAATTACCCAAGTGGAAACACTAGGAGTCAAAATTTATCACACACCAATCAGAAGCTCCGATTTAGATAAAAGGGCCAAAGTCAGTTTACAGTTTGGTGCTTTTCTCAGATCAGAAATGAAATTCTCAAAACTACTTGTTCAACCTCCACATCATGTAATCACTTGTGCACATCATAAAATGTTTCTAATTTTTTTTTTAACAAGTTGTGTTTGCTTTGGTACGTTCATGTAACTGATTATGCAATGGATTTGTCTGCTTTTTCCTACATTTTCAGTCCCTATTGTCATGTTGCTATAGTCTTACCCCTCAAAACATCAAGTCATTAGCTCATCGTATATGTCTTTGCAGGAAATGCTAAACTTTTTATCTAGTTGTCATAAACGGTCAAGCATATTCTACACATTTCTATTAGACTTTTTGTATATTTGCCATAAATTGTTAAAGTGAATACTGACTTTCACCAGAGACTACAGATCAACCAATGATAAAGCAGTTCTTTGAAATAGCTCAAAGGTACATCTCAACATCTCATGAACCTTCAGTTGGAAAGCATATATAGACAGAGGACAACACAACACAGTTACAAATTCTGACAGTGCACTTTCTAATGTATATTTCCGCCTTTGCCCATATTTACTTTTTTCTTTCCTATTGCACAATGACTTTGTAATGTATTTATATGTTATTTTATTTTGTTATATATATATATATATATATATATATATATATATATTTTTTTTTTTTTTTTTTTTTTTTTTTTTTGTCAGACCACTAGTAAAAGTGTAACTGTGAATACTATCTGCTCTTTTTCAATCAATATCCCGCATACAGTAATATGCAATTTCGAAGACAAAGAGTATAAGGTGAAGAATGACGACAACAACATGGAAGAGAAATAGGAAGGGCAAGAAAACAAGCAGTCTTATATATTTTAGTTGATGCGTGCCATGCAAGGGGATTTTACCTCTGCTGCCTGTCCATGCCCAATTTAGTCTGTGATGTTGAGGAGGTTGTTTGGCCTGTCCCAGACCAAAGACAGGGTGCTGGGGCAGAACAATTATTTTTGTTGTTGTTTGCTGTTCTACAGTACAATAAATTAAGGATTAAAACACTTGCAAATGCATACATTTGTTGTGTTCATCGTGTTAATTTAAAAAAAAAAATTTCCCCAAGCAACACTTATTACCAGTTTTCGTAGTATTGTTTTGAATTGATCTCATCAGTGTGTAAAACTGTGTTATAGTGTGTGTGTTTTTGAGGGTTTGTGTGTCATGTCTGAGAGCAAAGTTTGTTTTTTCAGCAAGATTGAGTGGTTTTGAGTGGAGAGCTTCATTTTGACCTGAATATAGTAAGTTTAGGGAATTGAGTTAGAAGTTACGGATTTGTGTTTAGAGTTCCGCAAAAGCGAGGCATAATTTCAAGAAATGTGTTTAAGCAATTGAGAAAAACTGTAAAATCTAAAATGACAAATGGGACACCCTACAGCTTAGAGGACTTCTTCACATACAGTGACCATTGCAAGTCTACAAGGCCATAAGTGCACAAGTGTGCCATTTGAAAAGGGGTCAATAAAGTTCTATATATAATGACTTGGGGACAGTTGCATATAAGGTTTAGACCAGGGGTTCCCAACCACATTCCTGGGGCGCCCCAACATTGTATGTTTTCCATGTTTTCCAGTTAGAATGCCAGTTAGAATGGCCTTATAATTCAAGCAATGGAAGAAAAATACCTAAGCATGAGATTTTTTATTATATTCATTGCACAAGCAAGAGTATTTTCCTGAATATCAGCACATGTGTGCAATCACAAATGTACTATTAATTTTATGTGCATTTGAGCATTGCACATTTGTGCACAGTGCAGAGGAACACTGCGGTGTTTCGATCTGGAATGAATCGCGTGAACCATTGATTCAGCGGTCCATTCAGAGGCTGCATCCGAAAACATAGGCAGCTGACTTGTTGCCTCACTGCCTTATGCAGCAATGACTTTGCAGGCAGCATTTGCACATTAAGGCACCTAACGAAATGGATCCTTCTGAGGCAGCATAACGGTTTAATGATCAACAACAAAATAGAATGAGCTCTGGTAATAACTAAAATATTTAAGGGGGCAGGAAGTGAACCTAACATTGGATTCGAATGTGCCTTCATTTCTCCCAGATAGCACACGTACATCTGCAAGATGTCTGTTAAAGATCACTTAATCTGGAAAGCATCTGCTGTGTACAAACATCTGACAGACGTCTGTAAGATGTTAAATCATAAACATCTAAATCATAAACATCTTAAAGACATCTAATAGACGTCTATTTGACATCTGATAGGAAATGTCCTATAGATGTTTTTGGAGATGGGCAAACACTCTAAAAAATACGTCTTCCAAATGTAAATGCAGACATCAAATAGACATTTCTGAGATGTAAGTGTGCTATCAGGGTTTCTACCTTGAAATGTGTTCTCCGAAGGCAGCATTTTCCAGTTTTCATATGCAGCCACCCAGATAGTACATGTACATCTGCAAGATGTCTGTTAAAGATGACTTGATCTGGAAAGCATCTTCTGTGTACATACATCTGACAGACTTCTGTAAGATGTCAATTTTACATACATTAATCATAAACATCTTAAAGACATCTAATAGACGTCTTTTTGACATCTGATAGGAAACATCCTATAGATGTATTGCAGATGAGCAAACACTCTAAAAAATATATCTTGCAGATGTAAATGCAGACATCAAATAGACGTCTTTGAGATGTATGTGTGCTATCAGGACAGAGATTTGTTTCATTTCTAATTGAATCAGCTGTAAATCATTCAATAAAACAGACTTGCTGCTACCTACTGATGGCTTTATCATCATATTTATTTATCCATGCCAAGCCCTTAACCAGCCAAGGTGCCAGCACAAAAACTCATTCAGCAAAATATTGGTTAACAACTGACAAAAATACCCCTATTTCAGGCCCCAGAAGGATAACAGCTTATCATAGTTCATTTAATAAATGTAAGTTTTTATTAAATAAAAATCTGTTAAAAAATTAGACAAATTTTATAATTATTGATTAAGTTAGCTACAGGACCCACGCCCACCAAAGAAAGTGACCAGAATTTTTTACAGTTCGACCACTGGCTGTATGGCATCTTTAGTCCAGTCTTACACTTAAAGAAATAGTCTTTTTGTAAAAGATATTGTAATGCTCATTGAGAGTTTTCGACAGTGAAGTCCACTAAGCTGTATGGTGTACTGTTTGTCATTTTGCTTTTCAGAAGGGTGTTCATGAGGGTTAATTTTGTGCCCTGAATGCACAAAAATTATATTATAATATATAATATTTTTGACAATAGTGACAAAGACCATTGATGACATACATTAGAATTAAACGTGCAATAAGCAAATATGCTAAATGAGCACTGACACAGTGTAGCAACGACCAGTGTGTGTGCAGACTGTGATCTGTGACCAGTCCTGTGTTCAACCCTGTTCCGGAAAGATTGGATTGTATGCCATACACATTTTTACATTTTAATCATATGCACACATTATTATATTTTTAATTTCGTAATGTAATTGTGTAATTTAATGATCTTAAGTTTTAATTAATTTTGCAAGATTTAAATGAATACCCAGAATGTATAAGTGCACACATTTGTCTTATGAATATTAACCCGACAATAAATTCAAGCACTTTGAAGACACATTGTTCATAAATCACAGCCGTGTGGATCGGGTGAGACCGGGTGAGACTCATCCATCTCTCAATAGTGACGTAGGGCACTGAGGGGACAGGAGAGAGAGGAGGGGCGGCGGGTCCCTCTCTCTCTCACACTCTCTCTCTCTCTTATTGAGCGCAGTGCAGTGCGGATTACAGCTCCTGTCCTCTCAGTGCAGCGGGAACTACCGCAAACAAGGGCTATATTCATACAACCATATTAATTACAGGCAATGGAGCTCTTTGAGCAGGGGCTCTCTCTGAACCTGTGCATTTTTTCGTTGCTGTTATGGACTTCTACAAGTGCATTTAACCTGGACACGCAAAACGTCCTTAGGAAGAATGGTCAACCGGGCAGCCTCTTTGGATTCTCTCTCGCCTTGCACCGGCAGCTCCAGCCTTATGATAAAAGAATGTGAGTAGAATCAGTTATTGCATATCGTTGCGATTAATCGAGATAATTGACTGATCTGGAGTCTGATCAGATGCGCGCTTAAGCCGCGCTCCAGACCCCTTTCATCTTCCGTTCATCCTGCACCTGTGCCCCGTTCCGTTTTAAACAGTTATGTTACTTCTAACTCCTCTATAAGAACATGAAACGATGCGTTTGACAGTCTAATAAAGAAATAAGCATCTCTTTTTGAATAGTGAAATGTTAGTGATTGTATGTCCGAATGGTGATTAGTCCATTAATCGTCCAGCACTCATCGGTATTGAGCTGCGGCATGTGGGGGGAGGCATGCTGCTTGAAGAGGCTACCGCTTGCTTACAGACAACTTAACAATACCCAACGTGATGCGACAAGTCACCAGTGGACAATGGCTTTTCACACTGAAAGAATTCAAAGAGCAATATCACAAAGTCCGATCTTGAACGTTCTTCAGTGCTTATTTTCATTACTTTAGATTTTGCATAGAATATCATTCGCATACCATAAAAAATGCTTTGGCTGTACATGGCTGAGTTGATTAAATGGCTATTTGGAGATTTTAAAAGTTTTTAAAAAGTTACAAACACCAAAAGTATACAAAATTAACCTTATTTTGAAAATTGTAGTTGGTGCTGTTTTGTCTAAACCACATCAAGTGCCATTTTGGGTTTCTCAAAGAACCTTTAAGAAAACAGATCCTAAAAAAAACACTTTTTCTTAGTATGAAGGCATTTTAATACTCTTACACTCTAAAGAACTTTTTGTGCATTGGAAAGGTTCTATGGATGTTAAAGCTTCTTAATGGAACCATCAGTGCCAATAAAGAACCTTTATTTTTAAAAGTGTATGTGCCAGAAGACTTATATAATATTGGTTTATTATGCATACAAGCTTGTCTTTTAACTTTTTTGTTGTTTTGCTTTTATTAGTCAGGTTGGCCATTTAGTTTTCAGTTCAGTTCTGTAAACCTTTCTCTCAGATCTGTTCTCCGCCTGGTTCAATTAAGGTTGGGATGCTATGGTCTAAGGCTGTAAAACATCTGTCATGATGGGGCACTAACTTAGTAACTTAGTGCTCCTTCTTGGACTATTTTGAAGTGTAAAGACAAGTCAACACAGTAGGTTTGCATCTATTTTACATTTTGGTGACTTCATGATTTGGCATGAATTTGTACAATCTTACACCCTTCTGATGGTTTAAGTGTGGACTTTCATCCTTACTTTTTTTTTTACTAAAAATAATTAATACAAAATGGCCAACTTATAAAATAGTTGTTTTCTCAGATCCGTTTGTAGTCAAATAGCAACCTCCTTAACTAAGTCCAGTTGGTAATCTAGAGTTAAGATGAAAGAAATAATGTGCTGCTTTGTAGAGACAATTTCTCTGCATGCTCAAAAGATTCAGGATTTGCAATTAACAAAAAGGCTGAATGATTTACTTAGAGTGTGAGGGGGGGTCACTGGCTAAATAGAACACACAGGCATTTCTGTGTGTGTCTGTTTGTTCATTTGTGAGTGTGTTTAAACAGTTGTGTGAAATGAACAAGTGTGAGTTTTCTTGTGTGTGTGGTGAAAGACACCTGTTTACAGCAACTATGGTGCCATGAAAATGTGTGGCACCTGTGACCAGTCTTGTCTGTTTGTCTGTTTGCCCTCCTATTGATGTGTATTTCTAGGCCTTTTCATATTTACTTCCAGTCTTGTGTGGATTTTGTTGACTGTTGCAGGGTTAGTGGATGGTGTAGGTAATGTATGTGAATCAGTATATGGTGGTGCACAATCTTTGAATGTCTGCCAGACTGCTGCTACCAGCACTTCCTTTCTTTTTCTCAAATCGCTACACATTATTGTCCAAGTAAGAAGCAGTCAGCTGTAGCAATATGTGTGCATTTCCGTTTGTGTATTCACAGATATGTGTCTCCTCTTAAATGTGAAGACCTAATGTTTCACCAAAACTTTTGTAGTTAAATACATTGTGGGTTACTTTTGACATGAGGTGAGAGTTTACTTTGTTTGACTGTTGTAGTTTAGCCTGTTTTGATCAGCACATTGGCTGCTTGGGATTCTTCAGCAGTTTTCTCTGTTTACCCCGAATGAGGATCAGTTCTGTGGGGTTAAGGTTAGGTACACAGAGGAGTCTACCAAGGACAGGAAATGAGGGAATATGTTTCAGACAGTCTTATTCCTTCAATTCCACTATTATTATGAGAACATTTTTTGCAATGTACAAACAGTTTGAGTTGTGTCGCATTCTGTTCAGCATTCTCCAAAGTGTGTGAACAGAGCTCAACTCTGGTGGTACAACCGCAGTGGGATCTGGGTGTTGAAAGCCCATTTGTGCTGCATGACTGCATTTCCCTTAGTCAGTGCTGAAGCCGTTTTCACATAGGTTTTGAGATCTGTGCTAAAAGTTACACTTCTTTAGTAACAAGATGATTTTGGACAGAATGACAGTGTGAGATCAAGTTTTGTATACTTGCTGATTATGTGAGTAGATGCAGATGAGTAGAAACTTGTTTACCTGTGTCTTCTAACAGATGCTTTACAAGTAGGGTAGATGTTAGTAGCTTCTTCTGAGTGCCGCACAAAAGGTCTTCCTTCCTGTCATTCTTCTAACTTCCTGTGGTGTATAAACGACCATTGCTCATCTACTCTTATAATCTATTAGAAGGAAGCCACACAATCAAACAAAAAAACACATCTCTCCTGTGAGCATGGAGAACCCTTGATGAACAGGTTGGCATTTGTTTACACTGGAACAGGAGAAATCAGGGAATATGTACACCAGGCCATCTGTGCTCATGTAACTTGAGAGACAGATCGCTAGAGGCCCCTTTTCTTTTCTTTGTGAGAATCATGGCTCCTAGTTGTGTGAATATGTTGGTCTCCTCAGGTGTGTGCAGATTTTTAGCCGTAGAGATTTTAGAAACTTTTATTTTTGTAACAGTACACAACTGTTTCATGGCTTTCATGCTACACAACTCTACAGATGAATAAATATTTGTGAAATGTTTGTGGTTGCACCAAAATTAAAATTTTGGGCTGAAACCCAAACTATAACTGGTTCCACAAGACTATGACCTTAAAATAGCTGATTTATGCATAATACAATACGTAGCTTGCAATGATGGGATGCTAGTTAGTCTCTCACTGTAAGACAAGTGCATCTATGCAGTCTGTTTTAGAATGGGGAAATGTACTGCACATTACAATTTGGAAAATTAAATGTAGACTGAACTTGTAAACGTTTGAATTTTGACTTACAATACACTTGAGAAGTGACTTCTCCATTTGTGTTAGACCATACATCAGACCAGTTACATAGGTTTTATCATGTGCAAAAATAGGTGTGAAAGATCAGTCATGATATTGCATTAAATATTATGCATTCAAAAAACAACTGGACCACAATCTTTCTTTTTACTATAGGCCTATATATAAAGGATTTTAACCCCTTAATTGCCATCCCCCATTTCTGAACATAGACATTAAAGTGCATTATCCAAACCTAAATTGTTATATTTCGTGAACACTTTGGAATACAGACCTAAGGTTGGACTTTTAAAAAAAAAAAACACAAAAAAAAAGACAATCTGCAGATTATTGCAGAAGTGGAATCATTTCAAAATATTAAAGTATTTAAAGAATATTATAAGTAATATTAAGTTATAGAAGTTTAAATTTACTGTAAAGAAAATGCATTTTTTTTATTTGATACAAAAAAAATATTTTACAAAACATTTTTCAATCTAAAATTGCTATAAAATAAAGCCTTATGTCTAAATAAGTTATGTTCCAAATTTAAAGTTGATATTAAAAAAAAGAGGTTCCTGTGAGATGTTACTTATATCACAAAATATAAAAAGTTTTGATTCTAAAATACCATAATACATTTTGTAATATGACACCACCCACTAAGGCGGAGGACACCGCTAAAAGATGGTATGAATGGTATGAATGGCATGAACTTTAAGTTTTTAAGCTTTCAAATGATATATAATTTATGATGATTGATAAAATATGTGATAGAGAAAAAAGACAGCAAAAAAAGAGCATGAACCGGCCCACCGGTGGGAAGGTGACACACATTTCTGTCTCGAGAGATGTTGGTACCATCTAAGAGATGTTTTATCTCTCTGCCTCATTTTTTCTGTGTAATCCCAGACGGACTCGATGATGGTGAGATCAGATCTCTGTGTGGTCCATACCATCTGGTTATATATAGTATATAATGTAGATAAATGTTTTTTTACTATTCAACTTAGGGATGCATGATTAAGGAAAAAAATTGAATTTTGATTAAATTTGTAATTGTGATTTAAATGCGATTAAAAAAAGCCATATCATGATTTCTTTTTTTATTTAATTCAATTTATTGTTCATCCCTAATTCAAGTTGGTTATTGCCTAGCCAATTAATTGAGTGTAGTGACCCATCTCTACCTTCATCAAATACATCAAACCTCAAACATGGACACAACCCGATCTCTTGGCAGTTCGTACATATTTTACGAGGTCGCTAATTCATACAGATTCATAAGAACACCACCCCTAATCCTACCCATCACTGGGGTCTAGACAAATTATACAAAATCGAACGAGTTAGGTCATATAAATTCATACGGATTAGCCATCTCGTAAAATATGTACAAATTGGTTGTGAGATTACATTGATACACAAACACCCCAACACTACTCACCATAACACAACACACACACACACACACACACACAAGACAATCCAATTTAACCAACCACTCCCATCACAACCCAACACACACATCACACCGCAGTGCCATACTCAACACAAGAAGCCTGGCACAATCAAGCTTTGTCAGTGTAGATCATCTCAGACAACTGGAGCGATTGCACTGCTGGATCATTTTGAACAAAGACAAATTTCTAAAACAGTTGCACTGCAGCTTGTGATTAGAAACTCTCTATGAGCAGTGTTTGGGACACACAACAGCTGCTGCAGCTTTGGCACGGATGCTTTTGGACTGTGTAACACTTTGAGAATAAGGGAAAGGTTATGGCTGTGGTACATTTTCTAATGGAAAGATGGAAACGTCTGCATGACTAAAGTGATGAGCAGAGACAGCTGAGTCCAGTCATTTTTCCTCTTCAGTGATGAAGCAGCAATCCAAAACAGGTATTAGCTGAATCATTGGATGAGGGTGCACTGGATAAATCTATTTACAGTAAGACTGTATGTGAAATATGACAGCTGGTAGAAATTCTACCGCAGTTTATCCATGACGCAGTTTTAAAAATGTAAGATTTTATTTATTATTTTTTTCAGTCAGTCAAATCATTTGAATCTGTTTTTACACCGATGCCAAAACCGACTCGTTTGTTATGTATATTTCGTATTTGTGTCCATGAAGTTAAAAAAAAACAAAAAAGATGTTTAGAGTATTAAAAGTAGGGCTGTCAGTTTAACATGTTAACTTAATTAAATAGTTATGAAAAATAACTGAATTAAAATATTTCAATGCAGTTAATGCACTGGCCCCGCCTCCAGACCTGTATGTCATCTCGCATTTCACATAGTTGACCGATGACAAATATAATGCAGGGCAACAGCTTAACAGCATAAATGCAGTTATGCCCTAAAATTCAAGATACTGGTGCAAGAAATGCCCCTGTATGTGTTTTTGTCATATTTATATCATATGATAAGCAATATCACACCAGCAGCAAGAACAATATCACACCAGTGCTGATTTTGTCCCGATCTATCACAAATTTATACAACAGTTCAGCATATAAGAAGTTGATATTGTTATATTTAAAAAAAACACAATATTATGTGTTTTTGCTAAATTTTCCAGAGAATTTTACCTTTAAAGCCATAGCAGAACTGTTGTGCATCTCCGAGCAACACAGCGCTGTTTAGTTTCTGAATGAATCCACGTTTTGAACAAATCATGTGAATCAATGATTCAAAGGCCCATTCATAAAAAGAGCCATTTACTTCTTTCCTGAATGAATCAGCGGTTTGAACGAATCATAAAGGCATTCATCGCCACCTGCTGGCAGATTTGGTTTCATATTTAGAGTATTATTTCATTTAAAAAATAAATAAATAAAAAATAATAATTAAAATGAAAACATTAAAGGGATAGATTAAAATTCTAAAATTAAAATTCTATCATCATTTACTCACCCTCATGTCATATCAAAACTTTCTTTTGTGAAACAAAATAATTTTGAAGACTGTTAGTAACAAAGCTGTTTTGGTTACCATTTACTGTACTGAGATGTTTCTCAAATTATCTTCTTTTATGTTCAATAGTTTACGTTAGGCCGTTATAGCCTAAATGTTTGTGTAATTAGTTTTATGCTGATTCAAATTAATTATATCTTACTAAAGCTACAATTTGTAATCTCTACTTGATACTTTCTCATTTAACACAAAAATAGCTTTAAATAATATTTTCTGGGTATTTCCTTGCGAATTTATTTTGCGATTAATTAGATTAATTAATCAAAACATTATGTCATTAATTAGATTAAAAGATTTTAACCAACTGACAGCCCTAATTTAAAGATAAAAAGCACTATATGGTTGGGAATTTAGTAATGGATTACATTACTTATTTACTTTTTATGGAAAAATATTGCATTACGTTACTTTTGCTTTACTTGTTACGTCTGGGTTGTGCTTTGCATATTTGTTTTTATTATAAACAGTTCTCTTTTGGGCAAAAGCCTTTTCACACTAAATGTGAAATTAATTATATTCAGGGTGAAAGAAAAGAAAATCCATCTGTACAGTAGAGGGAACTACAGTGACCATCTTGTTTGCGAACACAACGCCATCCGTTGTTCATACCATGCTTGCATCCTTATACTGGAGTGTTCATTGTAAATTACAAAAAAAAAAAAAAGTCCTGCAGAGGTGAAGCAGCTGTACAGTGTAGTGACATATTGCAGCCAGCTGCAACCAGCTGTGGGCATAAAGGGTAACAATACACACACTGGTCACTGTCAGTTTACTCCTGTTAATTATAACTGCTGCAGTTTGTCTGTATATGTGAACTCATACACAAACACAGAAGTCGAATTACATCTGAATAAATAAAATAAAAATAAAATAAAATAAAATAAAATTAGCATTTTTATATACAAATAAGCCTGTTTAGATGACTGAGTGAAGATAATTATAGATATGCATTATGGAGATTCAAACACAGCTTTTGAGAAGTTGTTTTGTTTGTAAGGGAATTTTGCTCAGCCTATAAACCTGGTGACCCTGATTAAATAAACCCTCTTACTGTCAACAATGACATGCTTAGACTAATCAAACTCAAATTTTTCTCAGAACAATGAATTGCCTTTCATGTCTGAAAATAAAAGAGGGCAACATTCTTTGGCTTTTTAAGTTAAATGCTGTTTTCCCATCATTTCTCTAATGAGATCTTTTGTCCTTTCTTATACTGGTTGGAAACGGAGAGTGTCAGGTTGACTAGCCACATTCTCCACATTCAACTTTAATGATTTGTCTCAGTCATTAGTCTCTCAGTCCAATAATCACCCAAGGCCAATCTCTTCAACCCTTTCTGGGATTCTGAAGATTAAGACGCAAATACCCAATAACAATAGCAAAACAATAGCATGCTGACTTCATTAACTCCTTCAGTCAGCCTCAAAACAACAAAGGAACAATCTAACAAAATCCAAATGAAGAACTTTTTGCCGTGGTAACCATAGTATGGTAACTACAGATATTTATTGATATTTTTACTCTCGTAAAAACCATCATCGACAGAAACGCATTTTAAAGGTAAAATAACGCATGGAACAACCTGCATCGCCTTTATGGATCCACATGAATAAAGGCCGCAAGATACACAAGATGTCCACATTAAGTGCCATTTTGTTTTCAGTCATTTCTTTTTTACATGATGCTGGGCATTGTTAGGGAAAGTTACTTTTAAAAACAATGCATTACAATATTGTGTTACTCCATAAAAAAGTAACTAATTATGTTACTTAGTTACTTGTGTTAGGTTGCTTTGCATTATTTTTGGCAAATGTAAAAAACCCTTTCACACCAAAAGTGAAATGAATATGCCTCAGGCTGAAAGATATAATAATTTCAAATGTTTACTGTAGAGGGAACAAGGGTTACGTTTGTTTGATATTTTTTGTAAATTATACAGTAATGTGTCCCAACATGGTGAGTTTTATTGTGGTATATTTCGTGTGATGTTTTCATCTCAAATTTTCATATTAAGTCTCATGAGTGGTTGTAGACATTCATAATGGAAATATATGAGTGACAATGCCTATTATCCTGTGATTACAATGAAACATTTCATTCGTCTGTATGGTCGAGTGTCCCAGTATAGTAAGCCACTGGTGGTCTCCTGTGTTCCCACAGTCTGCCTACATGCTGATCTGAATAGACTCACCATGGAAAGTAGATTAAGGGGCACTGGGTGCACAGATGAAACGCTGATGAAACCTCTCAACACCATAATGGCTGGCCTGTTTCCCATGTAGAGAGCATAGTGTTGAGCACTAAAAATCCCGCTCTGGCATGCCATTCTCAGTGTTGTCCATCAGATATGTGTTGAATTTCTCAACCATGATTGAGGGGTGCTGTGGTCCTGGAGCCTTCCAAGCATTACTGTCCACCTGCCACATCTTCGTGGGAATGGCCCCCAAATGCTTGCTGCAATGTTTTTATCATATAAGACTTAGAAGCAAGCTCTTAGGGTCTACTAGAAAGCTAATAAAATAATTTGTCTGTTCAATATTTTATGTCCTTTTACTCAACATACTGTAGCCTCATTGGAAAAATGTGCTTCTACCTAAATTTTTCATAAACGTACAAGAAAATCGTACCAAAAGCATGACAGTGTACATACAATTTACTGCAGTTTACAACTGAAATGGCAAAGTGTCAATAACACACCAAAAGCTTTTGTTCCTTTTCACACGACTAATTTCTAGCACAATAATATGTTATGACCTCAAAACAATATTTTAGTGCAAGATTTGCAAACTATTGTAATTTGAGATCAAGTAACCAGCTCCATATGTACGGCTTTTCTGATATGGTAAACTTGCTCACTAGCTCACCTGGTACAGCACTGTACATGTGATGCAGAGCACTTGCGTAAAAGTCCCGTAACACACTCACACAGGGTAAAATGGCATGGTTGCTTTGAATGTGTCTTTATTTTATGTTTGATTTTGTCAACACTATCAGTTATACAGTGTAAAACGACCATGAATTTAATGGTAAAAGACTGTAAAAATGCTACAGTAAAAAGGGTTAACGATAAGTTCCCCTGCTATATATGGTGAAAAATGATATTGGACATTTTACAGTAGTATACCGTTTTCGGAAGTGAAAAAGAATGTACAATTTACAGTGAATAACTGTAAATTGACATTCCCAGAATTCCATGCGTTACATTTTAAAATTTGATATTTTTTTGTTGAAATAACTGTTTATTCTTAGTTTTTCCTATCAGTTTTGTACATTACGGTTGTATGACACATGTAATGTTGTTACATTAATGTTAAATTCCATATAGTATTTAAAAGCTGCTTGTGATGGGCTTTGGTTCATCGTGTGACTTTCTCATCACCACCTGCTTTTGGTAGTAATCAGTGTACTACTAAGGTACAAAACAGATTTCAGTAGATTGCTATATTAACATTCTATCAGTTTTACGGTATTTAAGTGTAAATTTAAGTTAAAACCGTAAAACCTGAAACGCTGCTACCGTATTTTTTTACTGTAAAATTCTGGCAACCACAGCTGCCGTTGTTATTTTTTACCGCAAAGGTAAGTAGGTGGTATGTTAATTTCAAATGCAATAGACCATAAACTACTTAAGTGACATACTCAACAGATGTAGTTTGCAAACTACAGTAGTACAAACAGCAACCAATGAAATAAAATGTTGACATATTTGATGTTGAATGTGTCATGACCAGTGTCGGGGAAGGATACTTTTAAAAGTAATGCATTACAGAACTGAGTCACTTCATAAAAAAGTTGCTAACTAATTAACTAACTGCATTACTTTTTTATGGAAATTAATGCATTATGTTACTCTGCATTACTTTTTTCTCATCTGAGCTGGGTTTGCTTATATGTTTTCAAATAACAAAAAACCCAAAAGTTATATTTTTGGAAACTGTAAAGGCCCTTTCACACCAAAAGTGAAATGAATAAGCCTCAGGTTGAAGGAAGTGCCTCTGCATCTCACTCCCAATTTTTCTCAACACGGGACGGGAGGTGTCAGAGTGAATAAATGGGAAAACAAAGTAACTTGCATTACTTATTTGAAAAATTAAATCAGATATTTCATTGTTTTACTAGTTACTTGAAAAAAGTAATCTGATTACGTAACTCGTGTTAATGCGTTACCCCCAGTACTAGTCACAAAATGTACAAGAGGTAGCATAATCTCACTTTGCAGAAATTTCACCACAGGCACATTTTTTCAGTGAGCCTGGGTTGTGTTTATTTATTATTTAGGTAGTTTCCCACAGCATTCTGAGCTACTTGATTCTGATTGATTATCAGCATCAGTATTTTTGTATAATGAACTTCTAAACTGATTACTTGACATTTATCAAGGCAGCAATGTTGTGCACAGCTGTGATGGTTTCATGAACATTCATGAGGACGTTTTTTAGTTATTTTGTCTAGTATAGCGAGGTCAGATACACAAATACACTCACTCACACGCCAAATACTGCCTGGAAAAAAATGACGCCAACATTTTTTTTTTCTTCATTAGTCTTACAATATGTTCCCTGTGTTGACTGTGAGTCTGACAGAGCCAAGCTTTGCTTTCTTTCTTTTTTTAATTATTATTAACTGAAGTGCCAGGAACAGTTGATTCATAAGGGCTGTCAAATAAGTTCAATGTTCTGGAAAGGTTTCATCAGAATAACAGTTGCTGAGCCAGCTGTTCTGAACCGCTGTGTGTGAATCTAAGCAAACTGCTACTGTGTGCTTCACTGTCATGCTGACTTATATTGTCTAGTAAATAATAAAAAAGACAATTCATTGAAAAAATCAAACCACTATAGTTGTGGTAGTAGGCAGTGAAAGAATTTTCCTTCTCTCAGGAAAGGTGTGTCTGGAATAGATTGTGGAAAAAGGGATTGGTTAAGCAGCAGATGGCTATATGGTTATGAACTGAGGTTTATTTATGCAGTGTAATACAGTGCAGATATATGGGTGAGTCAGTTATTGATTCCATGTACATTCAATACAAGCACTATTCCTGCTTTATAAGCAGCCATTGAAATGCAACATCACTTGCATGACTCAGGACTCATGCAAGTGACTGCATCCCATATTAAATTCTTTTCAACGGTGATTTAAAAAAGACACATGATTGGGGCTTCCCCCCAAATCTACGCCTATGCGTGTGTCTTTTGTTCTGGTCTGATGACAGCAGTGTGTATGTAAATAATTGATTTGGTGCAGCTGGCTGATGGGTGTTGGAAACAGGAAGACACCCGCTGATGAAATGATCTGTCACATCCTCTTCATCAGAAAGCACTCGTCTTATTTACGAAAGACTGATAATTACATCATAATTACATGGTTTTTCCTGTGTTTAGTCTTGCTACCAATCTATGGCTCTGTTCCAAAATCATCTATGGTAGCAAATAGCGCTCCTCATGTGAACCTCATGAGGGAGACTCAACTAAAGGAGATGGTCATACAGTTTTTGTTCCATTTACTTCAGTTCATACATATGTAAATTCTAAAGACTAAAAGCACAAGCTCATGTGAATTTTATGGCATTCCAAAGTTAAAGTTAGTAAACTCTGACCTGTGGATTCATATCACATGACCAACAGAAGATTGACGGTATATAACCTCTTAGCAGGATTAAATGTTAAATCTGCAGGATTGCAGCAGTAAAGTGGAGTAGACTGCTTTTTTTTATTTGGTACATTTTCAATGTATTTTGTGTTGAATTTTGTTTTTAAAGACACCTCAGAATGTTACAATATCAGATTTTCACTACATGATTATGGTGGCCAAAACAATTCATAATGATATTATAGAAATTCTAATAATAATAATAATAAAGGTACCAGTGGTGTCAAATTCATGTTTAACTCTATACAAGTGTAGAGAGGTAACCATATACAAAAATGAACAAAAACAACTTACTGTTGATTGGCACTTCCTAGAATCTAACACCCTGTCTTTTTTATAGACTCAAAAAACGCTGTGGTTAGAGTGTCTCACTTTTGTCTGTCATTCAGTTCCAACATAAGTTTGTACAGCAGTAGTAGGTACTAGGGGTGTAACGGTACACAGATGACACGGTTCAGTACGTACCTCGGTTCGGGGGGTCATGGTTCGATACAATTTCTGTACAACAGGGAAAAACAGTTCTACTGTGCTAGATTTTGTTTCATTTATTTTAAACAGACAGTAGTACAAATTACAATTTTTTTTTCCACCTACATGTGAAAATACTAAATATTATATCAAATTATAATGTCATATATAGGCTATAAAATCTGCAGTACATATATACATACAAGGAATAAATACTTGACATATATTTAATTTAGTTAACTGATAGACAAGGGAGAAAACAGTGCGACAGGTAACGTAGCCTATATTTGCATATACTTGCTGAGTTTCAATTCAGTTTTGTGACTCAAATGGCAGAAAGCGACATCCTATTTGTTTGTTTGTTTTTTTTTGGTTTTTGTTTTGTTTTGTTTGTTTGTTTTTTTGTTTGAGTTGATTTTGCTGGATGAGGAAAGCTGAAGTAATTGCGCCGGCACACACAAACACAAAACGTGTTTTGTGCTGAATTAGAAAGGTAGGATACAAGAGCACAAAGCTCCATTTCGCAGACAGTTGAGTGCGCAAGCCTTTAAAGTAACGTTATACTCAGCACATGATCACTGTCTAGTGGGCTTTGTTTTCAAGTGCGCAACTCCTGGCATTCGCTGTTCTTCTGCCTGTATTCGTTGTGAAGCCTCATGCGCCGAACCGAGATGCCCGTACCGTGACGGTTTGGTACGAGTACATGTATCATTACACCCCTAGTACCCACACTGCTGATGCTCTTACTTTAGGTAGTTAGTTTGTTTTATTTTATGATTACTGGCAACCAGCGAGGTGCAATACCGCCATCTACTATGCTGGAGGGTCAGCTAGATGGCATTAACTGGCATTAGATTATTTATGATATTAGAATATGTGGAGTATCAAAATGATAGTTTGTGTTAATAATATGAAGTATTTTTATGGGTATTGTCAATTTTTTTACTGAGCTTGTCACAGTGAATTCTGGGATTGCCTTTTTAGCTACCTGATTTCATGACGAAAACTTACCTGTGGGTACTTTTTCGCAGACGCAAAATACGTACCAATAATTACATATTACTGCAGTTTCCAACATAAATGAACACTAGAAGCGGTAAAACAGCGAGCACTTGTAATGGTTTTCGTACACAAATGATTACGGCTCCATCTATTTCGCTTTCCAGTCACAACAGGCTTGCTCAGTAGCTCAGCCGGCATGGAATTGGACTTAGGATGTAGAGTTCTTGGGTATGAATCCTGTGAAAAACATGACTCAAGCTAAAATGGCATGCTTGCAAATGCGTTTTTACGTCACATTCGCTTTTGTTCATATTATCGGGTAAGTTTAGATGTAGTGCAGATGGTACATTATTTAAAAAAATCACGGAGCGTTAGAGTGTTAGTGCCACTCGTTGAACATCTTAAGTCAGCAATGCGGTGACACAAAACCAAAGCCACATAAAACATACCAAATGCACGCTCATCTGTTCTTTTAGCCGCATTCAGTGGATGTTTCACATTGATTATATCACAAAACGTACATGGCGGTACGTATTTGGCATCTTGCGAAAAAGTTCCCATTTTCATCATGAGATCAGGTTGCTTTTTCAAAACAGGAGACAAGCAATGCTGGTTAAAATTTGGCCATTGTTGGAAGTAACTGAAAAATTTTATTTCTTTATTTATTTCCACAGATTGTTGATCGGTGCTCCTAAAGCCAGGGCTTTGTCCAATCAGGGAGCAAACATCACAGGTGGGCTGTACAGCTGTGACATCACCAGCCATCCTGATGACTGCACTCGAGTGGACTTTGACAATGATGGTACGCAGAAAAAGTTTCTTATAGATTCAAAAATATTTGTGCCAGAGATTTAAAGGAAAAGTTCACTTCTGGAAAAAAAAAGTACAGATAATTTACACACCCCCTTGTCATTCAAGATGTTTATGTCTTTCTTTCTACAGTTGTAAAGAAACTATGTTTCAAGACAGTTAGGGATGCAGCGATTTAGAACGATTTTGAAATTGGAGGAGAAAATGAGATGGGAGTTTTTTGACATACCCTAACTGTCTTAAAGGGGTCATCGGATGCTAAGTTCACTTTTACATGTTGTTTAAACATTAATGTGTGTTGACTGTGTATGTACAAATCTACCCTATAATGATACAAATCCATGCAGTGGTTTTTAATTAATCTGTAAAAAATAATATCCAGTTTTTAAAATCGAGCCATTCTCAGATGCCTGTCAGTGTGGCGTCACACCCACAGAGGCCGCTCCCACGATATTGATTGACATGAGCGTCTTACCGCAGATCAGCTGTAACAGTCCGACCTCCATTGTTTTGATGCTGGAGTAGGGATGTAAGTTAGACAAGAATATCTCCGACTGAGATGTTGTGTTGCTGGATGTAACAATGAACATAGTGGTTGTCAGTGGTCGGAATGCACCTCCCGATCTACATAAATGCGTCTGTGTTCGCGCAAATCATTTGTGATCCAGCTTCACCTACAGCAGAAGTGAGTGTAAGGGTTTTTTTATGAATCTCTGCAATCACCTTTCCTAACAACGTGCTAGTTAACAAGTTTTGAGTCTAAACGCGCTAAATGCAGCTAAAGTAAACAGGCTCGTCACTCCACAGAGAGAAGAGAGGGGCGGGGTGAGCACAGCTCATTTGCATTTAAAGGAACAATCCCTCAGAATGGGTTCATTTTTGCAGAGCTCATTTTGTAAAATGTGTGTTGTTTTACACTACCATTGAGAATTTTTACCAAAGTATATTACAGACTTTTCATTAAGACCCTAAAGAGTCATATAAACTTGTGGAAAATGGGGATCCGATGACCCCTTTAAACACAGAGTTCACGCAGAGCTAGACAAGACGAGGTCTTGAGATTATAAATTGTCGATTTTTTTAGAAAATAACCTATCGTTTCACTAGATAAGACCCTTCTTCCTCGGCTGGGATCGTTTAGAGCCCTTTGAAGCTGCATTTAAACTACATTTTGGAAGTTCAAACTCACATGCACCATAGAAGTCCACTATATGGAGAAAAATCCTGAAATGTTTTCCTCAAAAGACATAATTTCTTTGCAACTGAAGAAAGAAAGAAAGATCTGAATATCTTAGATGACAAGGGCGTGAGTACGTTATCTGCAAGCTTTTGTTCTGGAACTGTACTAATCCTTTAACAATATCTAATTTCAAGCATGTACAGTAGATGTCTACTGACTGGTGTTTTGATGTTTCATCGGTTTCAGTGCTCATCAAGTCAAAAGTGCCAGGACTTTTTGATGTTGAATTCTAATCAAGACTTGATTTCTGTTCATATTTATTCTCACAGTTGATGCTCGTGTGGAGAATAAGGAGAACCAGTGGATGGGTGTAACTGTTCAAAGTCAAGGACCTGGAGGCAAGATTGTGGTACGTCAGAACATTAATTGACATCCAATTACAGTGTCTTTACTTTGACATTTTACATTTATTTTCTGGTTATCATGCAATGACACTGTATTATATCAGCACAGAGTTCTAGCTTCTTTCATTGTGTCTCAGACATGTGCCCATCGATACCAGCGTCTGTTGTTCCCCAACTCACCGCAAGAGGCACGTGATATCACGGGACGCTGCTATATGCTCAGTCAGGACCTGAGCATCGACAGCCAATCAGATGAGGATGGGGGGAACTGGAAATTCTGTGATGGCCGCACCAGGGGTCATGAAAGATTCGGGGCCTGTCAGCAGGGCTTGGCTGCCACCTTCACTAAAGATTACCATTATGTCGTCTTTGGGGCACCAGGGGCGTACAACTGGAAAGGTAGAAAAGACATTTGCTGCAAAAGATGAATGCACGCACACATGCACACGCACACACAGACACTCACACACATATTGGATAAAAATCATGGCTAGATTTTGACTGTTGTCCTGAAGTCTGGTCCATTCCGAAATACTAAACAAGCAGAAAATGTATTTTTACTATATATTCACATTCCTGTCCATCAGTAAGTTAAAACATCATTTAACAGAAAGAACTCATAAAATGAAGCAAAATATGTGTGAGATGGACTGTGTGTGGTCTGGGTGTGTCATCTGAGGCTTAGACCAGAGCAGAAATGACTCACAGGTCACTGTTTTGACCTTTGGCAAGGTCTTACCTCATAGACATCTCATACTGCTATAATTTATTTATTATGATGGACTGATCCATAAAAATAGCCAGTGTTTTCACTTACATGTTTTATATGCGTGGTGACCCCCACTGGTGAGGTGGAGCACTGCAACAGCTCTCATTTATTATTTCATCAGTTCACACAATTTTAGTCCTTTGTGAAAAAAGTACACTTTAGCATATTTGCTAAAAGTACTTATTACAGACATAAGATACTTATTATAAATATACTATAAAAATATACTTTTAAGTGTAAACTGTGTGTAATATTTTCAGACACTTAATTATTATCTGCAATTGAATTAAAATGTGTTATAATTTAGATTGTATAAAATTTTAAAGTTTATTCTAGACACACTTAAGACGGACTTAAGTACATCTTTTTATTTAATTTCACAAATATTGTCTTTGAAATATGATTAAAGTGTACTGCCAAATGTACTGACAAGCGTTTATGCTAAATCTTGAAACTTGTATGTCATGTATTCATATATATTTGTAGTACAATTTTTTTACGATGAAGTTGTAATTGAATACATAAAAATATATTAATTTATATAAATGTAATTAAAATTACAATCAAGTACTGAACATGTGCTTTGATATGGTAGTTAACACGTCAAAATTAATGTACTTCTTTAATGCATGACAAATGATTATTAAACAATGAATTGAAATGCACTTTAAAGTAAAACTTTTGACCCTTTTTTCTCAAGTGTGTTAAGAAACAATCAAGAAAGTGTGCTCTCGTTAAAAACACTTAAGTGGTCTTTTATTTAATTAAATTTGAAGTACACTACAAGTGCACATGCAAAACAATTAACCACACATCTTTTTCACAAAGGTTTGCACAAATTAATATTACATGATCATTTGTTTTCTTTAATCACCAAAATCGTGTTGTTTAGTGCTCACTGCATCACATCTGTTCTCTAGGTATAGTGCGTGTCGAGCAGAAGAACAACACTCTGCTGGAAATGGGCTTTTTTGATGATGGTCCTTATGAGGTTGGGGATGAAAACCGGCTGGATCCAAATCTAGTGCCAGTACCTGCCAACAGTTACTTAGGTGAGTGTGAGAACCATGCACGTCTGTGTTTGTGTGTGCTGCGGTCAGCTATTGCATTTTGAGGTTCATGCGTTTGTGACACTGAGTCTCGCGTACATACAGGATTCTCTCTAGATTCCGGCCACAGTATTACAGAGAAAGGCAAACTCATCATAGTGTCAGGAGCACCGAGAGCCAATCACAGCGGTGCAGTGGTGTTTCTGCGGAAGGAAGGCGAAATGTCTACCATGCTCACACCTGAACATGTTCTGGAAGGACCAGGACTTGCATCCTCCTTTGGATATGATGTCGCTGTGGTGGACCTGAATGGAGATGGGTAGGCAACTCAAGATCTCTTAAAAAACAAAGGACCTACTGAAAATGAGTGGACAGCTGAATTGTGTTGATTGTCCCTCCAGTTGGCAGGATGTTGTGGTTGGTGCACCCCAGTTCTTCCAGAGAGATGAGGAAGTTGGTGGAGCTGTGTATGTTTACATCAATAGGGCTGGAAGGTGGAAGGACGTCATTCCTACTCGCCTAAATGGAACGAAAGACTCCATGTTCGGACTGGCTGTGGAGAACATTGGAGACATCAATCTGGATTCGTTTGAAGGTTAAATGAAGGAGTTGTTTTTTAGCTTTGGATGCAAATACTGAATTCTTTTGGAATGTTCAGGTTCTTTAATATTCTTCCCGCTTCTATCTCAGATATTGCAGTAGGTGCTCCATACGCAGACTCTGGGTTTGGTAGTGTCTACATCTACCACGGATCTGCTGACGGCATCAATACCACACCAGCTCAGGTTAGACACTCTCCACTGTCTGTCTGTGTCAGTTTTCTCTTCTGTCTGCAGTTTTAATGGATGTATCAGTGAAAAATTACTTGGATCAAATATTGGTGGAACTGAAAGTAATAAATGGCACTATGAGACTCATTTTCCAGTGTTATCCTCTTTAAAAGCTTTTCCATTTTCAGCATAAAACATTGGTGGAAAAATAGATACTTACTTGGTTTTATACATTAGATATTTCATTGAATATCTAAATCTAATTAGGTTTTGGTTGATCTAATGTAACTGTACTCTTTCTGTTGTGAACTTCAAAACAAAATAAAACAAATTATGATTTGTTTATACTTTTGTGGTAGTTTTTGCCATTAAACAGTTAATACAGCCTTACCTTTATCTACAAACACTAATACATCTGACATGATCTTGTAGATACTGGAAGGTAAACAGCACAATATTAAAATGTTCGGCTATTCTCTGGCTGGAAACATGGACCTGGATCATAACTCGTACCCTGATCTCGCTGTGGGCTCGCTCTCTGACACCGTTTTTATATACAGGTGCTGATAGCTCACTTCTCATTTCAAAGTCATTACCTGGAGATGTTTTGAGTTGTTATAGCATTGTAACATCCCTCTTGTGTCCAGGTCCAAAACAGTTATTAGCATCAAGAAAGACATCAAGGTGACACCAAAAGAGATTGACTTGATGAAGAAAACATGTGGCAACAGTGTTTGGTGAGATACTTACAAAACAAGAGTAATGTACTAGACATTTTGAACTCTGTCCTGTGGGAAATATTCATGGTCTTTGTTCTTGGATCCTTTATAGCTTGACCGTGGAAGCGTGTTTCTCTTATAAAGCAAACCCTTCCACCTACAACCCTAAACTCTGTAAGTCTGTTTATGCTCTTTTATCGAGAAAAAACATTATCTGTTATGCTTTCGTATTATTTAGTCTAAAGGGTTCACTCCAAGGATGATAACTATAACAATAAAGTTTAATAATCGTTCTAATTATATCAGAAAAGCCATGACGAAACTATAATGATAACGTCACAGAGAAACAATATTGTTAGAATCACTTTGCAGCTGATAAGTGCTAAAAACAATCAGCCAATCATAATCCATTGGACTATAAAGAGCTTGAGGATTTAAAGGGGCCATCGAATGCTAAGTTGACTTTTTCATGTTGTTTGAACATTAATGTGTGTTGGCAGTGTATGTACAAATCTACCCTATAATGATAAAAATCCATGCAGTGGTTTTTAATTAATCTGTAAAAATAATATCCCCTTTTTCAAATTGAGCCATTCTCAGATGCCTGTCGGTGTGCCGTCACGCCCACAGAGGCCACTCCCACGATAGTCGATTGACATTAGCTCTTACCTCAGACCAGCTGTCACAGTCCAGTAACTTTCCTTGTTTCGATGCCGAAGCAGGAATGTAAGTTAGACAAGAATATTTCAGATTGAGCGATTGAGGTGTTGTGTTGCTGGATGTAATAATGAACATAGTGGTCGTCATTTACTCCCAGCATCTGAGCCGCTGAAGATGCAGTAGATTACATTTGTGAAGGGAATTCACCTCCCTGATTCAGCTTCACTTACAGCAGAAGTGTGTATAATCGTTTTTTTATGAATCTTTGCGATCGCCTTTCCTTATAACGTGGTAATTAGAAAGTTTAGCGGCTAAATGCGGCTAAACGCGGCTAAAGTAAACATGCTCATCACTCCACAGAAAGAAGAGAGGTGCAGGGTGAGCAGAGCTCATTTGCATTTAAAGGAACAACCCCTTAGAATGAGATGATTTTTGCAGAGCTGATTTTGACAAGGTAAAAAGGGTGTTGTTTTACAAAACCACTGAGAATTTTTAGTCAAAGTATATTAGAGACTTTTCATTAAGACCCTAAAGAATCATATCAGCTTGTGGAAAATGGGCATCCGATGACCCCTTTAAAGCATATTCCATAATAAACAGAACGCTCACAACCATTGGTGTGGATGCTTATATACTTATCATTTTTGTTAACTTATGTGAATGGTGCTTATGATTTAGTCCAGATGTATTCTGTTATTGCTAGGTGTTCATTGGAGTGCATTTCTTTGTACTAAGATCTGAACCTCAGACATTCTAAATGTTTTTGTTTATTGTTTGTTTGCCAGCCATTTCCTGTACACTTGAGGCAGAGTGGTACCGCAGAAAGCTGGGTCTTCCATCTAGGGTTGTGTTTCTGGATAAGACCACGAACGATCAGGACTTCCAGTCGACCGGCACTCTGGAGCTACGAGGACAGAACAAGAAAGCCTGTTACAAGGCTAAACTCAAATTACAAGTAAATAAAGCTTTAAAGTTATGATGAAACAGTAAAGTAGTGACAGATCTTTCCATAATTGTTTAATTAAAAAGAAATTATGCAGGTCAGGGACTTGGTTCTGTGCATCTGTTCTTGATTGGCTTGTATTTGTTTGCAAGTATCATACATCTGCATTTGTATCATACAGTGCATTGGCAAGATTTTTATTTTTGGGTGCACTATTCCTAGAATTCTCGTTTTGGAATTAGGAACTTTGGAACTATTATGACATTCCAGCAGCCTCTGTTTAAGATTTCATTTAATTAAATGCTTTTTATTTCAGTACATGTTGAATGAGTGGGTTCTGCTGTGCTGGTTTTCAGGAAGGCATTAGGGATAAACTCAGAGCAATTCCTATCGAGGTGTCTGTGGCCATTCAGAGCGCAAAGAGAGGCAAGCGGCAGAGTTCTCTGCCACAACTAACGCCAATACTGGACTCCACTGTGCCCAACAAGACCATCACTGAGGTATAATATAATATAATAGAATGTCAACAATAATGGCTGATTAATAAAGCAATATAAAACAATACAATACAAACAAACAAAGCAATAAAAAACATTGGACTTAAGGTTTGATATACCATCTTTTATGGCCTAGGTTAATTTCCTAAAGGAGGGTTGTGGTACGGACAACATCTGTCAGAGTAATCTACACCTGCAATACAGATTCTGCTACAGGGAGTCCAAACAGGATGTGTTTCCTCCTCTACCACTGTGCGTATCACCCAAAACACATCAGCTCACAGACACTCATTTTAGCTCTGTTTACACCCACTATTAACATCTATTAGACTTGTGAAAAATAAGAAATCTTCATGTATCAATGACATATGTATAGCTGATGATCTTGTATATGTTACAACCACTAAACATCTATTAAACGTTTGATATAAACAAAAATCGTTATATGCCCTGATAGTCTGTTGGATGATAGATTGCATAAAATTTGGTAAATCGATAAACAAGGTTTCTTTGTTGGTGCTAAATCCATCTCTCAGGGAGAAGGGTGTGCCGGTGATTTCTCTGAGTGATCAAAAGGACATTGCTCTGGAGGTCACAGTCAGGAACAAGAATGGAGATGATGCTCATGAAGCGAAATTGGTGGGGCATTTTGATGAATCCCTCTCATATTCTGGATTCAGGTCTCCAAAAAATTCTGTAAGTGGATCACAAATCTAAAAATCTTATCACTTTTCATTATCATTTCACCATTGCAAATAATGCAATTGCTGTATTTCTAAGAGCTATTTATGTTTTTTTATCTTCTTGTTATTTTTGGAGTCAGCTGGTTCTGTTAGGGATTCAACACATTATGATGTATTCTTTTGTTACTTCAATCAGTTACCCATGATCCTTTACAGTGAAGACCTCACAATAAGAGAATAGCAAACTGTCTTATTTGCAATGATGGTGTGTAACCAATCCCCTGTTGTTCGACAGGATAAACATGTGATCTGTGCTGCCAATCAGAATGGCTCCCTAGCAGACTGTGAGCTGGGAAATCCTTTTAAAAGAGATTCAGAGGTCAGTTCTAGTTTAAAGATGCAATATTACTCTATGTCATTACATTGTCATTTTATAACTCTAATGTTTTTTATAGGTAACATTCTATATCATATTGAGCACTGGCAAGATATCACTCGACACCAAAGAGGTTGAGATCGACCTTCAGCTGGAAACGTATGTCTAAAATATCAAAATCATTGTTGATTTAAACATGTCTGATATACTAAAATGCTACAGTAACCCTGTTTATTGTATGATGAATGTACACTGACAGTTCTGTTCTCACACAGAACGAGTTCACAGGAAGGCCTGGGCAAAGTGAAGGCCAAAGCCAAAGTAGTGATTGAACTGCTTCTTTCTGTACAAGGGTACGTATTTAAGCAAACATGCTCTCCGGATAAAATCATTGCTGTCTAGAAAACTGAGACATTTTCTGACTTTCATTATATATTAAGGTAATATTATACCAGTTACGCTATTGTATTCAGTTTTTGTGCAGTATGTGTAGCGGTAGGGTTGGGGGACTCCTAAGTTTAAGTGTCAAAGCATCTAAAGCAAAGGCTGCAAATACTCAAACAGGATTTTCCACAAAGCTGTAGAAATACTGAAATCAATACACTGCTCACTCACCTCTGTACTCTTGAGTACAGCACTTAACCTCAGGTTAAAAGCAACTGTTAATAACTACTGACGTACTGTATATCTCTGCCATCACATACTTACCAGAATGACTCCCCTTGTGAAAAAGAAGTACACTTTAGCATACTTTAGAGTGCTTATTGCTGAAATAATATGCTTTAAAACACTCAAATGTGAAATGAATGTTTTTGACAACATGGTGATTGCAATTAAATCAAAATGTGTTTTAGGTTAAATTATATTAAATTCAGTTAGCTCAAAGTGCTTTGGACCCACTTAGGTACATATTTATGTGTAATTTCAACATTATTTCAGTTTTCTTTAAAACATGGTTAAAGTGTACTGCTGAATGTACTGACAAGCATTTGTGACCCTGGTTTTGTGGTCCAGGGTCACATTTATGCTAAACTAAAATATACTCGAATGTCATTAAATATATTTGTAATTAAGCATTTGTAATGAAGTTGCAATTTAGTATATATTAAACTTAAAAGACTTAAAAATTACATTAAAGTAACACTTTTAATTTGATATTATGTGCACTTTTAAAAGTGTGCTTAGTGTGTTAAATACACACAAGTGTATGCCTTTTATTTCATTGATATTACTGTATCTGCAAGTACAGTTTTTAAAATATATAGCTTTAAGATTTCATGTAGGGGAGCGCGGGGCACAGCCTAACACTTTTTGAATTTCTCAGTTTGTGTAAATCCACGTGGGGTTCAGAGTATAATTTTTTTTTTCCACGTTAATTTCACACTTGTCTTGTACAAATATGTCGCTTTGTTTCATAATTACAGTGTATACGTTTTTCGTTATTTACTTCAGAAGAAAGGAAGTGAAAAGTGACAACATGCCCCGTAGGTGGGGTACATTGTAACATGTGAGGGGCACGTTGTAACATGACCATATGACAGCTTAAAATGTTGTCTGATCGAATGAAAAAAATGTACACGACAAACTAAAATATTTTGTCAATAAAATAAAATGATTAACTTTTTCAAATAAATTAATGGCGTTTTTTAAGAATTAAAAAAATAATTTTTGAGGTTTACAATGAACATCACAACCATACGTGGGACAACCCTGATCGCAAAACATAGCTATGCAGTATAACTCAAAACAATGTGCGCAAAGAGATGAAACACATTCAGAAAAACACTCCCCTCCCTCCAAGCACAGCTCTCATAGAACACGATTACATAAACAACCCAAAATGCTTTACATTTCTTGAAATAATAATTTCTCAAAATTACACGTCGATTGTGAGTCTTTATTTACCTGTTTCTTGTGGTTTCTTTTTAAAATCCATAAAAATAAATAGTAAAAATTACATCGCTAATGTCATAGAATAGCATAGCTTAATATAGCGGAGCAGTGTTACAACGTTCCCCATCAGCGCGACTGGAATATAAAACTGGTTCGTGTCTTCAGCTGACTTGCCAAGCATTACTATCTAAACTGCCCTGGTGAAAAAAACAGCATATGCTGGTAGGTATGTTTTGATGCTGGTTTAAGCTGGTCCTTTGCTGGTTTGTGCTGGTCAGGTTGCTGGTCAAAGACCAGCATAAACCAGCAAAGGACCAGCATAAACCAGCATCAAAACATACCTACCAGCATATGCTGTTTTTTTCACCAGGGTGATAAACAACAGATTGGCGATTAAAATAATAGCAGATTTGTCTCATTTTACATGAATACTAAAAACTGAGAAGAAAAATTTACTTAAGCCAGAAATTTACTTTTACTATGGTAAAAAAAAATATTCAGCGATATCATCAAAAGGCTTTTGAATTTTGCCGCACCTTTTTCTCTGTATAGTGTTGCCATGGCAACTAGTAAATACCGTAAATTTGGTTATGCTAGGGTGTGTGGAAATATTTAAACCACGTGTGTTACAATTAACCCCGCATTAGTTTGTGCCCCGTGCACCCCTACACTTTATTACAGTTAAGTGCACTTTTCTTTAGCTGAGCAATGTCCAGTCTTGTCAGCAAGTATGTTGTGTTTGATTGTTGTGTCTTCTCGTTGTTTATCAGGGTTGCCAAACCATCTCAGGTCTATTTTGGAGGTGAAGTAAGAGGCATGAGCGCCATGAAGAGAGGGGAGGAAGTCGGCAGCTTGGTTGAATATGAATTCAGAGTAAATGTTAAAAGAGTTTTAAAGAATCATACACCTTTTTAAATATCATTTAAGGTATTTTTGAAAAGCTGTATTTTGAACTAAATATTTGATTTTTTGCAGGTGATTAATTTGGGAAAGCCTCTGAAGTCTTTTGGAACTGCATCCCTGAACATCCAGTGGCCTAAAGAAAGCTCTGTGGGGAAATGGCTGCTGTATCTGATGAAGATCAACACCAAGGACCTGCAGTTAGTCACCTGTTCACCTGAGAAAGAGATAAACCCACTCAGACTGAGCGAGGTACCAAATATTAATAGTTTACATCTGAATAAATGTGGTCGAAACATTAAGATGTTTTTCAGTGTTTTAAACTGGTCAAAATATTATGCTAGATGGAGAAAACATTTATAAGAATTGACCTGAATCTGACTAAGGTTGATGATAAACCAAACAACACCACAGACAAAAAGTAAACACATCCGTCACACTTTCAGGAGTCTACATCAAGAAAAAAGCGTGAGCTAGAGGAGCGAAAACCATCTGAGGGGAGTAAAACATCTCTTTTCCCTGACAAGCGCAAGCACAAGATTCTGGTAATGAGACGGTTTTATTTGTATTTGTGGTAAACTTTCATTTTTAGCAATGCCAAAACAGCTGAATGAATGTTTTCCTCATAGTCGTGCAGTGGAGATGCCAGATGTGTGGAGATCAAATGCCCCCTACAGGGCTTGGACAGCACTGCGGTCATCATTTTAAAATCCCGCCTGTGGAATTCCACTTTCCTTGAAGTAAGGACAATAAAGAGTGCCTGTTTTGTTCCTTTGAAAGAATGTCGTGGGTTGTTAAAGCGTCCTGTTTTGTTTTCCTCTCTAAAACAGGATTACGCGTCCTACAATTACCTTGATATAATAGTGAAAGCCTCCATAAGTCTGGATGTTTCTGCCAAGAACATTGTCCTTAAAAATCCTGAGACCCAGGTAACAGAGTTTCCCATTCAAGCATAACACTCTGTGATAATTAAGACATTTAAGCATGTAAATTATACACCATGGCATCAAAACAGCTAGACTTACTTTACGTGTGATGGCCAGGTGAGGCTGACCGTGTTTCCGGAGACAACAGTGACTCCGTTCGGAGGCGTCCCGTGGTGGATCATTCTGGTGGCTGTTTTAGCTGGAATTCTAATGCTGGCTCTTCTAGTTCTGTTACTCTGGAAGGTAATAAGACACTCTCACACGCAAACATAAAGTAAACATAAACCCAATGGCATTATCCGTACGGTTGCTTAAGAAATTTTTCTGGTTGAAAACTTATATGTACTTATATGTAAAACTTATATTTTTAATTCACTTTTTAAATTATTTTTTTCTAGTTTTGTTTATCCTGGTTTACACTTTTAATGGTCCTAAAAGTATTTGGAGACTTAAAAAACTGTCAATAATATTTTTCAAGAGAAATACCACAAATGCACTTTTAAGCGATACAAAAAATAATTTTAAAAATAACAAATAAATAAAAGCATTGTAAAATGCTAAGATACAGACATCCCTTGTGAAAAATAAGTACTTTTATAGTGTATATTTATATTAAATGCAGTTAACTGACCTTTATAGTGCTTTTTGACACACTTAAGGGAGACAGTACATCTTTACATGCAATTTCATACTTCTAATGTAGTTTTTTTTTTAAATCTAAAGTGTATTGCTAAACTAAATATACTTTAATGTAATTTCTACTGGAACTTGTATGTCATATATTTATAATTACACTAATGATGAAGTCGCAATTTAGTGCAAAATATATAGTTTAAACCAGTTTACATACACCAATCTGCAAAATGTTCATTATTTTACCAAAATAAAAGGGATCATACAAAATGCATGTTATTTTTTATTTAGTACTGACCTGAATAAGATATTTCACATAAAAGATGTTTACATATAGTACACAAGAGAAAATAATAGCTGAATTTATAAAAATGCCCGTTCAAGTTCAACACTTGATTCTTAATACTGTGTTGTTACCTGAATGATCCACAGCTGTGTTTTTTGTTCAGTGATATTTGTTCAAGTCCCTTGTTTGTCCTGAACAGTTAAACTGCCTGCTGTTCTTCAGAAAAATTCTCCAGATCCCACAAATTCTTTGGTTTGTCAGCATTTTTGTGCATTTGAACTGTTTCTAACAATGACTGTATGATTTTGAGATCCATCTTTTCACACTGAGGACAACTGAGGGACTCATATGCAACTATTACAGAAGATTCAAACACTCACTGATGCTCCAAAAGGAAAAATTATGCATTAAGGTGAAAACGTTTGAACAGAATGAAGATGTGTGCATTTTTCTTATTTTGTCTAAATATCATATTTTCTCAATTAGTACTGCCCTTCAGAAGCTACAGACGTTACGTACATGTTTCCCAGAAGACAAAATAAGTTAGATTTACTCTAACTTAAATTCAAAAAGTTTTCACCACCCGACTCTTATGTTTCCCCTTTTGGAGCATCAGTGAGTGTTTGAACCTTCTGTAATAGTTGCATATGAGTCCCTCAGTTGTCCTCAGTGTGAAAAGATGCATCTCAAATTCATAGTCATTGTTGGAAAGGGTTCAATTACACAAAAATGCTAAAAAAACAAAGAATTTGTGGGACCTGAAGGATTTTTCTGAAGAACAGCGGGCAGTTTAACTGTTCAGGACAAACAAGGAACAACTATTATTAAACAAAAAACACTTTGGATCATTCAGGTAACAACACAGTTTTAAGAATCAAGTGTATATAAACTTTTGAACGGGGTCATTTTCATTAATTCAACTATTATTTTCTCTTTTGAACTAAATAAATTCTATGTGAAATATCTTATTGAGGTCAGTAATAAATAAAAAAATAATTATTAATTTTGTATGATCCCTCTTATTTTGGTAAAAACATTTAGCAGATTCTGTAAGGTGTATGTAAACTTCTGGATTCAACTGCATAAATCTTTAAATTTAATGTCCAGTATAACTTATACAGATAAAATTTAGTAAGTAATCAAAATAAGTGTAGTTTAACACACAATAACATATTCTACTACTTAAAATGTATTTTAAAAGTGTACTTAAGTGTCATGAGAGTTCGCTGTTGTTGGGTACACTTAAGTAGTGTTTTACTTCATTAATGTTATACTTTCAGCAAGTATATACATTTTTTAATATATTTTTTAAAATTTGAAGTACACAACGAGTGAATATTCAGTACAATCAAAAGGGTTAGTTGATCATGCTGATGTGATTCTCTACACTTATGGTTCCTGTGCTGGGAAACCTGTGTGATCTTGAGAAAAACTGACTTCAGTATTTACTTAAATCACCAATACTTCAGCAAAGACATGAGGCAAAAATGAGGAGCGCAGCCACATTTAATGCAATGACATTCACACATATTTATTCAGGCTTTACTGTCCAAATACTTTTTGTGACCAGTGGATTAATCATATGAAAATATGTGCTAGTGCAGTTCCACTGTCTTATCATGACATGTTTGCAATGACCCCTGAATTTGCCCCCTCTGTAGTGCGGTTTCTTCAAGCGGGCCCAGAAGGACGAGTATGATGCTGCATTTCACAAAGCTGAGATTCACACTCAGCCCTCAGACAAACAGTCCACTGAGGCCTAGCTCTCCTTATCAGGGTAAAACACGATCGCTGCAGCAGATTGGTGTCTGCATGACGTGTGGCCTAACTCACTAACTCATCCTTTGCTTTAACGAAAGGAAGGGAAAGACACATGCTGCACAACGTGCTTCGCTCTTTCCGTGTGAAGCTCAGTTTTGTTTTGTATCGTGTTGATGGGTGTGCTTCTACATGTCCTGTTTTGACAAGCATGTCTTGTGTCTGTGTCCTCCAAAGCGCATAACCCCAAAATAATTTTAAAACCGAGTTTTGAAATGATGCTTAATGTGCTTCTGTTCTTTCTCTGTCAGTGTGGATTTTTCAAACGCTCCAAATATGAGGACAGCGTTCCGAAATATCACGCCGTGAGGATTCGTAAGGAGACGCGTCTTTTGAAAGATGGAAAGGACATGTTAGATCCCTTGGAGAAGAAGCAATGGATGACCACATGGAATGAGAACGAGAGCTACTCATGAGACTGTCTCTGCATTTGCTGTGGACAATTTCCTGCCATCAGGTGTCTCTAGTTGTGAAACATTTCAGAGGAAGGCTCACCTCCACCCAGTCTGTGAGCCCACTGTTGAAGAGAGTAAAATATCACAGGTGTTTGACATGGAGGGGACTTTACATATTCACAAGTTTCCAAAGGGTAAAGACTGACTCCTGGATATCTCTGGGCTTTTTGTTTGCAATCCCACCCCTTCAAAAGTGTTTGTATATTTTTGGAAGATGCATGAGATGCCAAGATGTCTTGATTTTCTTTGTAAATATTTTACAATGCAATTTATTTATTTTGTCTTGTAATTTTGTACCGAGATGCCTACTGCGCATGAACTGCCCAAAGATTATTTTTCATGTTTTTCAGTAACTGTAAGATTAGATTGAATGTTTTGAGGTCTGTCAGGTGAAGCTCAAGCCAGCAGTGTCAGAAGATAAAATAATAAACAAGTCAGTGAGTTACTACTGAAAAATGTTGATCTTTGACCCAATGTTAAGTATACTACAAATGCATTTACATATTATGTACTTAATAAAAATACCCTGCAATTGTACTTCTAGTATACTAAACTGGTATATTTAAAGTCTGTTAAACTGGAACAACTAATTTTGTACTTCATGCACTTTAATTGTGCGGAAGTAGTGCTGAAGTCCACCTAAAGATATACTTACTAGTATATTTGATTGTGCTAAAGTGGAACTATTGCAAATATACTTAGGTACACTTTAAATTATATTGGTCTTTAAATGCAAAAGATATTTAAAGATCACACAGTCCTCATCAATAGTGACATTAAAACATATTTTAGGCTTAATATTAAGAAATGTGCATTGTGCAAATAAAGATTAATTACAATTTTTATATCAGTAAGTCTCAAGCGATATGTCAGTAAAAATGCTAATTGACTTGAACTATACTTAGTATAAAATAAATGCATTTGAAATCTATTCATTTTTTACTAGAGAACACACCTGCCTGTTATTTATAAGAAACCCTGAACACTTTGATTAGCGAGTTCAGGTGTGTTTGATTGTGGTTGGAGCTGAAATCCGCAGGGCAGAAGCTCTCCAGCTCTACTTGTACTGATGTTATTGGTGTTTTTTTTTTTTTTTTGTCTTTGTCAGTCTGTCTTTTGGCTTCAGAACTATTCTGCTCCATTGGTTACGCAGGTGCTGTTTCTCCTGTTTTTTCCGCTGGTAAAACGTGATAATATGTGTTATTGTGTCATTTTTACATTAAAACTACTAGCTTACATACACACGTGCCATCCAGTGAACCAATGAGGATTTTCTTCGATGTTTAGTGCAACACTGCAGGTCACGTCATTTCAAAATGGCAATATATACATTTCTTTACCTATATTTTACTTCCATATATACACTTCTTTACCCCTAAAGGGTGCAAATTACTAACATAAGAATGCATATTACTACAGAAAAAGTACATTTTACTACTAATATGAACCCTTTAAAGCTAAAGAAGATACAAGGGTGTTCCTCTGAAGTTACTGACCCAATGACAAGTTGTTGTATTCCTCTAAAGGTACAAGGTTTTTGTAGCCATTTCTCTGATGTAGTCAACTGACAAATGGATGAAACATTATCAAATAGCTTACTGTTTTAAAGAGCTTTGTTACTCATTCATATACAGTTGAGGTCAAAAGTTTACATACATTTTGCAGTATCTGCAAAATGTTAATTATTTTACCAAAATAAGAGAGATCATATAAAATGCATGCCATTTTTTATTTAGTACTGACCTGAATAAGTTATTTTGATATAAATCTTTTCACACTGAGAACAACTGAGGGACTCATATACAACTATTACAGAAGGTTCAAACACTCACTGATGCTCCAGAAGGAAAAACCATGCATTAAGAGCCAGGGGGTGAAAATTTTTGAACAGAATGAGGATGTGTACATTTTTTTTAATTTTGCCTAAATATCTTTTTTTTTTTTTTTTTTCATTTAGTACTGCCCATCAGAAGTTACAGAAGATACTTACATGTTTCCCAGAAGACAAAATAAGTTAAATTTACCCTGATCTTCAAATTCAAAAAGTTTTCACCCCCTACCTCTTAATGCATGGTTTTTGCTTCTGGAGCATCATTGAGTGTTTATGCATTAAGAGCTGGGGGTGAAAACGTTTGAACAGAATGAAGATGTGTGCATTTTTCTTATTTTGTCTAAATATCATATTTTCTCAATTAGTACTGCCCTTCAGAAGCTACAGACGTTACGTACATGTTTCCCAGAAGACAAAATAAGTTAGATTTACTCTAACTTAAATTCAAAAAGTTTTCACCACCCGACTCTTATGTTTCCCCTTTTGGAGCATCAGTGAGTGTTTGAACCTTCTGTAATAGTTGCATATGAGTCCCTCAATTGTCCTCAGTGTGAAAAGATGGATCTTAAAATCATACAATTATTGTTGGAAAAGGTTCAAATACGCAAAAATGCTAAAAACCCCAAAAATTTGTGGGACCTAAAGGATTTTTCTGAAGAACAGCAGGCAGTTTAACTGTCCAGGAAAAACAAGGAACTCATGAACAACTATCACTAAACAAAAAAACAAACCTTTTGAGCTCAATTTTTACTGGGACATTACTGTAAATGTTGCATTTTGATGGAGATTACTGTACACAGACCTGAGAATTATATTTCAGCAATCATGTTGTGTTTGTTTTCTATCAACTTGTTTAGAATCAGAACAAGTGATAGCAGATTCATCAAATGGTTTTGCAAAAAGGTTTCACTGAAGGAAACAAAACTTGCAATGTTTTCCTTTTATTATTTAGAAGGGGAAAAAAGTTTCAAAATATGATCACACTTTTTTGATGGGGTCTGTGCCCTGTAATGGGGGTAAGGGCCCAACGAGGGAGAGGGGGCCCAGAATATGATTTATACTGAGGTGGACCACTCCCAACCAGGGGCCCCGAGTCAATATGCTGTTCAGAGGGCCAAGAAACTATAGTGACGCCCCTGGCCCCAATACTGATGAAAAGACTCAAGCTCATTTCGACCTCTGTGTACCTTTTAGATTCCTCACCCCTAAGACACTATTATGAAGGCACAGAAACTTGACCCATCTCCTGAAGTCTCAACTGTTTACTGGCAGTGAGGATATCTGTACAGACACCTCAATCAAAACAAGTGTAAGGAGTATGAGACTTTAAAGTTCTCTGTCAGAAGATGCAGGTTAGAGAATGGCAGAGAAGCTCTCACCTGACTGTACAGTTCCGAGAAGATGTGAAGCTCTCATGATTGAGACAAAGCTGGTATATTGATGGTATATTTTATTTATTCATTTATTTATTTAAAGTGCTGATAGTATTAGGTACAATCTTCTTCTCTTGGGTTCACATGATGAACCACAGATGTACAGTAGATGAATGCATTTCTCCAGTGATGAAGGCCATGAGGCAAGCAATGCTGACTGCCAGGGAAAGTACTGCTAGTCAAACCGTCAGGCATTGTTAACTGAAATGCCTTCAGAAACTGGCATGCAGTCGGTTGTTCTGGTGGGAGATTTGATGGCCAGGATGACCATGAGGATCTGAGGAGGACAGATGAGCTGGAGTTTAGAGACTGGCAGCTGGAGGAACCACAGAAGGATCTTCACTAAGCTGTTATTTAGCTTTAGATGTGTTTCCTCTCTCTTTTTAAAAACTGCATCATGAACCAGCCACCGTTCAGCTGCAAAAGAACAGTGATTTAAAACAACTGACCTGAGCACCGAACATTATACCACTAGTATTGTGCTACTATTTACCTCTTCACATAGAAGAGCATGTAGCCGTTCTTCCTGATGTCACGTGATGCCTTTGACCAGCTGGATTTTCTGATGCTGGTATCACTGCATTCCAGCCATCCTGATCCACTGACGTCACGGATGTGACTGATGTAGTGCCCTAAAAGACAAAAGAGAAACTTCAGTGTGATGCTTAATGATGAACATGTGAATGAGACAAACTGTAGAACAAATGTATGTACAAATGTAGAACAAACTCTTACCACAAAACAAACTGCGGCCCAGATGTGACACGACACCAGCTAGTTTGTACTGTGTGCTGCTGTCTGATGCCTCCACCTGTTAAACCCAAACACAGATTATTAGATAATGCTGCTGCATTTCAAATGTTTCTCAGCATCCTCCTCTATTTCCCTTCTTTCATCTATCTATCTGTCTGTCTATCTATCCATCTATCTATTTATCTATCTATCTGTCTATCTATCTATCTATCTATCTATCTATCTATCTATCTATCTGTCTGTCTGTCTGTCTGTCTGTCTATCTATCTATGAAATGCTGTCTGTATCTTTCCTGTGGTCCTGCAGGCTCTGCTCTATTCTTCTTTCTCTCTTGCTGCTGTTTCTGGCTTTTTTCATTCACCACTGTGATCTCTTTGCTCTCTGTTGAAGATCATACATCACACAAGAAAACAATTCAGTAATTATTCAGTGCATAAACACTATTCAAATGTTGTTTTTCAGAGCAAACATCATCCTCACGCTGTCTTTTAGGCTGATTGATGTAAATGTTTCATTACTGGCCAGCAGAGGGCAGATGTTTGATGAACTGACATATACCTGCACTGCTGGATAGTGAAAACTCTTCTGGAACATCTAGACGATCCTCCAGCTTGCACATTGAAGATGTGACATCAAAGCGCATGACTAGAAGCACCAGGACCCTGTAGAGAGATTCAGAAGACGTTATGGCTACAGTTCATGTTTAGCTATTCTGCAGAATACTAGCTGATTAACAGGGTGTCCTACCGTGGAAGTGTGATTAATTCCAGCGCCTCAGAGGACGTAGTGCCGGCGCACTCACTGCATGAGCAGTCAAACGAAGATGTCTGGAGAAAACAAACAACACATACACCATCCAATCAAAAATGACATAAACTTGTTGACCTAATACATCCTGCTGCTAATGTGATGTAATTAGTGATGTCACTTACTTTGAAGTACTGCTGCAGGCTGTCTGTGAGGCATCCTTGAGGACTGATGACCAGTGAGAGGTAGTTGTAATCCTCTCTAAAACTCCTCTGGAAGCCACAGCTGAAACGACAGAAGAACATCAGCATCACATAAATGAGTCTGAGAATCTGAAACGAGTGCAGGTGTGGATGTGTGATGTTACCTGTTGCAGGTGCGCAGGCGGTTGAGCTGGAACTCCATGTTTGCTACTGGGCAAGTGTATTTAGGCCAGGAGCTCTGCAGAAGCTCGCCCTCATCCTTCAGATAAGACAGGCAAACCATCAAGAACTCATGGGCGTCCTGGAGAAGAAAGAGTGAAGATGATGAGGTTAAATGCAATTAAAAAAAAACTATATATATATATATATATATATATTCAGTTCATCTGCTCCCTCACCTGCTGATGGTCTCCTAAAAAATCAGGATGGCGAGTTTCAATGCAGGCCTTTACTGTAGACAAGAGCTTTGCCTTCAGCTTCTTGTCATTGCCTGTCAGCCTAGTCATATGGAGGTCTGTGAGTGCCCTGGAGAGAAAGTCATACATTTAATTTATATAGAATTTCTTTCATGTTGCTGCTTGATTTATTTTGAAATATAATGTTGTATAAATGTTTAACCGTGTCGGTACCTGAGCATTGTGCTTCTCTCATTCCACCGTTTCCGCTGGGAAAGCACATCGTCTCGGAAAGGGGAAACGGTGAGGAGGCACTGCAACACGGAGTTCATGTAGCACGTGTTTCCTAAATTGGGGAAACTGCAACACAAGTCTTCAATAAAAAAAAGCTGTTCTGAAAAGCACATTTTACTGTATGTGAGTATATCTGTGTGTTCAGACTTTTAGTTGTGCGACATTTACCCCAAGTGCTTGATGTTGGTTGGCAGCACTGTTTGTGCAACATCAGCCAGCTCAACATCATCCTCCGTGATGCTCTCACTGATCTGCTGCTCGATCTTGATCTGCTTTTGCTGTGAACTGCTCTGTATGAGCTCCAGTATTTCAGTCTGGGACAGACCGTTGGACTGGGGCGCCATACTGGCTAACACACTGAGGATGCTGGGAAAACATCATGAATATATTAGACAATACAGTGCTGCAGGGATGACATGTTTTTGTAGGAATAAACATTTTTGTGGAAGGTGATGTTAACATCTGTGTTGGACTACAAAAATACATCCTCACTGCAGTGCTTTATATTGTGTTTGTCCATGTGAGGTTTTGATTTCAGTAAGTAGTCTCTGCAATTACATCAACACACAATATTAATTCCCATTACTCACCAGTCAAGATCCACATCAGAGATGGGCTGATCACCAGCTGCATCTGCGAAGAGATTCAAAATGAGTTTAAATAAATAGTTTTTTATTATACATAGCACATTAGTCTAATATAGTACTTGATTAATACATACAGTTAATAAAATACATACAGTACAATAAAAACAGTTTTAATGAACTTTACTAACCTTCAAGAACTGCTGCAGCCTGACGTTCAGCCAGCAGATCAATCTTCCCACTCTCTTCAGAGGAGGAAACACCCACAGCGCTGGTAGAGGTGTAACCTCCGCTGGTCTCCAGATCTGAGGGGCTACTTTCTGCAGATGAGGAAGTATCCTCAGTGCTGGAGGGAGAGCTTTGCTCTTCATCGATGTCTGTGAATGGATAATAATACAGTTGTGCAAATTACAACTTCAATGTACACTAGAAAAGATGGACGACTGTTAAATATGTAAAAGCCTTAAAACATTCACTAACCTCTGATGGCTTCTTTCTCGTGGGTCGCAGCCTGCAGATCAACCTCTGGATCGGAGGATCCGCTGACTGCAGGTGAAGAAGACACATCAGATGAGACATCAGTATGTGTGTCGCCGCTGGTGGTCTGAGTCTCGATGGTGGAGGACTCGTCCAGCTCAGAGGATGACGACACACATGGCAGAATCGCAGAGAGGATTCTGCGGAAAACCCGGCGCAAAGATGGAAATTTGCGTTTCCGGGAAGAGGAAGGGGAAGAGGAGGACAACTTGGTCTCATCAGCAGGTATAGCAGCCGAGACCACCACATCTGGAGATGATGACACAAGCTTGCCCCACATCTTTTTCTTCTTCTCACTTTTGACTTTTTGACTCATTGTATGACAATGAACGTTGTTGCAAACTATTTTTCTAGAAAGACAAAAATGCAATCATTTTAAATGAAAACTGATTAAAGAAATTATTAGTCTGTTAATTAATTCTCTTTGTGACAATTTAACCCATACAGTGCGGCAACATGCTATATGCATCGTTTTGCTTTCAGGGCAATAATATTGGAAATGTAAATATTTTGTAATCAGTAATGAGAAGGACTTAAAAATAATGCCATTGTAAATATTTACCGAACAATTAGACACGCTTATTTTGCCGACATGTAAAGGCATTTTAGTTATTCCATTGGATATGTGACTTACCTTACTCCTGATCACACACTACACCTGTAAGTTGTTTCGAACGCGCTTTTACCGCTGTATTTTTACTGAACTGTATCGAACGTTCCATTTTCGCGCTCTTCTGCAGATTGTTTTTATTTAAATCAGATGCTTCTTGGACATGAGCAGGTACAGAACGCGTTTAATGTTTATTTCTCGGCTCGGCTGCTCGTTTTTGTAGTGTAAATAGAGAATTTTAAATATTATTAATACTAATTAATTAATACAATCATTCATTTATTTTTTGGTCACCCACAATTTTAATAGCTCGATATTTAAACAAGCTTCAGAAACCTTGGTCAAAATGGCGGGGAAAAGCACAAAAACAACAACAAAAACAAAACTTTTTTTTTTTTTCCATTTTGTTGTATTATTGTACTTATCGAGCACCAGTAAAGTACCGCTGTGCCACTAATAATTTACAGTAATGTTACAGTAAAATTTCATCAATGTTTTGTTTTCTATCTCCTGGCAACAAGAGATGCTAAGGAGTGTGGAGGTACAGCTACTGGAGAGGAGCCGGCGGCTTGATATGGCAAGCCAAAGTAGTAAAGTAAAGTGTTTTGCTGTCAAATCGCATGCTTTTGACGGGTCAGTGTGCAATCAGACGCCTGACCACACTGTGAAAAACAATTTGTTGAGTTAAAAACTTAAAATAATTTGTTACCTGGCTGCCTTAAAATTTTAAGTTCAGTCGACTCCGAAAATGTTTATTTAACTTGAAATGTTAAGTTATGCTAAGTGACAACTTAGATATTTGAGTTGATTCAACTTAAAATTTTAAGGCAGCTGGGTTACTTACCCAGCTTTTAAGTTTAACGAACACAAATTTCTAAGGTGTTACTTAGTACAACTTAACATTTCAGGTTGACTAAACTTATTTGAGTTGACTGAACCTAAAATTTTGAGGCACCAGGGTAACAAAACTTGCAAATGTCATGTTTGTCAACAATAAAGCATCTTTTTATTGCTTATGAATACTGTACTGCAAGTGAAGACTATTATATCAGACTTCATAGCAGTCTGGAAAATATGGACACTGGCATATATATACTTATGTATACTTAACAGACAATAAAACTTAGCCATGTTTTGTACATATTTACATGGTCAATCATCCACTGGCTGTCTAAATAAGGTACAAAACATGTCGGTTTATTGTATGAGGTTTCCCTCACTTTGTCATTTAAAAAGAAAAGAAAAAAAATCCACAAATACGCTAAAATATTGAATGATTTTGAGCATTTCATACAAAAATCATTCATCACATGATAAATCATTTTGGTAATATAAAATCTTGATATGTTCCAGCATATATACAAAAATGTTCTACAACAAGTTTTACTTGTTTTTATGTCCCTTACCATAACATATTGCTATCATAACAAAACCGAAGTATTTCAAATACAATCTTGCATGTTTAAAATGAACAGACTGATTAATAAGGAGTAATATAAACTATTTATGGCTGTAATAATGCTGTATTATGTAACTGAACTTAACTAATGTACACAGTGTTGAATGTTATAGTGCAAATACTTTAACATATCTAAAAAAGACAAATCTTTAAAAGCAGCAGAAAGGGACAGTACACACATCTATATATTCTGAGAGATAATACAGCGCAAAGACAGCTGTCAGTTTAAAATCCCCTTCCACAACAGCAGAGATTTTAGCATTGATATTAAAGTAATACGTAGTGTGAAGTTTTTCTGAATAACTTTCAACATATCAAACAAATTGTTTGGAAAAATGCTGTTCTTCTGAACTAAAACCCACTATTTTTTTCAAACTCTTTGTTTATCCAGACTCTTCTGCTTTTCCGTTGCGTCTACGTGTCTCAAGGCTGGATTCTTGGTCAGTTCTTGTAGTCATGACGGTACCCACTTTGATGTCCTCTGGGCTTGTGCTGTTATTGCTCACAGTTTGTGCAATTTCTTCTCTTGGCCTCTTCCAAGAGGGGCGAGTAGCAATCCAGAGACCAAGGCCACCAAATGCAGCAATGAGCAGCCCAAGAACATTTACCAAAACAGCTTCTGGTGGAGAGTCTTTATAACCAGGGTTCTTCCTGTAAGACATTACAAACAACATTAAGAAATACCTTTATGAAGTCCAAATTTACTTAGACTTTTAAAGCACACATGACAGAAACTGATTACATGTCATGTACAGATCCAGAACACAATGGATTTGTATGGTTTATGTTGTCTAAAGATACACTTACAGGCCAAATATGAGTTTCTCTGTGATGCCCATGAGAGCTGTGGCTATTACACTGGTGAAGACGAACAGGCCGCTGTAGATGTGCACAGGCATAAGAGCTGCACGCACGTACACTGGAGTTGCAGGTATCAGATAGACGGCAATGCCCATAACTATCTAGTAAATAATGAGAGAGAAGAACACAACATCACACTTGAGAAGGCTCTAACATTAACATTAGAAAATTTAAATAAAATAAGATGTATATATACAGTGCTGCTTAAAAGTTTGTGTACCCTTTAGAATTTTTTATTTTCTCCTGAAAGTAGACAAAGAGAATCTAATCAAACAAATTAAAAACTATATATACTTTGTCATTTATTTATTCAGGAAAATAATGTAATATTACATATCTGTGAGTAGATAACTGCTCTCCAAAAAGAACATTGCTGCCCACCTGCAGTTTTCTAAAGGTCATGTGGACAAGCCAGAGGATTTTTTTTGTAGAGAGATGAGACCAAAATAGAACTTTTTGATTTAAATGAGAAGCGCTATGTTTGGAGAAAGAGAAACACTGCATTCCAGCATAAGAAACCTATCCCATCTATGAAACATGGTGGTGGTAGCATCATGGTTTGAGCCTGTTTTGCTGCGTCTGGGCCAGGACGGCTAGCCATCATTGATGAAACACTGAATTCTGAATTACACCAAATTCTAAAGGAAAATATTAGGGCATCTGTCCAAACACTGAATCTCAAAAGAAAGTGGGTCACACAACAAGACAACAACCACAAGCACACCAGCTGTTCTACCAAAGAATAGCTAAAGAAGAACAAAGTTAATGTTTTGGAACGTCTGAGTCAAAGTCTGGACCATAATCCAATTTAAATTTTGTGGAAGGACCTGAAACAAGTTTATAGGAGAAAACTCTTTTGGGCTTTATTTATATTTGACTGACAACGCCTGTAAGTCACCTACTCGCTTAACCAATGACAAGGCTAAAGGACGGCTGTTTTAAGCGAAAGAGGCTGTAGGTCGGCCAAAGTGAGCTGCTCAAAAGGAGCAAGTATATAAAACTGCAGACCGGAGATCTCCAAAATGGAGTGGGAACTCCAAAAGTGGGCAGAACCTCCAAAATGGGGCGGGGTCTCGTCACACAAAGACTTTCCCCATTGGCTCTGGCTTCAGCCTATTGTTATTGACTTACATTTCAAAACTAAACTTTATGAAATAAACAGTTTGTAGTTGTTCTCAAATAAAATAAACTATGCTATAGTTTATTATAGGAATTAAGCCTCCAAGCGCCCTTCAAGATCTTAACCAAAAAAAAAAAAAGCGTTTTTACCCAGTGTAATGGCCAGACTCGAGCAAATGATTCGCTGCGATGGCTGTCACGTATACTTTGAGCATGGAAGGGGCTCGCCCTTGTCCAACAGCTCCCGTAGAAAGGCTAGCACGTGGGACATGTCACATGAGCACGGGTCCAGTCTTCGCTCTGAACACCAACTGGAAAAGACCCGGCGTAGACGGCACCCTGGCCTCCAAAATGGTATTGCTCACTCTTTCCCGTTGAGGCACCACTGCTACTGAGAGCTGCATCAGCTATGGAAACCAAGTCTGGTTCCTCCAGAGGGGGGGCCTTAGAAGGAGTGAGCATCTGGTCTCCTTGAACCTCCCGATGACCTGAGGGATCAGGGCTATCGGAGGGAAAAGCGTAAAGGTGAGCCTGGCACATGAACTGCTCTTAGTGAAAGGAGATCCTTCTGTGCCCAAAGAAGGAGGCGACAAGCCAACCTGTAAAGGGGGGAGGTGACCTAAGAGCATCTTGATGATTGATGTAGGCTACCACAGACATGCTGTCCGACTGGACCAAGACGTGGTGCCCCCTCAAGGCTGGGACGAAGTTCTTGAGGGCTAAGAAAACCACCAACATCTCCAGGCAGTTGATATACAGGCGTTGCTCCAGGACTGACCAGGACAGAACTGAGCCCTTCATTTTCCTCAGCGGGCACAGATGAACAGCTACCACCTCCTCCAGCAGGGGAAAACTGCTATATTCTTTTTCGTCCCTTTCGTGAAAGCTGCTGCTGTAGAAGGATTAACCCATGCCAAATAGGGTGTGCGCCAGGTTTTGGTGAGTTCGTCATGAACTGCAGGCAAGAACCGGGCGGGGCGTTGGCGAGAGGCTTCCCGGCAGGTACCACTCGTCCAAAAGGCCGTGGGCGGGCTCTTCCGGAGCGGACCACTCAAGGCCCAGATCACCTTAAGACAGGATGCGGATGAATATTTGGCCGAGACACAACTATTTAAAAATCAGGAATCTGAGGGTGCAAAAAAATCTAAATATTGAGAAAACTGCATTTGAAGTTCTTCAAATAATGTTTTTAACAATGTATATGACTAATCAAAAAGTAAGTTTTCATACATTTACAGTAGGAAGTTTGCAAAATATCTTCATGCAGCATGACCTTTACTTAATTTCCTAATGATTTTTGCCATAAAAGAAAAATCAATAATTTTGACCCATACAATGTATTTTTGGCTATTGTTACAAATAAACCCCAGCGACGTAATTGGTTTTGTTTTCCAGGGTCACACACATACATACATATATATATATATATATATATATATATATATATATACAGTACTGTGCAAAAGTTTTAGGCCACTAGTATTTTCACCAGCTAAAAATGGTTTAAAGTAAGTTATTTCTATCTATTGCTGTAATGTGTCAGTAAAAAATATTGGTTTACATTTTCAAACATTCTGTTTGCCATTAATTGTAATAATCTAGTGAGATTTTTGTTTCTACAGGCAATCTGACAACAGCCAGTGCTCCACACAGAGATCTGATCTCACCATCATCCAGTCTTCCTGGAATGACATGAAAACACAGAACAAACTGAGACTGACTAAATCCAGAAAAACTGTTTCAACATCTCCAAGATGTTTCAAGTAACCTACCTGCAAAGCTACCTGAAAAACTCTGCACAAGTGCACATAGGGCAAAAGCTGCTTTAAACGCAAAGGATGGTCACATCAAATGCTTATTTATTTTAGTTAATAGAAGTTCTTTGACAAAGAAAATCTATTTATGACATTGTTTTTGACAGCATCCTCATTTTATGTGCCTAACTGCCTAAAAATTTTAACAGTACTGTAGCTTTGTAGGTATAGGACTCTTAAAGCATCTTGGAGATGTTGCCACAGTTCTTCTGGATTTAGTCTGTCTCCATTTTTTCTGTTTCTTAAGACAGACTGGATTGAATGATGGAGAAATCAGATCTCTGTTTGCACAAGGAGTCTGACAGCAGCCTGTGCTCCATACAAAAATCTCACTGAATTATTATAATTAATGGCAAAATGAATGTTTAGAAATGTAAACTGATATTTCCTACTGACACACTACAGCAAAAGACCGACTTTAACTGACTTTAAACCATTTTTTAGCTGATGAAAATACTAGTGGCCTAAGACTTTTGCACAGTACTGTATATATATATATATATATATATAATATATGAGCAGCAAATCAGAATATACACAATGATCTGATGATTTCTGCATATGACACTAAAGGCTAGAATAATAGCTGCTAAAAATTTAGTTTAACTTGTGATAATATCTCACAAGATCATTGCTTTTGCAAAAAAAAGGATACAAACTACTGATTTAAAAAAATAGCAGCCATAGTGAGCAAAATAATAATAATAATTTTCCCAATATTTTGATTAGTAGTGTAGATAATCATAGCAGCATGTACTATTACATTTTACTACATTTTAGTACTTAATTAGTACTGGTTTTGGTGTAAGTGGATTGGATGTGGCAAAAGTGTAGGATAATGACCCCCTTTGGGTAAAGGGATAGATGTAGTAGTGTGTCTGTGAAAGCAAACCTGGGCTGGGTAGAGTATGACAGCAGCCAGACCAATCCAGCTGTGCAGACTGTACATATTGGGAATGTTTTTTGCATTGTGGAAATCAAACACAGCCACCACAGAAATGACAGCCAAGATGAAGGCGAGAATGTGCAGCCCTGCGTGGATAAGCTTCATCATCTGCTTGCTGCACCTCCAGGTCCATGGCAGCCTGTACACTAAAATTGCTGAAGAAAAAAAATCAAATAAATAAACATGTGGGCGTTTTTTAAAATGTAATTTTAACTCAATCTAGATTACTTATTCAATCTTTCCAGCAGTTTGAAATAACATTATTTTCATAACTTATTTTTTGTTAACTGGGATGAGTCCCCACTGTCTATCTAGGCAGCTCAGTACGTTTATACAGCCACCATCTTTATCTCAATGTGTCTGAAAAGTAACCACATAATGTTACGACAAGTGGAACAAACATAATGCAATTACCATTTCTCGAAATCTGAAAGTTAAATTACGAACTTCCCTATCTCACCAAATTCTCCAGGAAAATGCAACATAGCGGAAACATAACTTTGTTTACATAACTAAAATTGTTGCTTTATTTATTTTTGGAGATTAACAAAGTAACTTACATGACTAAATGTAGTTTTGTTGACAGCGACCTGTTACTTAATCGTGAGTAAAGACTCAGGAATGTGCAAATGTAAACACTCAAACGTCTTACCGATTCCTTGAAGAAAAATAAACCCGATCACCATTAACAACGGGTGCCAGTTAAACTCAGCCTCTCCTCCGTCCCAGCCGAGCCCCTCTTTGTAATGTAAAACCCACGTTAAAACGAACGCGATCGACACAAAACCGACCGCCAACGCCAGAATGAAGAAAATGAGAAACTGCGTGTAGCTCTCCATCCTCAAGTCTAAAGCAAACTCATCTGACTACAGCAGAGCAACGACATATAACACGTCGGACGAGGGGCTGGGTCACTTTTACGCTTTCTCACCCAAACAAGAGGCTCTGTTTTAAACCAAAGTGAGCTGCCTAGTTGGGCAGCTTTGCTGGGCGTCAACATGTAGCTTTAAATGATGCCTGCCATACTCAAAAATGCAGTCTAGACAGGAAGCACAATAGATTTTGACCTTAAGAATAGATGATGGCCAGAAATGACGTCCAAAAACTCTGTCTAGATAGGTAGCTAGCCATACCCAAAATGCAGCCTGTGAAGCCTATAATTCCCAATAACATTTACTATTTTGGGACACAATGTGTTTAATTTTAGACTTATGATGCCCATAATGCTGTCTAGGTAGGCACCTCACTAGGTTTTGGGACGAGACTTCTTTCTTTTCCTTTTTTTTATTACAACACAATTTTATAACCCACCACTTTAAACTTATGCAACATCATTAGTTTCACAATGATGACAAGAGAGTATTTGTCACAAACTAGTCTTTATTAGTAAAGTTACAAGTACATAAAATAACTAAATAGGAAAGTGTTTTAAGTTCAGTGCCATCAACAAATGAGTTTGTCAAGTGCCGTTTCAATTCAAATGAGTGTGCGAAAGATTCATATATTTTAAAAACAAATGTATTTTGCTTCTCAAAATTCCACATAGAAAAAATATATGCATTTACTTGTATGTTTTTATGTTGTTTGTTTTGTTTTTTTGAGAAATGCACTACAGTCCATTACTAATCATCACATACATTATTATGAAATGTGCTCATGGTTCATCTGAAGGTCGTCTCTTCATTTTATAAACATGGCAGCAGAACATGTTATTTTTCTCCTGGACAGTGTGAATAATTGTGTCTCTATCAAAGTACACCTCATGACTGTAGGTCTGGAAAACAAAGCACAGTAGATGTCGGGTTTATAACAGATAAGAGTGAATGATATCTAAAAACAGAGACGTTCATTTAAATATCATACCACATCCCATGGCTCTTTTAGAGGAACTCTTTTTATTAAAACCCCCGTCTTATTGTCATGTAGCTGAAGATGTGCCTGTCCTTCATGTTCCATGTGACTGATTTCTACCACAGCCAACAGATCAAGTTCATCTTCGTACTTCACCATTCTGAATGTCTACACAAGAATGACAAGTTACTACATGCAAACTTCAATATAACGTCATGTTTTGCAATTATATAAAAACGAAAATCAGGCAATTGAAATTTGCTAGACAGTATATAATACTTTACACAAGTGTACTGTATTTATGCAAATAAAGTTGGATTTAATATACACCCAACTTCTCATACAAAGCTACCTGATAATAGTTCAGATTTCTCTAATGATATAACTAAGAAAAATGCTCTCTAAAATACCACTAAAGAAGCCCATGTGAAGTTCAAACTAGCACATGAAGACACATTTTACCAGGTTTGTCAGCTGGTTCTTGTACGTCACATATTTTGATCATGCCAAAATGAAAAAAATAACATTATAATGTCACTATATGGCCCTGGCCCACACAATTTGTGTGTCATACAAGTTCAAGAACAAAGTCAGGGTGAGTAAATAATGACAGAATTAAGACACCAATATGCTGATCTACAGAACCTAAAAAGTAAAATCAGTATGTTTTTCCTCACTTAAGAACTCTATACAGACCAATAGGTCTTGATGAATAGACTGATCTTCTGTGCACCAATATTCTACAAAGAACTACTGAAGAACCATGATTTGCAGTACCTGCTGCGCTGGGTCATCGTCTAACAACTGAAATCTCCTTTTCACTGCACGACCAGAAGACGTCACAACCACCTGCGGGGCCTGTGAGAAAGAAAAAATGTTTACAAAACATCATTCAATCCAGTAATGTTCTTTTAAAATAAATATCAGCTGGTATTTCTGCTGAGTTTAAAAATGAAAAAGTCCAATCCATTGCTACAACAGATGGTGATGAACCCATAAACAACAATTACACTATTGTCACGAGCAGCGGTGATGGAGAAGTCCGTGACTATCTCATATTTCCAGTCACATCCTGTTTCAGCCATGATCTTCAAAACACTGTAAAAGAGAACCATAGAGAAATAAAAAAAAAATAATTGACAGAAAAGCAAAAATGTAGAGAAGATGTCTATCTACATGGTTTCTATGGTACATGACTAAAAACAATACTCTGATTGTTAAGGTCGTGGTTTCTCATTCACTTGTTTATCCTTGTTCAAGGACACTGTTTATAAGAAGATTCCTGTTATATAACAATATTCAATGTGCAGCTTAGTCCCTTTTGTCATATATAATGATTATTATGCTCACTTTATTGTGCTGGGCCCAGCATGAACAATTCGACCCGAGTCATCCGGGTGAAAAAAAGATCCAGTCTGCTTCCAGAGAGTCACATTTCATGTCCTGGACACCATTCTTGGCCTAACACACAGATGACAGATCATTGGATTTGACATACTAATATTTTCCTAAATTCACATAAAAAGCTGGGCAATAATATAGTCACGTTTTGCAAATAAAAAAAAAAATCAGGCAGTTGAAATTTGCTATACAGTATATAAGTATTCATAACCCTTTTTTCACATTTTGTTATGTTGCAGCCTTATGTTTTTTATGTTAACTTTTTTCCCACATCACTCTACACTAAAAAAGGTTTGTAACAACTTTGTACACAACTAAGTATTAATACTCTTTTCTTGGATACTTGAAATTTAGCTCAGGAGCATTCATTTGAATGAGTATGATTTAGAAAGGCACACAACTTCAATAAAAGGTCTAACAGCTGAAAATGCATATGCAAAAACCAAGCCCTGGGGTCAAAAGAACTGCCTGTAGAGCATAGGAGACAGGATTGTGTCAAGCCACTCATCTGGTAAAGAGTTCAGAAAAAGAAATCTGCTGCACTGAAGGTTCACAGAAGCATGTAGCCTTCATTATCCACAATGGAAGAAATTTGGAACAACCAGGACTCTTCGTAGAGCTGGCCTCCTGGCCAAACTGAGCAACTGATGGAGAAGGGCTTTGGTTAGAGTGGTGACCAAGAAGCTGATGGTCACTCTAGTTGAGCTCCATGATCATATGTGCAGATGGGAGAAATTAAATAAGGACAAACATCACTGCAAGACTCCACCAATCCGGGCTTTATGGCAGTTGAGCAAAACTCAACTAAACCTGGGATCAAACCCAATCAAACATTTCTAGAGAAACCTAAAAACCTAAAACCTAAAAAATCCAAGCTGACAGAGCTTGAAAGGTGAAGAGGTGAAAAGAAGAATGGCAGTCAATTGCCAAATGCAGATGTGCAAAGCTTGTTGCATCATACCACAACGACTTGAGGGTGTAAAGGTGCTTCAAACTAAGTACCATGTTAAGGGTATGAATACTTATGCACTTATCAGAATCAGAATCAGAACAGCTTTATTGCCAAGTATGCTTACGCATACAAGGAATTTGTTTTGGTGTCACAGGCTTCCAGTGAACAGAGACGACAACAACAACACAGAGAAAATAATATAAGTTGAGAATAAAAAAAATACACATATGTAAATATAAATAGACAAAAATTGCAATATAAGATTTAAGAAAATAAATAAGTTGTATATACAGTTGTGCTACAGATGATAGAAAAAGAACAGAATAGAATAGAATAAGATGTCGGGATGTACTGAGATGTAGGTGGTAACAAATATAAGGTTATTGCACATATTTTAATTGCACAATGAGGGGGGTTGGGACCTGGAACTTTTAACTGTTCATAAGGTATATTGCCCGAGGGAAGAAACTGTTCTTATGTCTGGCTGCCCTGGTATTTGTGGCTCTGTAGTGCCGACCAGATGGCAAAAGTTCAAAAAGGGGATGACATGGGTGTGAGGGATCCAGAGTGATTTTCTGAGCCCTTTTCCTCACTCTGGATGTATACAGTTCTTGAAGGGTGGGCAGGGGAGCACCAATAATCCTCTCAGCGGTCTGAACCGTTCTCTGTAGTCTTCTGGTGTCTGTTCTGGTGCCAAGATTCCGGAGGAGTGTTGGAATGATGGTGTTGAAGGCCGAACTTAAGTCCACAAACAGGATCCTCACATAAGTCCCTGGTCTGTCCAGATGTTGCAGGATGAAGTTCAGTCCCATGTTTACTGCATCATCCATGGATCTGTTTGCTCAGTAAGCAAACTGCAGGGGGTCCAGTAAGGGTCCAGTGATGTCCTTCAGGTAAGCCAAAAACAGTTTTTCTAATGACTTCATGATGACAGACGTTAGCGCCACAGGTCTGTAGTCATTATGTCCAGTAATTTTGGTTTTCTTTGGGACAGGGATGATGGTGGAGCGTTTGAAGCATGATGGAACGTCACACAACTCCAGAGACCTGTTGAAGATCTGTGAAAAGATGGGGGCCAGCTGATCAGCACAGGTTTTCAGACAGGCTGGTCTCACACCGTCTGGGCCTGGTGCTTTTCTTCTTTTGTTCTTTCTGAAGACCTGGCGCACATCTGCTTCACTAATCTGAAGTGCAGGAGGCGGGGAGAAGGGGTTTGTTGGGGGTGTTAATAGTTGTGTAAGGAGATGGTCAGAACGAGTGTGGGGGGTTTCAAATGTACAATAAAACTCATTCAGGTCTTCAGCAAGTTGTTGATTCACCTCAGTGCTGGGGGATGGCATCTTGTAGTTTGTGATGGCTTTCAGACCTTTCCACACTGAGGCTGGGTCGTTTAAAGCGAACTGATCTTCTAACCCTTTTGCATAGGTCCTTTTAGCCACTCTAATCTCCTTGTTCAGTGTGTTCCTGGCCTGATTGTACAAGACTCTATCCCCTTTTCTGTAGGCGTCCTCTTTGGCCTGACGAAGATGTCTGAGTTTTGCTGTAAACCATGGCTTATCATTGTTAAATGTTAAATAAGTCCTGGTAGGAGAAAACTGATATAGGATGTTACAGTCTCTGTGAGCTCATCCAGATCGGTGACAGCAGCTTCAAAAACACTCAGTGCCGCCGCTCCGCCAACTACAACGTTTAGCAAAACGTCCGAATAATCGAACACCGGAAGGATATTTTGAGGTGTGTTCTGCCGAATGTTCAGCAGTTCATCCCTAGTAAAACCGATTGTGTTTGAGAGACAAAAAACAGGAAAAACTAGCAAAAACAGTACAAACACTGGAGAGCCAAACACTGTGGCTGCCATGTGTGGTGCCATCTTGAAATTCACATATATAAATTTACATATATACTTTTCTTTTCTTTTTTTTTATTTTAATACATTTGAAAAGTTGTTACAAATCTGTTTTTTTGCTTTGTCATTATGGTGTAAGGAGTGTAGATTAATGTGGGGAAAAAAAGTTATTTAAAGCAGTTTAACATAAGGCTACAAAATAAACAAACATGAAAAAAAATTAAGGAGTATGAATATTTCCGCAAGGCACTGTATCTCCATATGAGCGTTCTGTATGTACACATATAAAGTTGGATATGCAAACTTTTTCATTTCAAAACCAGCTATTAAACTATTTCTTGTTATGATTTCAAATCTGTATTTAACCTCAGAATGATCTCAAAATAAATAAGAGGTGTTAAGTCTGAATTTGTGGTGGCTGTGCTTTAAATTAAATTATTACACAGCTCTGTGGAATGCTTGATTCTGATTGATCAGTCGTGACATTGCAAGGTATGTTATTCCCCAATAACAACTGGTAAAAGCTAATAACACACACTCATCTGGGCAACTTAAATCGGTGCTATACGCTTTATAGTTTTTCTTGGTGGAAGCTTTGCGTTTGATTAGCTAATAAAATATTAAATCTCAATTCAATATTATGCGTACAATTTCTTAATTCTGTCATCCTGGTATCGTGGACTCTATTGTTTTATACAAATGCAGCTGCTGCCATTTTGTTTTGTACACTGTAACGGATTATAAAATAACTAACAAACTAGTACCGTAAGTACTAGTACTTAAATATTTATGTGGTGAAATGTTGTGTAATAAAAGTGGTATGACTGCACTTTATCTGTCTAGTTTGAACTTGTTAGCAACTGGTTTCATGAAAGCTTTCAGTTCAAATATTTCAACTCAGATCATTGTTTTGTGTCTAATTATTTACTTTTGTGGCAAGCAGCTGTGTAATAAGTGGGATAATGTACATCCAACCAGTTGTTATTGCAAAATAAAGATGTATATTATCCCTTACTTTAATCGTAATTCAAGTGATAAAGGATTTTGAAAGTCTGACAGTAATCAGTGTTAAGTGCTAATGTAAGGTTAACTCTGCCTGGTTTAAATGTTTCAAAATGATTAACAGTTGAAAATATTACAAATTTAGAAAAGTAATCAAAAGTAATAAGTTACATTACTTTAATAAAGTAATTGAAATGTTACACTACTTATTACTTTTTAAATCGAGTAATCTGTAATCTGTACATTTCTAAAGTAACCTTCCCAACACTGGATATAATGCACATCCAACTTTATATTTACAGCTGGTCGATTTAGATTTCTGCAACGATATAACCAAGAAAAACTTAAATGCCACTTATGTCACTTACTGAAGATAAGTTGTTGTTCATAGAACCAATGGTTATTTTAGTTGCAAAGTCTCAAAACATTCATCAATTTTCTGTGTAATTTTATAAGCAATATAAGATATAAACCCAATACTGTAATAATTATAACTAAAATGCAACCTGTAGGTAACAGACAGACATTAACTCTTACTGCATGTCCAAGCTCTAAATATATTGCAGCTTGGCTTTTTTGTAGAACAAATTTCTATGCATATCTGTAGGAATAAGAGTATTCACCAGTGCTCCGTCTGTGATAGAGCAGATGTGATGGGTTCCTCTGTGTCTCTTGTGGTTAGGGGTGTAGATGTAGTGCCAGGGATGACCTCCGATCTGAACCCCATTCTCAAAGTATGACATCTCAAACAATACAGGAGGACACTCTGTAAAGACAAGCATTGGCAACTCACACACTGCCTACACATAAATTCAGAAGTGCTCTCCAAAATCTTCTCAGACTTTAAGATTTAAGATTTTAAAGATTACTTTAATGTGTAATCTGTTTTTCTTAACTTAGTCATACAGAGTCAACAGATTCAACTGATTCCCTTTAGAAAGTGTAAATACTAGTAAGCACATCATGCACTTATTATTTTGGCAATGTTCAAAGATAAATCGTTTTTGGGAAGTGATTTAGCCTACTATTATCTGTATCTTTGCTCTCTGTATTCCTAACTCATTTAATTTAAAGATTTATATTTGGTGGATATCCCTGAGGTTGAAAAGGAGAACAGATATCCGTTTAAGATATCATTGTTAAAGGAGTCCACTTCCAAAACAAAGATTCACATATAATGTACTCACCCCCTTGTCATCCAAGATGTTCATGTCTTTCTTTCTTCAGTCGTTAAGAAATTATGTTTTTTGAGGAAAATATTTCAGCATTTTTCTCCATATAATGGACTGCTATGGTGCCCCGACTGTGAACTTCCAAAATGCAGTTTAAATGTGGCTTCAAACGATCCCAGCCGAGGAAGAAGGGTCTTATCTATCGTAACAATCAGTTATTTTCATAAAAATAATACAATTTATTTACTTTTTAATGTCAAACGCTCGTCTTGTCTTACTCTGCCTGGACCAGTTCATGACAGTTAGTGTATGTCGAAAAACTCCCATCTCATGTTCTCCCTCAACTTCAAAATTGTCCTATATTGCTGTTTTACCTTTTTTGTTAAGGGTGTTTGATCCTCTTTGCATGTTCACTTTGCGAAGACTGGGTCGCTACTTCTGCAGCGATGTAGGATAATTTTGAAATCATTTTTGAAGTTGAGGGAGAAAACACAAGTTTTTTCGACATACCCTAAACTGTCTTAAGTCAGAATACACAGAGTTCAGGGAGAGCAAGACAAGATGAGCGTTTGTCTAATACTTGAAAAAGTATTTAAATTGTATTTTTTAAAGGAAAATAACAGATCGTTTCGCTAGATAAGACCCTTCTTCCTCGGCTGGGATTGTTTAAAGTCGCATTTAAACATAATTTCTTTACGACTGAAGGCAGAAAGACATGAACATCTTGGATGACAAGGGGGTGAGTACATTATATGTGAATCTTTGTTTTGGAAGTGGACTTTTCCTTTAACGTAAAAAAAAGCGGGAACCTGGAAATGGTACAAAGATAGTCCGCCTATGAGAGAAGAGTGGTTTCAAATAGTAGCAGAGGTCAAAGAAATGGACAGGCTAGCGTATACAGAGAGACTGCAAAAATAAATATTGAGAACGAATGGAGGAAATGGTCAGCTTTCTCCTCTGCAGAATAGATGTTTGTATTTGAAAATTTACATGAGTATGTATGGATGTAAGGCATGGCAACTTTGGTTATTTTTCCTCATTTTTGTGTGTGTTTTTTTTACTAAAAAATTAATAAAAAAAAATAAGCAACAAAAAAAGTGTAAACAATGTAGCATTGTGGTATCCAACTCATTGTCTGTTCCACACCAACAATTACACACTTCACCTCTAACTGCCTGCAACTTTCTTCAGTAAAGGTCCATAGTAATTATAGTGATGACTAACGAAAGGAGTAGGAAAATCTTTGGATATTCTAAAAAAAAAAAAAATAAATAAATAAAGAACAGCCTTTTCAGGCAGAATTTAGATATCACTGAAAATAGGCAAAAATGCACCAAAAATCCAAAGAGAAAGTAGCTTGACGTACTGTGTTACTATATAATACTCCATAGATAAAGGTCACCTAAAGAGATGTTTTTACAGGCTCGGTTTTGTCCAAGGATTTTAAGAGGTGTCATATAGCATTTGCAATCAAGTTTTTGTAGTGTTATTAAGCTCAGTGGTAGGAAAATGAGTTTGTTATGGCCTTGGACTGTCAAAGTGAGAGGCTACTCTGCGTCCTCAACAAAATGGAAATAAAATATATGAGGCATGGGGTTCTGAATGTAAAATAAATGATGCTGGAAATAACTTGACAATTTTGACAGTTTCTGCTCAATATGAATTACAAACAGATTACGCCATTTTAAATGTGACATTTTTTAAATTTGGGTGAATCTCACAACAATATTTCACTTCAAAATATAAAGAATACGATCAATTATCTTGCATGAACAGAAATCACCCATTTAAGATCTGATACTTGATATTTTCTGCTTTTTAGAGTGGACATAATTTTTTAACAGTATATAAGATACCAGACACCCACCATGAATGTCAATATTGACCGGAATACCATATGGAGCTTCTCCCACAATTCCTTTCAGCTCACACTGCTGCCCCAGAGCCAGCTCCTCATTTCTAAACTGAAGTGAAAAGAACACATATGATGAACGCAATGACAGAAGAAACAGGGCCAATAAATCAAACAATCATACAACAATAATGCTTCCATTACCTTTTTAACGATGTACTCAAAACTGTAAAGTCTGACGTGTTTTGAGCTGTGTGATACAGCTAACACTCCCTGTGACAGCAGCACGTCCACAGCTGTCTTACCAAAGACCTGAACACAACACAACCCACTTACTTTGATTCACTCAATTAAAAATGCTTCAACTATTCATATAATAAAAAAGACTAAACAAAATTAACATTATAATATAAGCAAAGCTAAACTGAAATAAATTAATAAAAGATGATTATAAAAATGTATAACCTTTCAACAACAACAACAAAAATAAATCTATAATGCAGATATTACTTTTTTATTTATCTCCAACATTCCTACAAGCTCCAGTGGAAAGACTTGAAAAACTGCCACACGCATGAGGATGTTATTATCAACACCAGCCTGAGAGAGAGAAAGAGAATGACCCAACTGTATATGGAGCAAGTACAACATACAGATATGAGCCCTAGTAACGTCTGACCTGTCGTTCCAGAGTCGTCTGTTTGCTCTGAATAGATTTGACATAAAACGTCTCCTGTGAGGAGTCCCAACCTAACGATCTGTTACCAAACTCATATTAGTACAATAAAAACACATTCCAGCATACAGTTTGTCAAAACTCATTTTAGATATGTTAATGAGATTACTGCTTTGTCAGAAATTATACTGTAACATGACACAAAATGCAGCATATCATTAAAGTTATTAGCACTACCTACTTTTTTTCTTTAGGTTGCTACAGTTAAAACTAGATTAAAAAAAAAAAACTCTCAAACCAAAGAGTCTGAGGTAGTTTAAAAGCTTGAAATTTAAAGGTTTTGAGGTTTGTACAGTCTGTATGGAAAACTAGATAGAAAAGATAGATAGATAGCTAGACAGATTACCTGAATTTGAAATGAGAGGAGAGGTAGACTCGCTCTAGTGTTTTTCCTGTGTCAACTGAGAGCCGATATAACCAGTTATTAGCTGTCAGAGCCAGCAGACATGATTTCTGATCTGAAGCATTTGGTAGAACCTTGTCCTGCAAAAATATCAGTTACATACAAAGTTAAAACATCTATTTATTCTGAATGTGCAAATACACATGATGTGCGGTAGATGACCAAACTCACCAGAGGACACTGGCATAACAAAGCATCTTCAATCTTCTCCGTCTTGGGAGCTTTGGGGAGCTCATACAGCTGTTTAGGCTCAGGCAATAGGCTGTGATTTTTAACAAATGTGAACCATATGAATATATATGTAATCTGTGACAGTCAATATTAACATTGGTTAATGCATTAACTAACATAAACAATGAACAGAATTTAACAAGAGACACAACTTTTGATCTTAAAAATGTACTAGTAAAAGCCGCCAAGATTAATAAACGAAGTACTGCACAGTTAGTTCACGTTAACTAATGTTAACAAATAAAACCTTACTGTAGTTACCAATTTCTAAAAATGTCTACAAGTGTCTAAAAACAAAAACATCAGAAAATAGTTTACCTGCTGTAACAACACCTGTAATTATCAAAGTATATCCGTCCGCTTTCATAGGAGATGAGGGACTTGGAAGTCTTGCTCCAAACCTTTGTGAATTCTGCACCTTCCTACAAAAGCATGACATAAATTAACATCAGGCAAATAGAAAAAAGTGTATTAAACACAGCAATACTTACTTGGAGAATGATGTTTCTCAGGATCTTAAGATTTGCTCCCAGCAATCTGCCAATGTCATTGGAGCAGGATCCATTGGCTCTTGAAGTCAGCAGATCACAGCTGTTTTTAGTAGTGCGTGTGCACGCAGGGGGGCGCTGCGCACGTGGAGACGGCAGCGCGCACATAGAGGACAGTACTACTCACACCATTCATATAAAATACACTGACTAAGACAAAACCATGCGGAATAATCTTCAGAAATGACATACAAGTAAGTGCTGGGTGTAGTCAACTCTCTGTTTTTTTATATTCAGACTCTGCAATCATTTTAGCGTCGCTCAAATTCAATTAGTGCTATGCAAACTACAACGGTTAACATTAACGAATAAACTGCAAAACATCTGCGTCTTATGACTTACATAAATCAAATATAAGCATGTACATTAATCCAGTTACTCTTATCATATTTAAATGTGCGGTTTCAGTAGACATTATTTGCTACTAAGCTAACTGTTAACTGCTAAAATTTCCATTGTTTACGTAAATCCTCATATCTAGCATTTCCAAAACGTGGCAAAATTATAGGATATATTCGTATGAAAATCTTACAGTTGCCTGCTTCTAGTAGTCATTTTTTGGCTTGCTTTGAAAATGTAATCGGCATACAAACTGCTCACATGTATTTACAAAAACTTCCGGGTGTACGTCATCTGAAAGCGCATGCCCGCTGTTTCCGGCTGGGATTTGTAGTTTAATATTTCATATTAGTATATAGTGGTGTGTTTAATTTGTAATCATAATCATTAATTGATGTTCTTAGATGAGTGTGGAGATGAGGGGGTTCTTGAAGCTGACTGTCCGTGCTGTGAGCTGCATTCCCCGCAGGCTGTACAGTGGAGGAAGACCACCTGCGCCTTTAGGAGGAAGAATTCTCACCAATCCTGATGAGATCTTTCAACATAATATGTGGTACAGATGACTGAGTTTTTATGATGGCTATTAGCTGCCTTCAGCATACGTTCATATTCAGACAGTTCATATTTAGGTGACATATTCGTAAAAAAACAGACCTGATATCAGTGAAGGCTGATGTAGTAATTCAGTACAGTGGTATTCATATTCTAGTATTCATATTCTACTCTATACTTGGTTTTATGAGCTCATATTAACTGAGGCTTACGTATAATATACTCTATGTACTTAATATACATACACTACTAGTCAAAAGTTTTTGGAACAGTAAGATTTTTAATGTTTTTTAAAGAAGTCTCTTGTGCTCACCAAGTCTGCTTTTATTTATACTATTTAAAATAGCTGTTTTTTTTATTTGAAATATTTTATAATGTAATTTATTCATGTGATTTCGCAGCTGAATTTTTAGCATCATTACTCCAGTCCAGTTACTCAGAAATCATTCTAATGTTCTTATTTGCTGTTAAAAAAATAATAATAATAATAATAATTATTATTATTATTATTATTATTATGTTTAAAACTGCTGAATAGAATTTTTTCTGGTTTCTTTGATGAATAGAATGTTCAGAACAATGTAATTTCACAGAAATAGAAATCGTTTTGTAACATTATAGATGTCTTTATTGTCAATTTTGATCAATTTAAAGCATCATTGCTAAATAAAAGTATTAATTTCTATAATTTCTTTCCCACCAGTATAATAGAATTATACTGACTCTAAGCTTTTGAATGGTATAGTGTATAATGTTTGTTCCAAGCTTTTTATTTCAGATAAATGTTGATCTTTCTATTCATTAAAGACTCCTGGAAAATGTACTCAACTGTTTTAAACATTGATGATGATGATGATGATGATGATGATAATAATAATAATAATAATAATAATAATATATGTTTCTTAAACAGCAAATCAGCATATTAAAATGATTTCTGAAGGATCATATGACACTGAAGATTGGAGTAATGATGCTGAAAATCTATCTTTGACCACAGAAATAAGTTACATTTTACAATGTATTTGAATAGAAAGCAGTTATAATAGTAAAAATATTTCTAAATATTACTGTAAAATGTAGTAAAAATATTAATATAAGTATTATTCAAGTGGATAGCAATAAATAAAATGGTGAATTGCAGAATACACATACTTTTCTGTAAAATAATGATGTTGAAAAATGTTAAAAGACATTATAAGGTTATTTCAAGTTACTTAAAGTCAAACCAGTTGCTTGGTAAAAATAAACAAAATTAAAGAAACCTTTTATTGTGGACAGTTTAAATTATGTACATGATAAAAAAAAATACAATTCCTTTATTATTTTAATCTGCTTTTGACAATACATATTCTTCCAATACAGCTTTATAGAAATGTAATTTCTGGTTCTTTTTAGGAAGCTGGATCATTTGGCTCAGCGCAACAATAAAAACTGGCTCTTTCAGGCCCCTAAACAGGCCCACTTCTGGCTTTTAGAATTCAGCCAAATTTAGCAATGTTTTGACCTAAGATTTGTATGTTTGTGTTATTATATTATATGTTATTATAGCAAACCTTCCCAGGATACATCAATTTAAAAAAAAAAAAAAAATAAATAAATAAAAAAAACCTCAAGTCACTATTATAGAACGTTACAATGAACTAGTCAATCATTCCAAACAAATCCCTCTCATAATGGTACACGGTGTGCCAAAAAAAAGATGGGAACTTAATTTCATCGTTCACTTAAAGGAGACACCTCATAGAGACAAATCACTAGGAGTAAGAATGAAACACGTAAAATAAAATAAACCTGAAACTGAAAAACATTCTTAAGATGTGCAAATAGATGAGAAAGAAACCTTAGGAGAAACCAAGACACAGATGAGGTTGCATTAACTAAAAATTAAGAACTTCAAAACAATAATTTAAGCTTTTATTTATTTGGGTAATCAGATCTATTAAGAGTTAATACTGGTTGTTGTCCCTTATTTAAAAAAATAATATTTTAAGTTCGGAAAAAGAAGTGTTTGATCAGCTATGTGACATTAATGTTCATACTGTGTGCTTTACTCCAGGGATCATGTGCAGTGGACAGAGGAGGAGACAGAAAAGGCCCGGCAAAAAGCAGAGGACAACTCTAAAGAGAAGATTCCTGTAGAAGAGCAATGTAAGGACTCAAAACCCAACATTCAGATGTATGTTAAAGCATTAATGGTTGCCAGCTTGTTTTTCTAGTTTTGATCCTTTGTTGTTTTCTTTCCCATCAGCCAAATATGACACAGAAGCTCATAAGTATTGGGACCGGTTTTATGAAATGCACCAGAGAAAGTTCTTCAAAAACCGAACGTGGCTTTACATTGAATTCCCAGAGCTCTTCCCTCCAGATGCTGCAGGGATGTGCAGCCCGGAGCAGGGGCCGGGCAGTGAGGTGGACTCATGCTCAGAGTCTGGGATCAGAGAAAAGCAGCAGCCCTGCGGTTCCAGCACATTAACTAGTGATATGGACACTTTCCCTGGACAGCATGCTGCTTTCAGGATACTAGAGGTATAACAGCCTCCGTTCAATCTCTCAAAAACAATTTATTCATTTCTACACAATTTATGGTGTGTTCTCAAGCTTGTATTCACTGATTTTGATTTGTGTGTTTTATGCAGGTGGGCTGTGGTGCAGGGAACAGTGTGTTTCCAATCATCAGCACCATCGGGTAAGAGTGTCACTGTTTTCAGAAGAAAAAACTATATATATTTTTTTTTTATGTAGGTTTATCTATTAGTTGCCCTAGCAAAGGACAAAAAGTACCATAAAATTCAAATCAGTACGTTTTGGAGATAGATGTATTTGAAAGAAATCCCTGCTCACCAAAATAGACTAAAAACAGAAATATTGTGAAATAGCATTTCATTTTAAATAACAATTTTGTATTTTAATATTTTTAATGCATAGCTGAATTTTCAGCATCATCACTCCAGTCTTCAGTGTCACATGATCCTACAGAAATCATTCTGATATGATGATTTGCTATTATTATCAATATTTATTCAAACTGGTTGTGCCACTTAATATTTTTGTGCATCCCTGCTAAAGAAAAAAAAATAATTCCTTTAAAAACAAACAAACAAACAAACAAAAATCTTTCTGACCCCAAACTTTTGAACACTAGCGCAGGTCTTATGCTCTCTTCTGAAACAATATAATAGCTTTATGTGTGGATCTATATCTTAACATTCTTCTTGTGTAATACAATAAGTTAAACTACTAATATCAAGCTTAATAAACTTTGTCAATATTTGTGTGATAAGAAGTACGATACTGATACAGTCAGTAAAGATAATTATCATTCGCAAAATAGACTCTCACAGGGTAAACAGGACACAAAGCAGAGGCGTGACTGTACATTATCCCATACAAATGAACATTATCCCATAGATATGAAATTCTTAGATGAAGAGAGAAAATCAAAAAGTTGTAATAAAAACACTTGAAGAGTTCATTTGCAAAAAAAGATAACTCTGTTTTTAACTCTTTTCAAAAATCATGTTTTTTTTTTTTTCATTGTGCAGTCCAATTAATCTCAGTCAAACTGCAGCTGGGTAATTTTGATTAGATCTAAAAACATGCTAACATAATACAAAAAAACAGGTTTTTGAACAATTAAAAAATGGTTTAAAAAAAACATTTTGGCAAATAAACTCTTTACTTATCAGGAGTAAACAGGTGTTTTGTGTATTTTTTTAGGGGCAGTAAGGTGTTTCTGTACTGCTGTGACTTCTCATCTCGAGCTATCGAGCTCATCCAGGTAAACGACAGTCACACGTCTCTGTTCCTCAGTGCATAATTATACCTGCCACGTTTACATCAAACAGAGCCCACACACATCCCAGATTTACATTAGTGAAAGCCTTTGAGAATGGATAAAGTTGGGGAGGGCAACATGTCCTGTTCTCCATTCATATTAATGACGGCTGATCAGTCGTGTGGGAGTTTGGCTCTGTCTCCTGGTGCTTGATGCTTTTTGGTATGCAGAGACCTTCATCAAATGCCAACAGCAGAACATATTGAATAGTGGGGGAAGTGACATCCACAGCATGCCAACAGCAGCATTTATATTCCGTCAATATATGCTTGATTGTGAGTAAAATTCGTTCTGCTTTAAAAACTGTTCTCATGAACTTATATTTCTACATTTTGTGAAGAAGTCCAAGTCAAAAGAGCCCACCCAGAGTCTCTATGATGTCCTGGACCATATGACGTGGATGTAGACTACCGTTTAAAAGTTTAGGCATTTTTTTAACTGAGCAAGGACAGTTTAAATTTAAAGAGTAGAGTAGAGTTTTTTAATTTAACAATATATATATATATTTCTATATTTCTATATATATATATATATATATATATATATGTGTATATATATATATATATATATATATATATGTGTGTGTGTGTGTGTGTGTGTGTGTGTGTGTGTATAATTTTATATATCATTTTTATTTTTTTTATTTAATATTTTTTAAATAAATCCTCTTTAATTTCAGTTTCCACAAAATATTAATCAGTACAACTGTTTTTAAATTTGATAATACGAAAAGTGTATTGAAGACTGGAGTTTTTGAAATATATTAAAAAAAAAGTTTTTTTTGTTTGTTTGTTTTTTTTTTTTATTTCACAATATTACTTTTTTATTGTTTTACCTGAGATAACTGAGCGGCCTGTTATTTTTCTTATTTTGCTGACATGTTAAATCAAGAGTAATATTTGAATATTATATGAAAAAAGTATTTCATGTTACCTTTTTTGTTAGCAAGTTATTAAACAGCATGTCTCATTGCTAAAAATATTTTGTTTAAATATGTACAATATAAGGTATACAATAAAGTACTATTGTATATTTTAAGGAAGTATTTGCTAGTTTTAATACAGTTCTTCATAGGCTTCATTTTATGCATTTTTGACTGAAGTTTGACATGGACATTTCATTGTGGGAGTCACCCTGAAAGTGATTTTATTTAGCGTATTCAAAATGAAATTAAAGCAATTCCAATGTCATTATCATTCCCACGTATTTCTGAAATTAAAGTGTCATCAGCTTTCATATTAAAATAAATGGAACTCATAACATTTGTTAATTGTATTAGTGTGATAAAATATCCGCAGTGTAAATGTAAAATGCTTCAGTAAAACTGCAGTCATTTGAGGACAGTTGCGCATGTTTTTCCCTTGCAGGAACACCCAGATTATGACCCTGCAGTGTGTCATGCATTTGTGCGGGACATTTGTGACACGACGTCCCCGTTTCCCTTCCCCCCTGAGAGTCTGGACATTATTCTGGTGGTCTTTGTGCTCTCTGCCATCCACCCAGCACGGTAATAAAGGTCATATACTCTCTCTCACACACACATTCATTATGTTAACACTGTAACACACTTGCCCAGCATGCACCTGACATTAGAGTCTGTTTATTTGAGCAGAATCCACAGCGGCCATTACTGCTGCTTCGCTTATAGCAGCCATTTCCAGTTCACCATGCTGTTCTGTTCTTCAATCAAATCTACCTAACGCAACATGTATTTAAATGTCTTTAAAATAATAAATATGTTTTTATTTGATCCACTTTTATTTTTTAATATTTAGAATTGTCGTTATACTTCACATCATTCCAGTCCACAAATAATAAAAAATGGTAAAGTTCATTCTTTGACTTGTTTCTCTCAGACTCAGTGGATGGCCAACATTGTTATCTAAGATATCTTCAAACATAAACATGATCTTGACAGCTCTTTAGCAGTGTTATGGAAACTTAAGTGTTGGAGATGGTCAGTTTACATATTTTACCACATCTCTGGAGTATTTGTTTTTTTCCCAAGTGAAAAAAGTGAAAACAGGAACTGTCTGAATAAGCTCAAATTGTCTGCACTCGCAGTACCACAGACTAGCATCTATTTCCTCTAGTTTGCATTAACAAAGTGTCTCTAGCCTCTTCGTACTCTGTTGAACTAATGTTTCCACCTCTGTTTCCTTATACGATTCACAGATAAATCATGGAGTTTTATACATTCCCTCAAATGTTCAATATTGAATCTGGAGGCCTTGCTTGAGTCATTTTTACAAGTTCAGTCCCACTATAGTAATCAAGTGTCTTTCAGCAAGATTTCATAGCTATAGCTAGGAAACATATCTGACATTATTGAAAAAATCTGGACACAGTACACATGATTGCCAGGGGGTCGCAGTTTGTTTGTTTTTCATGAGCATAACTGAAGTAAAATAAAATATTAAAATGACCTTAAACTTATTTTATTTCAGCTAGTTGCCAAAGCAACATTTCTCATTTTCAATTAGTTTAAATTGATGCGCTAAAATAACTAAAGCTAAGACTAAAATAAAATTAATAAAAACAATATAGTTACAAAAAAAAAAAAATGGTGAAACACAAAAAAATGAACAAAATTGTACCCAAAATGAAAATAATAAATAAAACCTAATTTAAAAAGCTCTAATAGTATCTTAGTTATAGTAAATTAACTATTAAATCTATTTTTAAACGTCTGTCATTTTCATTTAGTTTAAATTGATGTACTAAAATAACTAAAGCGAAGACTAAAATAAAATTAATAAAACAGAACATTAAAAAAAATAAAATGGTGAAACGCAGCAACAAAATGACTAAACTTGTACCTAAAATAAAAAATATATTTAATGTGTATATATATATATATATATGTATATATATATTATAATAAAATAAAATAAAATAAAATAAAATAAAAACTAATTCAAAAAGCTGTAATAATATCTTAGTTCTATTAAAACAAATATTAAATCTATTTTTAGACACTAAAATCTATTTAATTATATATGGAAACCTTTTAAAGCGATCCAAAAATGAAAAGTGTGTCATTTTTATTTAGTTTAAATTGATATACTATAAATAACTAATAAATAAAGTGAAGACTCAAATAAAAATAATAAAAACTATATAGTAAAACAAAAAATAAAATGGTGAAACACAAATGACAAAATGACTAAACTTGTAATTAAAATTACAAAATAAAATAAAAACTAATTCAAAAAGCTGTAATAATATCTCAGTTATATTAAAACAACTATTAAATCTATTTTTAGACACTAAAATCTGTTTAATTATATTTGGAAACCCTTTAAATAGATCAAAAATGAAAAGTCTGTCATCATTTATTCCCCCTCATGTCATTCAAACTCATTATTTATATCCAAGAATATCCAAACTTCCATACAATAGTGATTCAGGCTGTCAGGATCCAAAAAAGGTGTCCATACAAATTATAAGGAGAAATTGTTGTTATACTGAAAGTCATCTGATGCCACGTGATAGCTTTATAGCATCTCTGTTAATATTAAAAGATTAATCTGCTTAAAACACTTCTAACCCTTTTGGTTTCCTTCAGCAGAGCTCAAGATGTGGTGAAGGGTTTGGCTGGACTCCTGAAGCCGGGAGGAATCATGCTGTTCAGAGACTATGGCAGATACGATCTGTCACAACTAAGATTTAAAAAAGGTGATTGCTTCTGGATTCATTAAACTCAGAGTCAGTCTTTTCACTTCATTTGTCACGTGTCAGACCCTTGGTGTGTATCCTATTTAAAATGCATGTTAAACAAATTACATGGTATAAGTGCATACAGTATACACTGTTTTTCTCCCATACTCAGAATTGTCACTAGTCACATTAGCATTTTGTCTCTTGTACCTCTTCAACTACACCAAACCAGACACGTGCTTGATTAACTCACACTGGGTTTCATTTATCATTGTAATTAATATTATTACAAAGTCCATTACTACAGTGATTCTGTTTTAATTGATCTCCAAATCGTCAATACAGTATACAACACCATCAATATACGTCACATTATTTTGTTTTGTTTCCTTAAATAACTAAATGAGTTATGCCTCTTATTACACAAAACACCAGATTGTTTTTATTTTATTCTCATGACAGTCCCAATATTGTATTGTTGTGTTTTTGTAATATTGAAACTTGATTGATCGATTCTTGTAAAACCATGCATGACCACTTTTTACAGGTCAGTGTTTGTCTGAAAACTTCTATACGCGTCAGGATGGAACCTGTGTTTATTTCTTCACAAAAGGTAGAACACTTTCAGCAGATGTTGTTAAATTTCTTACATATTATTTTTGAATTCCATCCAGTTTATGGCTTGTATAAACACCTACTATACACGCTGAACGTTCTGATCTGTTTTATAGATGAGGTTCATCATTTGTTTTCTAATGCTGGTTTGGAGGAGATTCAGAATCTGGAAGACAGAAGGCTGCAGGTAAACAGAGGAAAGAAGGTGGTAATGCACAGAGTGTGGATGCAAAGCAAATACAGAAAACCTTATCTGATTCCAGCATCAGTCTAGCAGACTAAGCTCTCAAAGAACTGGGCTAAAAGCCTTCACTTGAACACAAACTCCTATCAAGATTTTGAAGGACATTTCCTTTGTGATAGACTTCAAGTATAGCAAATGATGGAGATGACATTATAAAAACACCAAGAAAGAAATCCATTTTTATACTCCTTTTAACTTCCGATGTGCCTGTACTTAATGTACTTGAGTGAATTACTAGAGTCCTGAAATTTAACAATAATGTTCTTCTAAAAGTCACTTTACATGTCATTTTACCACTGCATTTAATTTAGAAACATACATAATATGATTTAATTGTAACACTTTACAATAAGGTTCCATTAGTTAATGTTAGTTATTGTATTAACTAACATGAATAAACAATGAACAATACATTTATTACAGTATTTATTCATCTTTGTTAATGTTAGTTAATGACAATAGTCATTCATTGTTAGTTAGCATATTACGTCACAGTGCATTAACTACACAACTTTGAATGTAAACAAACACAATTTTGATTTTAATAATACATTAGTAAATGCTGAAATTAATATTAACTAATTTTAATAGATCCTGTAGAACTATTGTTCATTCTTAGTTCATGTTAACTAAAGTAGTTAACTAACGTTACCATAACTAATGAACCTTTATTATAAAGTGTTATTTTTTTCTCATGATTTTGTGTACTACTATACTGTTTTAGTATTTAGCTCCTAATGCATGGTTTCTTCATCTGGAGCATCAGTGAGTGTTTGAACCTTCTGTAATAGTTGCATATGAGTGCCTCAGTTGTCCTCAGTGTGAAAAGATGGATCTCAAAAAATCATACAGTCATTGTTGGAAAGGGTTTAAATACACAAAAATGCTAGAAAACCAAAGAATTTGTGTGACCTGAAGGATTTTTCTGAAGAACAGCAGGCCGTTTAACTGTTCAGGACAAACAGGGGACTTATGAACAACTATGACTAAACAAAAAACACAGCTGTGGATCATTCAGTTAACAATCAAGCAAATGTAAACTTTTGAACAGGGTCATTTCTTATAAATTCAACTACTATTTTCTCTTGTCGACTATATGTAAACATCTTTTATGCGAAATGTCTTATTCAGGTCAGTACTAAATAAACAGTCATGCATTTTGTATGATCCTTCTTATTTTGGTAAAAATAATTAACTTTTTTTAATGATTCTGAAACGGGAAACTTTTGACCTCAACTGTATTTGCTCATGCTTTTATAGAATGGTTTGTGATGTGGTATGTTTATATATTTTTTTTTATTTATAATGTACATGTTTGCAGTTGCAAATTGATTTTTCAAATAAATAAATTTGTTTTAAAAAATGTCTATTTCACAAATATTCCCCAGTCATAATAATTATGTGTATCTCAGTATGTTATTGCATGTACAAATTACATTGCATAAGATTGCATGAGGTTTGATTTTTACCTTGATATTGATTTGTCTGTCAGTCATACATAGATAATTATAGCCATGTTTCCATAGGCGTAACCATGTGTGTGATGGAAATGAAGTTGAGACTGATGGGACAGTAATTTCTGAGTGGCCCCCACCATCTCATTTTCATGGGATGAGTGTCAAGTATCGCGATAGTGTTTCAAGAAGCAGCTTCATGTCTTCATTTCATCTTTACCCCCTTCAGTAGCAGCAGCAGGCGCTTCTAGACGCACTGCAGAGGGCGATGAAGGTTTGTGTGTCTGTCCCAAGTGTTGACAGCCCCTCCTCCCCCGATGAAAAAAAAAAACATCATCATTCACTTAACCTCCCACATTTTGTCTGATGTCGTTTGCGTGGACAGCTGATTGATGTTTTGCTCTATGGTTCTCTAAAGTGGCTGGATGAGTGCGCAAAGTAACAGTGGAAGTTTGGAGGGGGCGCCATCTTAGCTCCAGCAGCAGCAGCGGCGGCTCCCGAGCGCGTCCCCGGCGCCGTACTCACACACATACACACACAGTGCGCCGCTCGCACCAGCCAAAGAAGGTAAAGTATGCTTGTTTAATTCTTATAAGTTTGTAGTTTTGGATAGTCGAAGCGCTTTGGTGAAAGGTTCCGCCAGTCGAGTTAAAATCAGGTTAAAATTACTCGACCGACTTGGGTTACGAGTTACAGTATGAGGTTAGCAGGTTGCGGTCGGGTTAGCTTTTTTAGCTGGACAGCATTCTAGCTAATCTGCTAGCTCGGTATTGGCTGACAAGCGTGTTAGCCTCTTAGCATGCTAACGTGTTGGCTAGTTAGCCACCTAGCTTGTGCCGTCAAAACGAATTGTGTGTGGCTAGCGTGCTAGCATTTTAGCTGGTTAGCATGGAAACCTCATTCAGTTGAGACTAGCGTTTTAGCATCTTAGCTTTTGGCTAATTAGCATCATAAGCTCATACTGTACTACAGTGCAACTGCTCAGTATGAGCTCCAGCAAGTCCGAATAAGAAATAAAGAAAACGTCCATTTGTAATTTGTTGTTTTAAAACACGCATGTGGTATTTGGCGATTTGATATCGCGTTTAAAGATTAGGTTGGGAACTGGCGATTTGGGTGAAAGATTTGAGGTTATAGTGAGCAGGAGTCAGACTTGGAGACTCTGGTTCATGATGGCAAACAGTGTCGCTCATGGAGCAAAATGGATTTGTTTTGTTTTCCATCGCTCGTTTTGTTCACTTTTCTTGTTAATCCACTTGTTAGTAGTTGTTGGACGTTAGATTTTATCGCAGTGCATGTTTGCATGCACATATGTGTCCTAAAGCACGCTGAAACCTTCAAACACACATAGTCACACCGAAGTGTTATTCTAACAGTTTGGGCTTGGTCTTGGTGTAATGGGTGTAAATTTGGCATTGTGCCTGTGTTAAGGTGTCGTCCACTTCCACACATATGGCATTTAGGATATTATTGGAGTTGTTGGCCAGTTGTCAACTTGTGTCAGTGCACACAACTGACCTTTCATCCTGTCACCGAGCATTACATCCTAATACTAATGTGTTTGTCTGTCAACATGCCTAAAAAGGAGATCATTTTGCTCTAGTCTTTCCATGCTGTTGTTACTGCATGTGTTGTTTTCATTGCAAAGAGACTAAAGATAAGTGATATCCCCCCAGGGTGATGTTTAGGTGAGAACCTCTACAGAGCTGTTTAACTGCAAGAAAAGAGATTGCAAACTAGCTCTGAGGTCTAGCACGAACACAAAGAGTTGTTTATTGAATTTTTAAAGTTTAGAGGTTATATTTATTTTTATTGATTTATTTAATTTATTATGGATGCATATAATAATACATGGAAAATAAAAATATGTTTGTATATACAAAAGTTATGGCATAAAACGCAAAGTAGCTGCTTGATTGACAGCATAAGTATGTGTCAGAAACAGGTGGACAGTGTGCCTGTGAGGAGCAGAGAGCTAAAATGACATCCCTGCATTGTAAGGGTTCACCCGGGTGCATGTGCAGGGGCCTGAGAGCAGGAGACCCGTGCAGAATGTCAAGGAAATGATGCCTCTTCACTAGAGAGTGTATAAAGGACAAAGAGCAAGAGGGAGCATTGAGTATTAACTACCCTAGTCCTTGAGTTGTGTTGTCTTCTTTATTTTCATACTGCGATGTGGAAATGTAATTTATCAAGCTTAGGTGATGCTATTAAGCTGCATCTGTTTACTGTAGCTGTATCTCCCAGATGTGTTGTTTTTGAAGTATAAACGGATTATTTAGCACTCTTGAAACACATCCTAGTCCTAGGCTGCTCAAAATAGCCTCACCTTCTCTCGTCGGCCTCCATTAGGAACTCTAATGATAAAGCTCCCCTGCAGTCCTGTCTATGTCCTGGCCTGATAACACCACTGATCTTTGCACTGCCATTTTGTGTCAGTGGGAATGTGCTGGGCATCCATGTTGGCTCTTGGTCCTCCAGAGAGAGAGGGATAAGCCTGGTTAAAAGACTGCAGCCAGACACTATGCTGCCAGAGAGAGTTTCATACAGCAGTGTCTGCTACAGGGAGCTGCTCGCTTCTTTTATACTGTTGTTTCAGTCCTGTTCACAGCATGATGTTACACAACATGTTTTATACAGTAACACATAATTCACAGCTGAAATGCCGATCTGACAGTGGGGTAGATATCTGATAGTAAAAGTCACATTTATCTATGTAAACGTGTTTATTTAAAAGTTGTTTCAAAGCAGTTTTACAGTAATGAACAGGAAAGACCGCACTAGTGTTGCAAAATTCTGATGTTAGGAATCAATAAATTCAGTTAGAATTCTAAAAGAACTTAAAGGAGAACTCCACTTCCAGAACAACAACTCAAAAATAATTTATTCACCCCCTTGTCATCCAAGATGTTCATGTCTTCAGTCGTGAATAAATTATGTTTTTTGAGGAAAGCATTTCAGGTTTTTTCTCCATATATAATGGACTTCATTGGTGCCCTGATTTTGAGCTTCCAAAAAGTTTAAATGCAGCTTCAAATAGGGCTGCAACGATTAATCGCACAATGTCGTGAGGCGCGTTTAGTCAATGAAGCCGGTACTTTGATTAGTAGTAAAGCTCCATCACGTGCGTTCAGCTGAAGCGGCAAGTAATACATTGACTAGACGCGCCTCACGACATCGTGCGATTATCGTTGCAGCCCTAGCTTCAAAGGGCTCTAAACGATCACAGCCGAGGAAGAAGGGTCTTATCTAGCGAAACAATCTGTCATTTTTTTTCTGGAAAATAAAAATTTGTATGCTTTTTAAGCACAAAAGCTTGTGTAACACAGGCTCTGGCATGCGCATTCACATACTATTGGATCATGTCAAAAGGTCATGCGGAACAAAGACTAAGAAAGTGCACGTAAGTCAAACACTGTTTACAAACAAAAAGGTACAACGATGTCGGATTCTGAAGTTGTAGGAAAATAACGTGGAGTTTTTCGCCATACTCTACCTTTTTGAGCCGGAGTACACAGACAGTGAACTTGTTCGAAGGTGTGATTCGTAGTAGTGATGAGAAGTTCAGATCATTTTACAGGCTCTGACCTTTGAGTCTCGTTCAGCAAAATTAACGAATCAGCATCACTTGACAGCACCATAAGATGAACGAACGACTCGAAAAACCCGAAGACTCAAAACAGCTAAACTAATTCCAGTACAGAACCTAATAGGATGTTGAATGTGGAATGAACGAATCGTTCAAAAATGACCCATGGGCGCGCATCCCTGAGCCTGTGCTACACAAGCTTTTGTGCTTGAAAAGTATACAAATTTTTATTTTCGAAAACAATGATTGATCGTTTTGCTAGATAAGACCCTTTTGTCTCTGCTGGGATCGTTTAGAGCCCTTTGAAGCTGCATTTAAACTGCATTTTGGAAGTTCAAATTCGGGGCACCAGTGAAGTCCATTATATGCGGAAAAATCCTGAAATGCTGTCCTCAAAAACCATAATTTCTTTACGACTGAAGACAGAAAGACATGAACATATTGGATGACAAGGGGGTGAGTAAATTATTTGTAAATTGTTGTTCTGGAAGTGGAGTTCTCCTTTAACTTAAGCAACTCTATGGAAGACTATAGTTTCATTATTCATTACAATTCAGTTCATCTGTGTTCTTATTCAATAGTTTCCAGGACAGTTAAATCAGTAGACCAGTAATGTTAGTAAAATGACCAGTAAAATACTTTTAGGGGCAAGACCTTGTGGTAAACCTCTCCAGACTTTCCAAGCAGTCAATTAAATGTCACTTAAAAAGGACATTTGTGTTGATCCTAGTTATGTTCTTCGTGTGAACGTTGACTCATGTTGACATTTTGTTGATAAAAATAATAGTAAAATTATTATTTATTATTAAATATTATTATTATTATTATTATTATTATTATTAAAGCTATTATTTAGCTGGTTTATGAGGCAAAACTTCTTATCATTCTCATTTTATTTCTAAAGCATAATTAAGCTTAATTAAATATTTAATAATATAACAATGCTATTATTTAAAAAATGACTAAATATTACATTATCCAGCACATCTGTTTTATTCCAACTAAAATGGATTTATTTGTGTCTTCATTTTAAGCAGTGTATTGATTATTTAACATTACAAACCTGATAAACTACTACTTTGTGAAATGTTGCACAACTTTTCTTTGAAACATTCGCATCCTTTGGAATTTTACATCAAGTACAGTTACTACAGTAACATTCTGACACTTTTAAAATATGACTAATCTGTCCAAATTCATCTGAGGCCACTAATTGTTTAAAAGAAATATGACAGTCAGTGTTAGGATTGAGATATTCTTTGTCTTTTCTTTGCGACATGGTGCTAGAGTGTCACAAAGAAGTTTTCACTCTGTCTAAGTGACACTGATTAAATAATCTCTTGTATTTATGAAGTCAGCGATACTAACACTGTCTGCGTCTGCTCTCATTTAATTTAGTGTCTGAGTGGGTGGGAGTCTCTCCAGAATGGTTATCATTTACACAGTTGCAATAAATGTTTTATTGTGGCTGTTTAAACATAAACTCTATGAACAAGCATCATAAAACACATTTGTACTGTGGGCGACATTAGTCCTTTGAGACATTACTTTAGCTGTATGTAAAGTTCTGCTTGATGGTCTTAGCCTCAGGGAGCACAGTCAAGGACCGTTCATGGAATATCTGATGCATGTTCCACACAAAAATGACAAGAGCTTCCTCAAAATCTCAAACTCCAATCTGATTGGTTGGCTTTATGCAATGCCACAATGCACAGTCAGTGTTTCTGGGGAAAAAGTATTTGATTTGACACATTATGAGCTTCATGGATTTCAATCATGGAAAGATATTCAACATATTTTTATTTGGCTTTTTGTATATTTGGTTGATATTTGTTTACTAGTAGCAAATAAATGCAGAGGACCTTATTCATCAAACACAAGCAGGATTAATTTTTCTGTGAGTTGTTTTTAAAGCCGTTAAATTTTGAAAGTGTTGGTTGAAACAAGGATGACATGCATGATAGGGCATCATTATAAATATACTGTTTCAAATATTGAGGTTTATTGCTAAGTCCAACTAAATTCATTTAATTTTCTTAACAAAACTGGCGTCTGTCCATTGAGAATAATGCAGGCGGAAATTCCTTTACGCTACTAATCGGAGCTGGAAGCGATGAAACGCGGACTGTGATAAAGGTCTATTTGCGTATAAATAATGACAGAACTTTCGTTCTTGTTCTCTTAAAGAACAATTTTGAATTCTACATGGCCATATCTGTGAAGGCAACTGTTTTGATGCCATTTTCTTTTCGTCCTTCAGACCTACCTGCATATAATGCCTAATCCAGTGGTGTTTATAAGTGCAGTGCTGCTTTGTGCATCTATAAACTTTTTATGTAATAAAATGTTTTCGTAGTTTGTGTTGTCCCTTATCAGTGCAAAATTATCACAAATTAAAAAGGATTCATGCCAATATTGTCCAAAACCCCACTTTTTTAGGGCGTTTCCAAACTTTTGGAGGGCAGTGTGTACAAATATATTTGTATTTGCATTTTGAATGTAATTTGGCAAAAAAAAAAAATGCATTAAATGGGTTTAGTTTTCTAGTTTTTCTAGTTTATTAATGTATGCAATTTCAGCAATAAAAATTTACATTTTCTAAAAAGGAAACAAATTAGTTGTTTATTTTAAGAAACCTATCTTCTTTTCTCTTGTATATTTAGTATTACTTTAAAATGACTTCTTATCTGATTACTCGATTAATCGGTAGAATAATCGGTAGAATACTTGATTACTAAAATAATCGGTAGCTTCAGCCCTAGTCCAATTAATCAACTGTGATCAACTCCTCACCTTTCTCTAGGGATAAAAGGAGGAAATGTGAGGTTTAACAATTTAACAATTAATTTCTAATCAGTTTATTTATTTGTTGGTCAAAACATGTATTATATGAACTGTAAAGTTGTTTAGATCACCCTTTTTATGGACATTTTACAGGTTTTTCATTGGTCCAGAGTTTGCAGGTGTGAATGTTGTGTTCTCAGTCCCATCGTGTGACGTGACATTTCTCAGGTTTCTCTACGTATCTTGTCTGAGCGTCATGGCTTTCTGTGTCACTGCAGAGCAGATCTGCATTAGTAGTTATAGCGGCACTAGTACGTGTGATTTTGTGTTACGATGTGTTGCAGTGTTAAACAGCCATCACTAGTGTTACACCATATACTGTTCTTGTCATTTACACAGTAAATTAATCTTTATGTGTTTAACTTTTCGTTTGTGTCAGTCTGACACTAGCTGTAATCCTGTATTCATTTCTCTCTTGAATTTCTGTCTCCAAATATCCCCTGATGTAATCCTGTATGTCTCAGGGGTGTTGTGTTTTCTCTCCTTATTATATTTGTGTTCTGTCTTTGTTCTTTCCAGAGAAGGAGAGAAAAACCAAATGTGTGTGTATGTGTGGTCACCCACCGGTGAAGGAGTGTGGCATCAGATTCTCTCATGTCTGTATGTGGTTTGGTCCAGCAGTATTATTCTATATGAGAATCATTGATCAGTGTGAATACATGTTAGTTTCAGCAGTGCCATCAGTCAGCCACCTCATGCTTAATTTGACACTGCACTCTCAGAATTATCCGTTTTTTTTTGTTTTTTTTTGGTTGTTGTTGTTTTTTTCTTAGAGCAATTCTGTCATATGATTCAAATTACTGGAAGTGAATTCTATAGTGTTGAGTATATAGTATCGTGTTTAGAGCCGCTCTGGTGCTGTGCAAGAAAGACTCTAGGGTTTTGATGAGTCCCAGTTGAGGGAGCGAAATGCTGTTTATTTTTCTAGTTTGTTGATGTGGGGACACATGAATATGTTATCTGAGATTGGTAATGTAAAACAGAGTGATATGATGTTATTACAAGGTCATCTTGCAGCGTTTGACCACTAATATCAGTGCTGTCACTAGTGGTTTTTGGTTAATTACTGGACAAGTAATTACTACTGGTCAGTGTTATAAGACACAATTTCAAATGAATAGATATACTGTCTAAAATGAAGACAGTCAGATTGAGAAACTTTTATTGATCATTAGAGTTAAAGAGGTCAAAAGGTAGAAAATCATTAGAGTCAAAAGGTACCGGGTTCGGTACTTTCGGTACTGAAACTTTAAAAACGTCCATTTCCCGCTCACATTTTAGCACTGTTGAGCCGATTTTTAAACATGGCTGATTGGCCATAGTGTTTACGCACTCAACAGACATGACTGTGATTGGCTACAATGATAAGCGCTTCACGCTCCTCACCGAGCGCTCACACATAAGCACAACGGGAGCATTTGAAAACCACACGTGTAAGTGGATCCCTAATACATCTGCATATAGACAGATCCACTGACAGATGCGGCTTTCAAACGCTCCCGTTGTGCTTATATGTGAGCGCTCAGTGAGGAGCGTAATGCGCTTATCATTGTAGCCAATCACAGTCATGTCTGTTGAGCGCATGAACACTATGGCCAGTCAGCCATGCTTAAAAATGGGCTCAAATGTGAGCGGGAAATAGACGTTTTTAAAATTTCAGTACCGAAGGTACTGAACCCTTTACCTTTTGAAAACCCTATTGATCATGTTAAAGGGGTCATCGGATGCTAAGTTCACTTTTACATGTTGTTTGAACATTAATGTGTGTTGGCAGTGTATGTACAAATCTCCCCTATAATGATAAAAATCCATGCAGTGGTTTTTAATTAATCTGTAAAAATAATATTCCCTTTTTCAAATCGAGCCATTCTCAGATGCCTGTCAGTGTGCCGTCACACAGACAGAGGCAACTCCCACGATAGTTGATTGACATGAGTGTTTTACCTCAGATCAGCTGTAACAGTCCACCCTCTTTGTTGTAAGTTAGACAAGAATATCTCCGATTGAGCGATTGAGGTGTTGTGTTGCTGGATGTAATAATGAACATAGTGGTCATCATTTACTCCCGACATCTGAGCCGCTGAAGATGCAGTGGATTACGTTTGTTTGTGAAGGGAATGCGCCTCCTGATCTACATATATCCGTCTATGTTCGCGCAAATCATTCGTGATCCAGCTTCACTTACAGCAGAAGTGAGTATAAGGGTTTTTTTTTTTTTTATGAATCTTTGCGATCGCCTTTCCTAATAATGTGCTAGTTAGCAAGTTGAGTGGCTAAACGCAGCTAATGTAAACAGGCTCGTGTCTCCACAGAGAGAAGAGAGGGGCGGGGCGAGCAGAGCTCGTTTGCATTTAAAGCAACCTCGACCAGAATGAGATGATTTTTGCAGAGCTGATTTTGGCAAGGTAAAAAGGGTGTTGTTTTACACAACCATTGAGAATTTTTAACCAAAGTATATTATAGACTTTTCATTAAGACCTTAAAGAATCATATCAACTTGTGGAAAATGGGTATCTGATGATCCCTTTAAAAGTTAATGTGATTGTCTACTAGGGGTGGGAGTCTTTCCGTCTTTCATGATTTGATTCATATCAATTCTTGGGGTCATAATTTGATTTAAAATCAATTCACAATTTTTATTTTTATTTTTTATTTTTTGTGCACACTGGACATCAAATGTACCAGTATTTTAATACAAAAACATACCAGTCTATAGGATGGGTGGTCCTGACTTAAGAAATCAGTGTTTCCTATTAACTATAAACTTCCTAATGAATCCCATTAGGGATGTGTCTGAATCAGAGTATGTGAGCGGAGTGGAGCGGCAACAATTTCCCCTCCGTGCTCCAACCATTTAATAATCACTCCGCTCCGGATTCACCATTTCCCACTCCCTGCTTCACTCCTCGCTCAGCTGATCAGGAACACCGCTCCACCTTCGGCTAAAGTATTTCAGTATGTTTTGAAATATCACATAACATGTATTACAATAAAGTAAAACAAAATAAAATACTTGGGGAGAAGTTTTGTGGCTTATTGGACCGCTAGTGTGCAAACAATTTTCCTACCACATTCCTATCAAGCTTGTTACATGGTTGTCAGCTTAAAAAAAAAAAAAAAGTATCATCTGTTTTTTTCAGTGCAAATTTTGTTTGTAATAGATAAAAAAAAAAAAAAAAAAAATAGTTCATTTTTGTCATACAGATGAAGCAGATTAGATTTGATTGAATCCAATATTGAGATAGCAGCTGCGTGTGTAAATAAGTGTTGTACCTGTTTAAATCATGCTTTTATCCGAAAATATTCAGTATCTAGAAGGAGCAAAAATTCCTCAAACTATCCTCCTAAACCTCCCGCTCATGTATATTGCTGTTATTTATAATCTTCACATTTTTTCTGAGCTCATGATCCATCTATATCAAGCTAGCTGACTATGTTTAACACGTGAGTTCTTGCTAAATATGCAGTTATATTACGGGTAGTGGAGCGCTCTTGGAGCGAAAGAAAACTACAGCGCTCCGGCTTTTAAAAAATAAGTTTCTCGCTTCGTTCAAAATCACACCACTATGCTCCGCTTACATACTCTGGTCTGAATCTGACGATACGTTGTTCAGAAAAGAAATTACATGTACTACGAAACCTCTAAATACGAGATGGGAGGAAAACCTTTTCTCACAATTATATCATTGGGTAATTATACTGTATATAAATTGTGGTCATCAGGAAGCCATTATTAATATGTGGGGCTTTGAAACCTTTTGAGTGTGTGCTTGCGTTTTACTATCACTTTCAATATTTACGATCACACAGAGTGGCAGTAGGCCTAGTTACCAGATATTTTACAAGATTAGATGTTTGTCATTGGACTCTGCAAATCATTCGCCATCATGCTATCTGTCATCTCACTTTACTCTGTCTATGTGGTAAGTGAAATTATGTACTCTAATCTAATAGGCTACTGCTAGCAAGAGGCTAACTATGTCCCTTTAGTGGGTCCATAGAACATGTTTTTCGCTTTCCGTCCCTTTTCCAATGCGGATTCACTATTTGGGTACATTTCTACTTCCCATAACAACAAAAGATCAATGTTTTTTCATACACTTGCCCTCGCTGAAAACGGGGCAGGATGTATTTATTTTTCCTCCTCCATTGTTGTTGTCGTTTTCTGACAAAATCGTACTATTATTATTAGGGTTGGGTACCGAAACCCGGTGCCAATACGGCACCGGTACCCATGTGACCGGTATGTACCGGACCGAATCAGAACGCGAATTTCGGTGCCACTTAAATGCCTGAACTGTCGATTGAAATATTTGTCTTCTGGTGCTATGACACGGATGTAGAAGCATTGATTCATCAACATGCATGATCGCTAGTTAAATTTAAATACTGCATTCATGGGGTGTCGGAATGATCAGAACATTTTTTTACTGAATGAGAAAACTCGGGAAAGTCGGAAAGCTTTGATGATAGAAATCCAAGACATCTTTGTAGTTACTATCCATTTTCACTTTTCGAATTAAAAGCACAAATCGTCTGGAAATGCATCCGAGAAGCGCGTGAATGCTGCAACTATCGTTACACTTGCTCTGACTGCAGCAGGTGGTTTGCCGTTAGCTTAGCGAGCTACATTAAACGCGTCGAACTTAAAATGCCAAAAACTAAACATTCTAAAGTGTGGCTATATTTCACGAGAAATGATTCAGACACTGCGACGTGCAGCAAATGTTTTACAGCAGTTGCGTGTGAAGGGGAAAACGCGTCAAACCTCATGAAACATTTGATGGTATGTGGAATAAAGTTGAAAGCAGAGGGATGCGCCGTGTTTGACAGTTTGCAGACATCAGCTGGAGAGGTGTCGTATTTTGCCAGAATATGTGATGCGATCTAGGAAAACCCAACACATGGTGAAATTTTACCTTTTTTTAGGTTTTAACACCATATGAAAGCTGCGTTCAGGCCCCTTTCCAAAACTTTTATTTTTTACATAACCTACGTTATGGCTATCTTAGGTTGGCTGATAGCGATGATTTTCAGGAATGGGATTTTGAGAAAAACGGCTTTAAAGTGAGACGGCTTTCACTTTCACTTTACGGGTTTAACGAGAGCTGTCTGTCAAGTTAGGAGCGCTACTGCATCATTAGACAAACAGACTAACGTTTGTTTTCCGTTGATCACCCATTTTATGTTTAGTAAATAATGCAGCCTACTTTGTAGTAAAAGCGAGCGCAGCGCAACTGTTCGCGCACTGTGATAAAACAGACTGTCATCGGACTCCTCTTTAGTAACTTCATCATCCGATCCTTCATCTCTGGATGTGAAATAGCCCGCAACATCATTTAGGGCACTGACATCACCAAAACTGAGCAGATTGAGACGAGTAAGATCGGTTACGTGAGCAGCTGCAGTACTTTAGACGGCGTTGTTGTGCTCCGCCATCTCACGATATTTAAGTAAGTAAGTAAATAAATAAATAAATGAATAAATTTGCTTGCCGTACTTTACACAGGACTGGTGGAGAATGTGAACTGATACGCCTTTACTAAATATGTTATGTGGTTTATTTTGATAGGTTAACTGTTTGGGAAAGCACCTCCGCAGCGCGTTCTTAACAGGAGAAAGACAGTCATTTCTGCTTGCTGCAATAAATTTCTATTTTTCTGCACTAAACAAGTCAATTTCGAAGAGATATTTTCAGAGATGGTAGACAAGATGTTATAGAATAATAATTTAATGAAAAACGAATTTCCTGAAAACGTCCCACCGCTACATCCGATGGGTTTTCCCAGATCTCATCACATATAGTCATATTTCTGCAAAAGAATTTCTGAAATTTTAAGCTGTTAAATTATTGTAGTTGGGTTAGGTGGCTTAGGTTTTATTGTTGTTGCGTTTTGCATTGACTTAATAATGTATAGTACTACTACTTTTTTTTTTTTTTTTTTTTTACTTTTAATACATTGTTCAATTTAAAGAACTTTTTTGTCCAATAAAAATATATTTTTGTGTCATCCACCACTTTGTGGCTTTTTTCAAAGTATCGGTTCAGGCACCGCTTTGGCACCGGTACCGTTTTAAAAGTATCGATTTGGCACCGGTATCGAAAAAACCCCAAACGATACCCAACCCTAATTATTATATTAATTTTGAAATGTTTGAATCGATGCACATAGCTAGAACACTGAATTGCGATTTCATATCTGAATGGAATTTATTTATTTATTTTTTCCCCCACCCCTATTATCTACACCTGTGGTTTCTCTGCTAGAACACAGGGTGATCTTGAGAAAAACTGACTTGATACATCCACCAAAAATCATCAACCCAATAGATTCAAAGACACTGAGCAAAATGAAGTTAGTTTGGAAAAATCACTATCACCATTTATTTGGAATTGGCGCTTGTTTAAATATTTTGTTATAAAACACAATGAAATTTATGTATCAGTTTTAAAAATGATGTTGGTTACTCATGTGGTCACCAATTATATTATACATTCCTATCAGTACAATCAAGTGGACTAGTAAACTACATCCTGTTTTAATTTACTGTGTCTCTAAATTTCTATATCTTACTCAAAGGAAATGGAACTATTTTAATCTAGTTTGTATCTATATGATAAAATTTTTAAAAGTATAAAAAACTATTTAAATATATAGGCAGACAAATGATGTGCCATTACTGCTTTTTGTAACCACATTAATATTTTGCATTTAGTTATACGTGTTAAATACTGGATGTTGTTAATTCATAATAAATGAGTTCAGCTGTAATGTTTAGCATTATGTTTGAACCTTCCCAATATTGCATGAGCTCTATAAATTCAAAGTGAGCTGCTTTGCGTAATACTGCTTTTTAAATGCATTTGCCCTCTAAATCGGCCTCCTAGCCATAATGGTATGTCAAAACAAATTTTTTCAACACTATATACCTAGGGCATTATGTCCTCAGTCTCCATTAAGGATGTATTCAATGTTGCAATAGAATTTGGCAGCGTAATGAAGATGCCTTCACATCAGGAGCACACCTGTGATGCATTAAAATTGTCTATTGACAGCTCAATACATTTTGGAACAGTGCACTTATGTGTGGGTATAATTAACAATATAAGTTTTACCTTAAAATTAAGTATCATGGAGGGGTTTTTTGACTACTCTCAGCAGTATACGAGTATTTCCCTGTGGAAGAGCTCCTCTGTGGTTCCTGCACTGTGCTGCGGTAACTGTGATTGGAGTAGAGCCGTAATGGCGGCTCATTAGAGAGAGATAATGACAGCAGGGTGAGCCCTGAGGAGCCCACCCGGACGAGAACGCCCAGAGAACCCTCGCAGCGACACTCGCTCCATCACGCCTCAGGGGCCGATAGAGAGCACAGAGGAGAATAGAGGATGAAGGACTGAGAGAAAAGCAGGAGGAAGTGGGCGATTGAAGGAAAAGCAGAGGGAGAGGTGGTAAAGAGGGATGGGGTGGCTTTTCGGAGACCGTAATCATGCGAACAATGGTATTTTTGTTCAAATGTCAGTTTTAATGTGTTTGTGTTGGGTGTACAGCAGCGTTTCACTGTAGTCTTCCTCAGTGCATGTTAACGTGTGTGCTCTCACGGATCCATATGACCGCTCATGTATGGACTGACAATGAGGTTTTTTCATGAAACACTTGAGGAATGTATTTGTTCAATTTATATGTAAAACCATTCACACGTGCACTACCTCTCAAAAGTTTTGACACACCTGGTTGAATTTGTTTTCCATTATCTTAAGCCAATCTACTTTTTTGCTATTCTCTCATTGACAAAGCTTGTTTTTGTTCAGTTAGGCATTTTTAAGCATAAAGTGCGTAATGACAGCATCCTAGCAACAATCTTTAACGCATCCTTTAGTATATAGTCAAGACAGCTGCAGTTTGACGTGGCTGAGAAAACTGCCTGAATCACCTTGGCTCACGCAACTGTAATATGCTGTTTTAAGTTAATGAGACCATAAAAATATTGATACAGTGAAAAATGTTTTGTTAGGACATTTCACTGTGACTGAAGTGCGAATATGTTTAGTTCATACTTGAAAAGCAGGTGCGATGAGAGTCACATGGTCAGCTAAAGCACATGGGAATACCATGAACAAAAATTAACAGGTTACGTAAAAAGATTCACTTAAGAAAAAATCGAGCTGAGTGATTCTGGGTAAATTGGGTTGTTGTTGTTTTTTTTTTTAAGGAAGTTGTGGTTCTCTTACTATTCTTAAGAAAAAAATAATTAGACTAAACAACTAAACAAAATCACATGTAGGCTTAATTTAAAGGTGAGTGATTCAGTGATTCAAGATTTACTTGGTTCATTACTGGATGAATAAGTGTTTTTGAATGAATGATCAAAGACATAACAACGTAACTGACAAATCTTTAACATTATTTGGAATGTCAAATTAACTTTCAAAAGGATGATTTACTCTATTTTGATCTCTACCGTACATATCAGAGTTTATATCCGGACTATGAACTTTTATCCCAGTACTTCTGTGATTATTTGAAAGTTTGTAACAGAAATAATAAACCGTGTGGTTGGAAAGACTGTGAAACTATTTCATTCATATGCATAACAGTGGCTCTCTTTAGGTCAGCGGCAGCACAAATGCAGATTTGAATGTTCAGATCACATTAGTATGACGGAAGAACGTTTGAGGAATCAAACGGATGAATCACTGTAATTTAGGAACAGAATCATGTTGGTATTTGAATCGTGTTTAATTAAAACAAGAAGTATCCGATTCCTGACCTTAAGTATCCGATTCTGGAATCGGAATCGATTTTTCGATACCAAACCCTACATATATAGGAGGTGTGCTGTGTCATTCACACAAATACTAAACACCATCATGGTAACACACATGATACTGAAATAATGCAATAAACATTAATTTAACAAAATTAGATGCAACATACAACCCTACATAACTGGTAAGTTAAGTAAAAACTAAGAACAAACAGTTATTTTCATGGAATATAACTGGGAATGTCAATTTACGTTTTTCATTTCCAAGAGCTGTATTTTACCGTAAATTACATGAAATGCCCATTATAGTTTTTTTTTTTTTTTTTTTTTTTTTTTTTTTTTTTTACTGTATGTAGTAAGGGAACCATTAACCAATGAATTTTTTTTTTTTTTTACTGTTAAAATCACGCTCATTTTTTACAGTGTAGGTCTAACAGTAATATTCAGGTACAGAAAAACTACAAAAACTGAGTAATCTATTGAGTAATAACTGTAAAATAACACTGGTTATTTACAGGTTTATTTATGGGGCTGTCTCTTTAAGAGCTCATGCACAAATCTAATACTTTTATGCATGTGTTTTGTTCATCAACTGTTTATATACTGACTATGTTTAATATAAACTGACTGTATTTATGTGAATACTCACCAAGAAAGGTATTTTGACATAATTTAGTATGTATTTAGCCTTTTATGTGCAATAAGGCCCAAAACATAAATCTGTAGTAGAACGCTGTTTCAGAGGCGGCTGTATGTGCATGTTTTTGGTGTGAGCGCACAGAAAACAAAATGATACTTTCCGTCATCTGTCCCAAGCGTCTTTCACACTGAAATATTTGTGGAAATGTGTAGAATTATGTGCAATACCTGCAATCCTGCGCTAAAATTCAAGACCAGTTATTTATGAGTTGTTTTATGAACTATTTGCACATTCCTTTTCGGCATGTTTCGTGAATACGGCCCAGTTTTTGTGTGTGCGCTAGGCATAAAAGATGAGAGGTGTGGATGTATTGCTTGGACAGAGGCAGATCTGATCATGAACATTGGAATAGTTTGAAACATGAAAAGACACCACAGTCTGTTTACATGGCAGAGAATCACGGCATCATTTAAATGCAGCCTTTTAATTTTGGACTTGGCTGTTCATTTTTCTCTTAATTATTTTCTATATTATATAGTGTTTTTTGAGGGGTTTTTTTTCTCTCAGAGTGCTTATTTTTATGCTAACTAGAAAAGTGCAGCCCATTTTTTTTTTTTTTTTTTTTTTCTTCTTCTCATTAAAGGATAAACTGGATGTTTTTGTGTCTCTGATTGTTGGTGTTTCACCTGTTTGTGATCTAGTTTTGAGTGCAATGTAAGCTCTGGGGGATGTTGTACCTGTGTTTGTGAACACATGACCCAAGAGATTGTTACATATGACCTCATGTGCTTTTTTTTTTTTTTTTTTTTTCTGTCTACCTATATGAAGTGATTACAAGCAAAGCATTTTCCAAGGCTGCACCACATCTAGACTGACCTATATGTGCATGTGTATGTGTGTTATCACTCAGGTGCTATGGAGGAGCTGCACAGTTTGGACCCGCGCCGGCAGGAGTTGCTGGAGGCCAGATTTCTGGGCGGAGTTAGTGGCAACACAGCAGGCAGCACTGGCAGCGCTAGCGGAGGAACCAAAGTTAGTGGCTGAGTTTATCAAACGCATATGCTTGCAAACAGTGGCTGTGTCTGAAACAAGGTAGTGTTGTTGAAAGAAAGCTCCTCTGTGGATCCCAAGGTCCCATTATGCTTAAGTTAGGATAACTATAATGCTTTGGTTTCTATAATTGTTTGGCAGATATAGTTGTAAGAAAAAAGGTTACATTTAGCATTTCAGACACCAGTTCTTTTTACCAAACACATAGGATGAAGTATAAATCAAGGCAATTTTAATTTTAGTAATGCTATTTTTTGGCTAAATAAATACAATTTATATAATTTAAATTTATATTAAATAAAAATTCCTATTGTAATATTTTGCTGTATAAATAAAAAATAGGAAAAATAAAATTTTGAATATAATTCGTTTTTTTTTTTTTTTTTTTTTTTTTTCATTGCAGCTGTAAAATTACAATACTGATATTTATGCGTTTCTTATTAGATTCATTTGAAATTGTTAAACTAACTTTTAATTTTACATTCATATATTTTGTATATATTTATTCAGTTTAATTGCTGCCTTTGCAAATCTGATTTGAATTGATTTGGAAATCGCACTAGGCCATATTTATTTTGATTGTGCAGTCCTAACAGGATGATACACAAACATTGCGTTTAGACGTGGCTTCTTGCCTCTGTATGGATGCTGCTTGATTTGGTGTTGTTTCAGACACAGCCAGTTTCATGGAAGAGGCTCAAAGTCTTTCTACTTTCATGATGAGTTTTTTGAAGAAATTGTCTTGTCTGAAAGGAAGGACATTGTGACTGTGAGGTTCATGTCAGGTTACAGTGGACCTCAGACTGAAACACAGTTCTCTTTTGCTGCGTGATGTTGTCTTGCTTATACAACTGTCCTCTCCTTGAAGTTGTCAAATAATTAATTCATAACACCTGCTGCATGAATACCTCAGATTCATCCGCCTGGCTCATCTGCATTGACTCATGTAAATGTATTTCTCTTGTACAGACCTTGACAAACAACGAATGTTCCAATCACAGTTTTGGTAGTTTGGGCTCCTCCAGTGATAAAGAGTCAGAGGTGAGTTTAGTTCTGTATGCTTGTAGCACCTGTTATATACTGTGATGTATTTCCAAACAATATTCAGTCAGAAATAATCATATGTCAAATGTGACCTTGGACCACAAAACCATTTAGTAGCATGGGTATATTTGTAGCAATAGCCAAAAATACATTGTATGGGTCAAACAATACATTTTTCTTTTATGCCAAAAATCATTAGGATATAAAGTAAAGATCATGTTCCATGAAGATATATTTCCTAAATATATCAAAACTTAAATTTTTAATAGTAATATTCATTGCTAAGAACTTTATTTGGACAACTTTACAGATTTTCTCAGTATTTACTTTTTTTTTTTTTTTAAACCCTTCTGATTCCAGATTTTCAAATAGTTGTATCTTGGCCAAAAATTGTCCTATCCTAGCAAAATGGAAAGCTTATTTATTCAGCTTTCAGATATATAAATAGTAATCCGTATAAATCTAACCTATTAATCCAAGTCTCCTGAAGGGACGCAATGCTTTATATGATTAACTAATTTAATTTATGCCTTTTTTATCACATTTGTGACCCGTCCTGGCAAAATGAGTCGGAATGAGCAAATTTTCAAAAATGAATTATTTTTACTTTCATCTGTTAAAATACCTTAAATGATATATGACTTGTTGGAATCGGGCAAAAAATGACTGAGCCATAGCCGGTTGAAGGCAATAGAGTCAGCAAAGTTGTTTTTGAGTAAAATTAAGTTGAAGTTTTCTGAATATTCCAAAGCAAAATCACCAAGCAACATTGCTTATTTTCCTCCAGTTCTTTACTTAGTAATGTTTACTATATTATTAATCACAATATAGCTATTTTTATGCCAACTTTGTTAGTAGATATAAGAAAAAAAAATGCAAATATATAGTAGTTTAATCAAGGTCAGTGAGTGATTCTGGTTTGTCTTTTAATGTTGATTAACATAGAGACAAATCTATATTAAGACCTACTGTAATGCATGGATCAAATATAATGTTACACATCAGATTTTTCCCCAACCATTAACTAAACAGTTATGTTAATTATGTTTTTGTGCATCTCACCAAGACATATTTCACAATTATGTACTTTATAGTGAGATTGCGTGCTCTCAGGCAAGCGCGTCTTATGCACGTGCTTTGCAAATGTCAGTCAACACGATCGCTTTGGTTTCCTCAGCATGGGTTTGAAAATCATATTTCACTGGTTGGACTGGTCATCAAAGAATTCAGTATGAATATTCACAAAGCTTGAATGCTGCACTTTGCAACAACAGACCTACAACTGTGCAGTTGTGAAAAGCAGCAGTCGTCTAGAAATGAGCCGAGAAAAAGGTACTCCTCTCAGAAAATGTACAAACAAAGATCATTTTAGATGTTTAATTACTATTTGGAGCATTGAGATCACTGGAAGAGGGTTTATTGAAATCATTTTTGTTAAAAGAAAAAACAAAAAAACAAATTCGACCAAAATTGACATTTTTCCCACTTCTTTTGCCTGTAGCTCATAATTAGACCATGCGCATTACGACTAATTTCGCCACCACGGGTCACGTATAAGCCTTGATGAATCCACATACACAGAGCACATCGTATATGGTAAATGCTATGTCAAACATGCTTGCTTGATGTGCAAGAAACAGGTTTGTTCTCACACGTCAAGCAACTATGATTGAGCTTCTGGATCAATAAATCAGTTCATATGGTGTTCTTTTATAATGTCTTTTGAAGTGTCAAAAAATTTGTTGAAATGGGATTTCAGTGGAGAGAGAACTATCTCCGATTCCATTAAAAATGTGGTGCACTGAAATGTTTTATTTTCTACCCTAACTGAAATTAAAGTGTTCATTTAACTGAAAACCCAATAATCAATTAATTAATCTAATTTATTAAATAATTAACACCCAGATAGAAAGTGTTTTATCTAAAGATTAAAATTGTACATAAGGCAGTTTTTATATTAACTTTTTTATTATATAATCATGTTTCTACTTCAGTATGTTGAAATGTAAACCTTTAAGCATTGAACATGCAATAGAGTGCATATATTTTGCAGAAAAAAAAAAAAATTCAACTAATGAGGTATGGACATGCAGTGGCTTCCTCTAATTAAGAATGTCTACATTTGTGTTTCAAAGATGAACAAAAGTCTAATGGGTTTCAGAGCAAGTGATTACCGAATTTTAACTTAGAAAAGTGGTGACTTTTTGTTTTCAGATCTTTTATTAGTGAATTTTGAGCAAGTATTTGTGTGAGTAAGTGTTCACTGGCCTTCGGGAGCAACACTTGTGAGCACAGCTTTTATTCTCGGTAAATCCCGGAAAGGAGATCTCCATCAGAAAATACTATTTCAAAATACTTTCACATAAAAGGTTGGCTTTTTTCATTGCTTATAGCAAGTAGAATCAACCTTCAGGATATTTATTTCCACAAAGGCATTTGTGCTGTAGGTGTTTTCTCGCCATGCGAGGAAGTGTGTGAATCACAGTTTGTGAGATTTGTAGACATTTTCTCTATAAGGACTGTGAATGACAGGAAAATAAATAGATCTGTAAAACAGTTAATTGTACACTGAAGCCAAACTGAGATCTGTAATGGATGCTCTGTTTCTAACTGCTCACGGTTGAGTCCTGATGAAAGCTGTTGTTAATAACTCAGTTCATAGTTCAGCAGATGGCGCAGAGACGTTCTGCTGTTTTCTTTGAATCAAAGCGTTACAGAGAAATTGATGCTGGTGTGTGAGTGTGACTCAGGCCGATGGGAAATGTTCCCTGTAATGAAGCTCTAGTTCTGTGTGCTGAGGGCTGTGCTTCTGCCTCATAGAGGATGCTGTGTCACTCTATGTGTGTGTGTGTGTGTGTGTGTGTGTGTGTGTGTTTAGGTTTCGTAGCAGACTCAAGCTGGGTTGGCATCTGTCATAACCCCCGATAGTTAAACCATCAGCAGGCAAAGCACTACACATGTGCGTGCACACACACATGAAGCAACATAGTAAGGAGAATTGTCCTCCCCTCCCCCTGCACAACACACCTGCTGTGACATAAATCAGAGCGAGAGAGAAGTAGGAAGCCAATGGAGCGAGTTATGAAGGGAGAGAGAAAGTGAACTGGGAGGTTGAGAACAAACTCCTCTCATGTGGCTGTGAGCTGCTTATTATGCCAGATGTCAGACACCTAGATAGTGTAGTTGCACACACACACCTGTCACACACATACTGCCACTGCCACTGCCACACACACACACACACACACACCCGTCAGACTTTCACTCACTCACAACAGACGCCAAAACCTCCATTACAGCCCCACCTCAGACTACATACACTAGATTACCCATAATCCCCCGAACGCTAATCACAGCCTCCGACACCTGCAGCCTGAAGCACATGACTCATTTAGTGCAGACTGATTTGCATATTCATGATGGATTTGAATATATGTATATATCAAGGATTTCCATTTTCAGTGACAGGAATGAAGATTATGTAATCTTTGTATTTCAGAAGTCTTCATGCAGTGAAGTGTCTTCCTCTATAGCTTCTATCAAATGAAGACAGACAGATGAAGAAGCACAGATTGTTCTCTTTTTTTTTTTTTTTTTTTTTTGATGCATTGAATTCTGTTTGCCTTTGTATCTCGTCAGCATCTTATATCGGAGCTTTAGTAATTGTATCACAGCGGTGGTAGATTTTCTCTGATGGCGAGCGTGTTTCTTTGTGTTGCTTGTTCTGAGCTTGTGGCCATTGTGACCCAAAAGTGCCAGTTTGGAGCGTGCAGAACATCAATATCAGGCTGTGCCGGCTCGTTAGGGCCACCGTGACATTCTGTCATTGTCACTGAGGGCTAATTATAAACACCAGCTTCAGTCCTATAGTCTGCAGCTCCTGACCCACTCGCATCTAAAAACACTTCCCTATCCCTCCTCTCCTCTACCTTTCCCTTATACTTTCCTTTATCCTGTTTCCTTTCATTTCTGCTCCTCATCCGTTCCCATTTTGTTTTCCTTTTTCTTTCATTCTCTCATTTTTTTTCATTCCATCCTTTTTCCTTTCATCTCATTTTCTCCTTTTCTTTATTCTTTCCCTTCATTTTTTTTTTTTTTTTATCCTTTCCTCTTTTTCTGGTCTCATTTCCTTTCCCCCTTCCTTATCATATCCATTTCTTTTTACCTTCTTTTTTCCCCTACTTTATCATTTTCCTTTATTTTCTTTCATTCTCTCTCTTCCTTTTTCTCCTTTTCTTCCATTCTCTTTTTTTATTCATTTTTTTACCCTTTCCTCTCTTTTTTCTTTCTTTCTCTCATTTCCTTTCTCCCTTTCTTAACATATCCTTTTCTATTTCCTTTTTCTTTCATTCTGTCTTCCTTTTCTCCTTTTCTTCAATTTCCTTTTTATTCTATCCTTTTTCCTTTCTTCTAATTTTCTCCTTTTCTTTCTCCTTTTCCCTTCTTTTTTTATCCTTTCCTTTCTTTTCTGTTATTCTCTCATTTCCTTTCTCCCTTCCTTATCATATGCTTTTCTTTTTTCCTTTTTCTTTCATTGTCCTTTTTCCTCCATTTTCATTTTTTTCTTCTATCCTTTTTCCTGTCATTACATTTTCTCATTTTCGTTTCCTTTTCCCTTAATTTTTTTTATCCTTCCCTTTCTTTTTCTTTTATGCTCTTTTACTTCCTCCCTTCCTTAATATATCCTTTTTTGTCCTTTTTCTTTCATTCTCTTTTACTTTTCTCATTTTTTCCATTTTGTTTTTGTTCTATCCTTTTTCCTTTCATCTCATTTTATCCATTTCTTTATCCTTTTCCTATGCCCTTTATTTTTTTTTTATCCTTTCCACTCTTTTTTCCTTTAGTCTCTCATTTCCTTTCTCCCTTCCTTATCATATCATTTTCTTTTTCTTTTCATTCTCCTTTTCTTCCATTTCCTTTTTTATTCTATCCTTTTTTCTTTCATCTCATTTTGTTTCCCTTTATTTTTTATCTATTCCCCTCTCTTTCTTTTTTCTCATTTCCTTTCCCCTTTCTGTTCATATCCTTTTCTTTGTACCCTAATTTTCTTCCTTACTTTATCCTTTTCCTTTATTTTCTGTATCCTAATTTCCTTTATTTTCTGCCTGCATTCCTGTATATTCCTCTTGTTTTTCTTTTCCTTGCATTCTCGTTTCCTTTTACTTCCCTTTTTTCCTTATGCTATTATTTTCCCATCCGTATTATTATTTCCTATTATCTTTTTAATCTTTTCTCTCTTTTCTTCCTCTATTGTCATTCTCATATTTCCTTTTTGTGCTCATTATCTTTTTCCTTTTCCTTTAGTTTCTTTCCTTATCCTTTCCTCTTTTTTCCTCATTTTCTTTTCCTTATCCTTCCATTTACCTCTTTGTATTTTTTATTTTCCTCATCCTTTTCTTTTTTTTTTAGTTTTTCTTTTCCTCATTTATATTTCATTCTCTCATTTTATTTTATTTTCCCTTTTCCTTTTCCTCTTCTCTCATTCTTTCTTCCTCTTTCTCTGTTGCAGGGATCAGATGGGAAAAGAGGAAGTTCTCCTGCGTATTCAGTAAGTCTCTCTGTTCCAGTCATGTGAGAATTGAAAAGAGACATAAATGATGCTTTTGGAGGCTCTTGGTTCAGTCACATCGGCAGTCCTCTCTTCGGAGAGACGTGATGTGGTTTCCAGAAACGCACTGGCCTAGCCCACACAAGAGTTCGTCATTTTATTTACGCTAAACTCAAATTAAGCTCAGATTATGAGAAATTAATATGAAGGAGCGATGTATAATAAACAGGGTGGAGTTTAACCACATCTGTTTTGGAGACTCTCTCTTTCTGTTTCACAGCTATGAAGAGATTAGCATTTTAATCAACATATAGATGAGCCAGCATTTCTTTTTTTAGATTAACTGTGTGTGTAGGACACAGTTTATCTCTTAATAGCTTTGGTGTGTGGGTATCAAAATCTGTGCTGGAGTTTGGTGGCAGACGTGGAGGTTTCAGTCCAAGCCAGTGAGCGAGAACTCCTCTCTGATCAGAATGCAAAGATGCCCTTGGCAGCACACCCCTCTTTGTCTGTGCTGAAAAGAGCAGGATATTTCTGCATCCTTTCCCCAGCGAGAGAGAAAATAGACTGTGATTATTGGTCCAGGCCCCGGATTATACACTCTCACATTAAGAGATATTCTTAGAGTCATTTAGACTCAAGAGTCATTAAATACTGTTTGAAGACACACAATATGTCTCGTTATACTCTCAGCTGATATTCAAAGATTGTACGATTTGCTCTCTGGAGACTGTGAATTTAAATGTGGTGCTCAGTGCTTGCTGAGGCCAGCGGTATTGTGCATCGGCTGCAAAATAAGGCCTGAATAAATTCATAACAAGAGGTGTATGAATGTAATGTCTCTCATTTATAGACTCCTGAAAAGAAGCACTCTGAATCATCACGGGGCAGGAAGAGGAAAGCTGACAACCAATCAGAGAGCAGTCAGGGTACACGCTTGAGTTCTCTCCCTCTCTCTCTCTCTCTCTCTCTCTCTCTCTCTCTCTCTCTCTCTCTCTCTCTCTTCCTCTCCCTCCCTCTTTCTGTTTTCTAGTATGTTCTTTACCTTTAGTATAACATGTTTAATCGTGTCTTTTTTTTTTTCCCCTTTTGTTTCATAGGAAAGTCTGTCATTCGGGGACCCAAAATTAGTGATTATTTTGATGTGAGTATTTGTCTGTAATTTAAGGGGAAGCTAATGAAAGCATATGATAAATCACTGGCATTGGCTTAATGAAAGCGTAACTAATGTTTCAACCGTATTTGCAGCATAGCACAGTTAAAATTAAATTTTCAACCAGAACAAATTTGTAAAGAAATAATGGAAGTGGACTTCATTTTATTTGTCCGGTGATTTGGATAATGTAGAGTGTATTTTAAATAAATAAATATAAAATATAAGTAATAAAATATTCCCACTCAGGCAGTATTGCTTACATCAGAGTCATTTCAGAGGTGGTAAAACATTTTACATCGATGAAAGACTTCTTTTTTTTGTAACAAACTGATAAGTCGATACAATAAGATTTTACTAATAAAATTAAATCAAATAAAAAGATATTATTAATAAAATTACATTTATTAAAAATGATAATGTGTTGGTTTTAGTTCTGTAGTAATGTATCATCTTTGTGCTACTAGCGTCACTAGTAGCATCATTAGACATGCTGTGAATATTTTTGCAATGATGTAGCATATTTTCAAATCGGTTTCCTGAATGCCTTCCATGTCTGCCATTGGTCTGATTTTTGTCTCTCCACATTAAGTTGGCATAGCAGAAAGTGTTTTAACATTGAAAATATTACGTAATCTCCTTTAAAGGAGAAGTCCACTTCCAAAACAAAGATTCACATGTAATGTACTCACCCCTTTGTCATCCAAGATGTTCATGTCTTTCTTTCTTCAGTTGTAAAGAAATTGTTTTTTTGAGGAAAACATTTCAGCATTTTTCTCCATAGAATGGACTGATATGGTGCCCCAATTTTGAACTTCCAAAATGCAGTTTAAATGCGGCTTCAAACGATCCCAAATGCGACTGTAAACGATCCCAGCCGAGGAAGAAGGGTCTTATCTAGCGAAACGATTGGTTAGTTTAATTAAAAAATACAATTTAAATAGTTTTTAACCTCAAACGCTCGTCTTGTCTTGCTCTATCTGAACTCTGTGTATTCTGGCTCAAGACAGTTAGGGTATGTTGAAAAACTCCAATCGTATTTTCTCCCTCAACTTAAAAAATCATTTCAAAATCATCCTACATCGCTTCAGAAGTTCTGACCCAGTCTTTGCAAAGTGAACATGCAAAAAAGATCAAACACCCTTAACAAAAAAGATAAAACAGTGATATAGGATGATTTTGAAGTTGAGGGAGAACATGAGATGGGAGTTTTTCAACATACGCTAACTGTCATGAACCGGAAAAAATCAGTCCAGGCAGAGTAAGACAAGACGAGTGTTTGACATGAAAAAGTATATGAATTGTATTATTTGTATGAAAATAATAGATAAGACCCTTTTTTCTCGTCTGGGATCGTTTACAACCTCATTTGGGATCGTTTGAAGCCGTATTTAAACTGCATTTTGGAAGTTCAAAATCGGGGCACCATATCAGTCCATTATATGGAGAAAAATCCTGAAACATTTTCCTCAAAAAACATAATTTCTTTACAACTGAAGAAAGAAAGACATAAACATCTTGGATGACAAGGGGGTGAGTACATTATATGTGAATCTTTGTTTTGGAAGTGGACTTCTCCTTTAAAAATGTTTCTGTCATTTATCCGTCCTTGTGTCATTCCAAGTGCAAATGGTTTTTCTTCAGTCAAATACAAAAGTAAAATAATTTTGCAGTGTCCAAGTTGCTGTTCCATGCTGTGAAAGCATATAATAACCAGCAGCTGTCAAACTCCAAAAAGGACAAAAAAAGAAAAAAAATCCATATGGTGTTCAGTGGAGCGGTGTCTAGAATTGCTTATGTAGATGGTTATTTAACACCATATAATTTGTTTATTTCCCTTTTCTATAGTTTCAAGGTGGTAATGGGTCCAGTCCAGTAAGAGGTCTACCACCAGTCATCCGTTCACCCCAGAACTCACATTCCCACTCTGCACCAGGATCCAGTGTAAGTCACACACTCAATCATACCCAGTTTACACCTGGCATTAAGAGCTCCCTTGCGTGATCTGATCACAAGTGGACAGGTGAGACAGACCACTAGTTATACTTGGTAGTAACATGCATCTGTTCCGAACACTTGTTCATATTTCAAAAGGAGGGTCTCTGATTGCATGACTCCACACATCACTGTGTTGTTCTGTTTCGAGCAGAATATTCATTATGATTAGTGGAGCGTCTGTTTTAACTGAACTTTGGATGCATGTTGCTTCAAGTTGATGTAAGGTGTGTAATGGTACAAAAAATATTTGTACCAAAAACGTTTGATACAGGTCTTTCAGTTGCATGTGTATTGAATGAATGCAGGATTTTTTTATCCACTGCATGTGTGGAATTTCTGTGTTCACAATGTGATTTGAAACACGAGTTTCCCTCCTAGGATGGGACAGTACTGTTTATCTTGATGCACTTTGATGCTGTGAACATGTCTGAAAAATAAATGGGAAATTGGAAAGATGCTAGTCTCCGTTAAACTACAAACTTTGCTGAACAAGCACCTGTGTGCACATGCATGTCTGAAAAAAAGACAGATAGAATGTGAGCATGATTCTGACTAAAATATACATTTTGCTAAATATTTAGCATCCGAAAGTGAAAGCACTTCAAATGTCTTCCCCCATGTACAGCAGCACCATGAACTGCAGTACTGTGTTTTGAAGCAGTATAGACAGACTTTATTTTTTTCACTGAGAGAGCCATACTCTGAAAACCACACTATTTAATAAAAACAAAAAAGAAGCAATTACCTGCTGTACCTAAAAGCATGCTGAACAGTGACTTTAAAAAGGTGCATGCTGAACATTTTTGTGTACCATTACACCAGTAGTCACGTTTCTGACTACAACGGTACTATGTGGGTTTGAGCAAAAAATATTTTTACTATTTACACCTGGCCACTTATGATCTGGTCATCCAAGACAGATGCTAATGCTCTGAATAATTTCAGTCCAATAATTGTGCATCATAATCAAGCACGTCTCAACACACACACTCCATAAACAGCTGACATTGTCACACAGGAACAAGCACACACTTACATGTTACAACATTTGTATATATTCCTAAAATACATTTAGCTCAGTCACAATATAAACTGCCTGTGTGTGCCTCTCATTACTACACAGTCTAATGTTGTACAATGTTGTGTTTCAGACCCGGCAGAGCAGCTCGTCTCCCACCAGTCTGTGTTTTGGAGACTCCATGATTTCCTCTAGACAGATTGCAGTCAAGAGTGTTCAGGTGGGACTGTGTATAAATGCACTTTCAATTGAATAATAAGAAGCTAATTTGCAGTCCATTTAGAATAATTACTATCAGTAGATTACTACAATCAATTAATTAATCAATAGTCAAGTTAACTACAAAAAAAAATAGATTTTTTTTTTTGTTGTTGTTAACTCGACACTCTTCTTGGTAAAAAAAAATTTTTAATTAATAAATACATAAATTATATATTTATAAATAAATAAATAATTTAGCTTTTTTGCAGTCATAAATGTATTTGAGTTTTATTTATTTTAAAAAAGTTTCTGGGATCATCACAAAACAATAAAATTGGCAAATAAAACGCATTTGAAAAGAAATTCACAAATAAATAATGCATGGAAAATTCCAAGTTTCCATGGTCATTTTGATGTAATCTTCATATAGCAAAAGGGAAAAAAGTGAAATCTGTGACTAATGACTGTAGTTGAAGAATGTCAATCATGAATATGTGTTTTATTGCCCCTGTAGACTGACTTGACTGTGGTAAAACTGGCCACTATAGAGAGCAATAAGAACCTGGACCTGGAGAAGAAGGAGGGCAGGATAGACGATCTTCTGCGGGTGAGATGAGAAACAAAAAAGAAGAGATGAGAAGGGAGAAAATTAGTTAATCTCAGAAATTATGTATCAGACCACTCATAATATTATTTAAAAAAATGTCTTTTTTAGTTTTCAGTTCAGATGCATTGAGTGACTGGGGTACATTCTGCTATCATTATTATGCAAACTTTTGACAAAATTAGATTTACTCTAAGTGGTTTTGATGTGATTTGATGTCTTTTTAACAGAAAATATTTAAAAAATACATTTCCTTTTCTCTGCAGGCAAACTGTGATCTTAGGAGACAAATTGATGAGCAGCAAAAGCTTCTAGAAAAGTACAAAGAACGTTTAAACAAGTGTATCACTATGAGCAAAAAACTTCTGATTGAGAAGGTGAAGAATCCTTGTGATATTTCAGAAATCAGTGTTTTATCACTTGAAAAAGACCCAGTGCTAATCTGTAAATGTCAGAATATTTTCAAAACAGTAAAAAGAATAAGAGGCAAATCAGATCTTTAGGAAGGTGTGTGTATTTGTCCAGAGCACACAGGAGAAGCAGGCCTGTCGAGAGAAGAGCATGCAGGATCGACTGCGCTTGGGTCATTTCACCACTGTGAGACACGGAGCCTCATTTACAGAGCAGTGGACAGACGGCTACGCCTTCCAGAACCTCGTCAAGTAAGATGCTTAATGAAGATTGACACAGCACAAACCCAAAGTATACTTCTGTATTTGCACATGCAGTCCTTTAAGCAAACACTGTTCTGCATGTGTGAACACAGGTGCACATCACAGATTTGCACATTACGATAACTTGACTTGTTAAATACGTTGGGCCAAAGTCCCTCAACAATCACGTCTTTGTCTTTACTCAAATTTTCACCCATTTTTAGTAGGTCTTTTGTAGATCCATGAGTGCATTAATAATTATTTATTTTTTTATTAGCATTTAGGTAAACTAGACCTTTTAATTTATATTAACTGTTTCATTTTCTGTTTTATTGCAGACAGCAGGAATGGATTATTCAACAACGTGAAGAAATCGAGAGACAGAGGAAACTGTTAGCTAAGAGAAAACCACCATCAGCCAGCAGCTCACAGTCACCCAGCACCAACTCTGAGCCCAAACAACGCAAGACCAAGGCTGTGAACGGATCCGAGAACGACCCTTTCCTCAAACCCAGCCTTCCTCAGTTGTGAGTGCTATAATACATTGCAGTTGTAATAAATTGCAGTAAAATTACCAGAATGTACCATCACTAACATTCACAGATTTTCACGTTTTCTCGCAAAATTATCTTTAAGCAGGAATATACACTACCAATTTTGGACACACTTGACTGACATCTTTTTTTTTTTTTAACTTTTTGATCTAAAGGCTTTTGCGTAAATGTTTGAAAATAGTTTTGTGGCCACATATAAATTCTATATGTGAATTAAAGATATATTACATTTACTTTTAGTCATTTACACTTACAAATGATGACAATGGAAGCATTCAAAATTAACAAAAGAGCGATATGTAAGTGCTATGACAAGTCTCAGTTAGCCTAAGGCTGTACATGTAGCAAGGTTTTTTATTTTTTTTTTATTGTATAATAAATAAAGAAAACAGATATAATAGAAAAAGGATAAAGCAGGCTAGTGTTTTTAGTGTGTTTTTGTTTGTTTGTTTGTTTGTTTATTAGTATAATAAAAAGCAAATTGATAAATACAAAAAGAGTAGATAAACAGATAGAATAAAAAAAGAATAGAGAAGCTAGTGCTAGAAGCCAAGTCTTCATTTACATGACGTTTCTTTCCACTATATGGAAAACTAACTTTTTGTCTGCTGCAACACACAAGTCTGTAAGTGAGTAGTGGAGAAATTGCATCAGCTCCTTCAGAATCATGTGATTGTTTCCAGTTCTTTGACAGTCAGATCATCCTACCCCATTACGTGTATGTAGGTTTTTAATCTTGTTTCTCTGATCTTTCTTCAGGCTTACTTTAGCTGAGTACCATGAGCAAGAAGAGATCTTCAAACTGAGACTCGGCCATCTCAAAAAGGTCAGTGCACAAGCTCAGTGGCTCCTGTATGATTCAGATCCTCATGCATTTCAGAACATGTAAAACAATTTAAATGGGGAAGGTAATCTCTGTCTTTGTTTTTGCAGTACTCCAAAAGAAAAGCATATACTTTTGTAGCATTATGAATGTCTTTACTGTTTCTTTTGTTCAATTTAATGTGTCTTAGCTTAGTAAAAGTATTAATTTCTTTCAAAAAGAAAAGGTAGCAAGGTACCGTTTTTTTTTCTGTGCACCTTCTAATCTCACTATCAGTAGAAGTGGCAGAATATCAGACCATGTGATTTTATACAGTTGTATGCGTAAGTTTGGGAACCCCTTGCAGAATCTGTGAAAATGTAAATAATTTTAACAAAATACGAGAGATCATACAAAATGCATGTTATTTTTTATTTAGTACTGTTTTGAGTAAGATATTTTACATAAAAGATGTTTATATAGTTTACCAAAAAATAGCTGAAATTATTAAAATAACCCCCTTCAAAAGTTTGAGAACCCTTGGTTCTTAATACTGTGTGTGGTTACCTGGATGATCTACAAGTTTTTTTCTTTTTTTTTGGTGATGGTTTTTCATGAGTCCCTTATTTGTTCTAAACAGTAAAACTGAGCACTGCTCTTCAGAAAAATTCTCCAGGTCCTGCAGATTCTTCAGTTGTCCATCATCTTTTGCATATTTGAACCCTTTCCAGCAGTGACTATGATTTTTGAGATCCATCTTTTCACACTGAGGAAAACTGAGGGACTCAAACACAACTATTAAAAAAGGTTCAAACATTCACTGATGCTCCAGCGCAAATGCGTTAAGAGCCAGGGGGAGAATTTTAAAATCAAGGTAAATTGTACTTAATTTGTCTTCTGGGAAACATGCAGGTATCTTCTGTTGCTTCTGAAGGGTAGTACTAAATGGGGAAAAAAAGAAGATATTTGAACAAAATAAGAACAAGTTTGACATCTTCTTCCTGTCCAAAAGTTTTCAACCCCTGGCTCTAAATGCATCCTGTTTTCTGCTGGAGCATCAGTGAATGTTTGAATCTGTTTTAATAGTTGTGTTTGAGTCCCTCAATTGTCCTCAGTGTGAAAAGTTGGATCTCTAAATTATACAGTCACTGCTGGAAAGGGTTCAAATATGCAAAAGATGCTGGAAAACTGGAGAATCTGCAGGACCTGGAGGATTTTTCTGAAGAACAGTGCTCAGTTTAACCGTTCAGAACAAACAAGGGACTCATGAACAACTATCACAAAGCAAAAAGAAAAACAGTCATAGATCATCCAGGTAATCACACGCAGTATTAAGAACCAAGGGTTCCCAAACTTTTGGAGGCGGCTATTTTAATCATTTCAGCTTTTCAGCTTTTTTTTTGTCTTCGGGACTATATGTAAACATCTTTTATATAAAATATGTTACTCAGGACAGTACTAAATAAAAAAAAAATAACATGCATTTTGTATGATATTTATTTTGTTAAATTTATTCACATTTTTACAGATCCTGCAAGGGGTTCCCAAACTTTCACATGCAACTGTATATGTGTATATAAATATATATAAATAAATATAAATATAAATGTATACATTTATGTTTGTGTTTTTGTATTCTTCATGCAATTTTGTATTTGTAGGAGGAGGCAGAGATTCAGGCAGAGCTGGAGAGGTTGGAGAGGGTGCGAAATCTTCACATCCGAGAGTTGAAAAGAATAAACAATGAAGACAGCTCACAGTATGTACCGACACTATGATGACATCAGCCTCTGATCTTTCTTTCTTTTTTTTCCCTGTTATTTTGTGTCATTTGCACTGGACATCGACTTCCCATATTAACAGCTGTTTGATGAGTTTAATGACTGTAAAAGGCCCATATTTTACACATTTGAAGCATTTTTACATAATGTTTTCTGCTTATATTTATTTGTTTGTTTGTTTTACCAAAAACATGATTTAGTTCTACATGATTATTTTCCACCCACCCTCCCTTTTTCTCCTGTTTCTCTTTTTGTTCTTTTGTATTGTTTTAATCTTTCTCAGATTCAAGGATCATCCCACCCTGAATGAGCGCTACCTGCTGTTACATCTGCTGGGCAGGGGTGGTTTCAGTGAGGTCTACAAGGTATCTTTACCCTTCATTTATAACGCAGACTGATATATGCTGACCTTTGAGAAAGAAACCTATCATTTTGATTCATCATTCTGCTCTTCAGGCGTTTGACTTAATTGAGCAACGCTACGCTGCTGTGAAGATTCATCAGCTCAACAAAAACTGGAGAGAGGAGAAAAAAGAAAATTACCACAAGTATGTTCCACCTTTTTGATGTTGTACAAGGAAATGTTCTCGTTAAATGCATCTGTGGCATGCTGCCCATCACCACAAGAAATAAATTAGATTTCAGATTGTATAAACAGAACAGATGCGAATTATTCTCTCTTACTTTATAGACGGGGTATACAGCATGATGGAAAGGGAAATAGATGCACAACCTGCTCAGTATGTTGTTGTGAACCTTTAAGATGGTCAAGATCATTCATCCAACAAAACATTAAAAAATATCTTTTAAAAAATTCTAAAAAAGTAGACAAACACAGCACTGACAATGCCTCGTTTTGATTTTCGGTTCATCCACCCTGACAGCTTCCACAGGAGCTGTATTTAACCCTGACAATTTCTTTAAGGTTAAAAAAGCTCTTTTTTTATTTTTAGAGCCCTTTTTTTTTTTTATTCACGATTGATATGTAGCAGGCTTGCGGGCTTATATTGTGGTGTGGGGACATTGTTATGTAAGGCTGTATTTCCATGCCGATTGGTATTCGGTGCAGAACTTCAAATGTCTGGAAATCTAGTCCGTCTGTCTCTCATGACGCTGGCCGCCTGGGTCTCACCTCTGTTGCCCATGGTAACCTGTGCCTCTCTTCTCTGCAGACACGCCTGTCGGGAATACCGAATACATAAACAGTTGGATCATCCCAGAATAGTAAAACTGTACGATTACTTTTCACTGGACACAGACACGTGAGTTCCAGCCCTGCAGATTTCACCTATCAACTATCAAAACACATCAGTGAGATGGGCACAAGTTACATGAGTGTTTCTGTTTCCTGCAGGTTTTGTACGGTTTTGGAATACTGTGAAGGAAATGATCTGGATTTCTACTTGAAGCAGCATAAGCTGATGTCTGAGAAAGAAGCTCGCTCTATCGTCATGCAGATTGTTAATGCTTTACGATACCTGAACGAGATCAAGCCACCCATAATACACTATGACCTCAAACCCGGTGAACACACATTGTCTTATTTTACTTTTCACAACTGTCTAACACACAGATATGCAAACTAGGGCTGTTAAAATGAGCATGTTAATGCAGGCGATTAATTTTTCCAGTTTAACACCGTTAAAAATATTTAACACACCCCCTTGTCATCCAAGACGTTCATGTCGTTCTTTCTTCAGTCGTAAAGAAATTGTTTCTTGAGGAAAACATTCCAGAATTTCTCTGATTATAGTGGACTTCTATTGTTCCTGCAAGTTTAAACTTTCAAAAAACAGTTTTAGTGCAGCTTCAGGGCTCTAAACAATTCCAGCCAAGGAAATTTTTCATAAAGTGTACAATTTATATACTGTTTAACCTCACATGCTCGTCTTGTCTGTTCGCTGCGACGCGCATGCGAACTCTGTGTAATCCGGGTCAATACAGGTAGGGTAGGTCGGAAATCTCATTTTCTCCTCCAACTTCAAAATCATCTTACATCGCTGTTTTAACTTTGTTGTAAAGGGCATTTGATCATCTTTGCACGTTAATTTTGTAAACACTGGGTCGGTACTTCTGCGGCAATGTAGGACAATTGCCCTACTCTAACTGTGTTGACCCGGAATCTGGATTACACAGAGTTCGCATGTGCATTGCTGAGAATAGACAAGACAAGCATTTGAGGTAAAACATTTTAATTTGGAAGTTCAAACACAACTGCTGCTTCTGTCTCTTTTCTTGACAGTTTATTTACAGTTTAGTTTGTCTCAGAACATCTTTACGACCACATTTTTTCATGCATGTTCAAGAGTGTCAGATCCACGTCATGTGTATATGTATATTTAATTTAGAATTTAGTGTTTAATAACTCCTCTATTTCCTACTTGCTGAAGGGCACAGGCAAATAATGGGTTTATGTGAAGATTGTTTTAAGTTCACTTAAATTAAAAATGATTATTTTTTTAAAATCTAATAAATGTTCAAATTGATAGTTCTCAAGTACACTAATGTTGAATGGCTGTAGTTAATGTTTAAATATTAGAAAAATTAGAGACAACAGTAATATTGGTATCAGTGATCACCTTCAATTATAAAAAATATTTAACAAATATTAAAATTATACTGTCTTACTTGTTTCTACATTAATTTGAAGATTGAATGTGAAGTTATTGCAATATAAAAGTATATTTTGAAACTTGAATATTAGGTGGGATTGCTCACAATTTCAGAAAAATGTTTGATTAGATTTTTTTTTTTTTTTTTTTAGCGTTGACAGCTCTAATGCTATTTATTTATTTATCTATTTATTTATTTTTTTTTTTTTTAACTTATAAAATTTGCATTTATGCATTTATATAGGCTTGTGTATGTTTAGAACCATTTAGAAGTTTGAGGTCTGTAAAGTTTATAGCTACATATTTAACTAAAAATATAGTTTAACAGAAATGTTGTCAGACATATTTTAAAAAATGGCACATTATCATTCAGAAATCATTTGAATATGCTGATTTGAAACATTTATATTAATGTTTATAACCGTTGCACTGCTTTATATTTTGTGGAAACGGATACATTGTTTTCTGGATTATTTGCCAAGTAGAAAGTATTTATTTAAATTAGATATTTTTCTTCTGTCAATGAACAGTAAATTTCTTAACTGTCACTTTTGATAAATTTAATACAGCTTTGAGTTTATAAAGTTCGCTTCCAGAACAAAAAAATGACAGATAATTTACTCACCCCATTGTCATGCAAGATGTTTGTGCCCTTCTTCAGTCTATTATGCATATTTGAAAGATATAACCAAGATGATCCAGTATAGGGAATGTGTTTGTGTATTTATTTGTGCATCTGTGGTTGTGTCCAGGGAATATTTTACTGGTAGATGGAACTGCATGTGGTGAGATAAAGATCACAGATTTTGGACTGTCTAAAATCATGGACGACGACAACTATGGAGTAGATGGGATGGACTTGACATCACAAGGGGCAGGCACTTACTGGTAAGACTTATAGATACGTTAACATTTTGGCTTTTGCCTTTTAAAGCATGTGACTCAATAGTGTCTCGTTTTGGCTGTAAGGTACTTACCCCCTGAGTGTTTTGTGGTGGGTAAAGAGCCTCCAAAGATCTCCAATAAGGTGGACGTCTGGTCTGTCGGTGTTATATTTTTCCAGTGCCTCTATGGAAGAAAGGTGAGGAGCAATTATCTGACTTAATTGGAATATAATTAGTATTATCTACAGGTTAGGGTGTAAAATTGAAAATGGCTGTCATTTCCCTGATTTCTAGTACACCTGTAGAACTAGAGCTAGCTATGGTTAACTATGCAAATTTGATTTTTGTTTTTCTAGCCATTTGGCCATAACCAGTCCCAGCAGGACATCCTACAGGAGAACACCATCCTGAAAGCCACAGAGGTTCAGTTCCCTTCCAAACCTGTTGCCAGCAATGAGGCCAAGGTCATTTCAGATTTTCTTTTAAAAATAATATACACCTTTTTTATGGAATTATAAAAAAATATATATGGATGGTTGACATGACAATGTTGCAGTTTCTGCAGTGTGACGTTAACTTAATCTAAAACAGTAGCTCTTCAAGAAATAATTGTTGTGGAGGTGAATTGAAATTAGATTTTAAGTCATTTGAAATTTTAAATAATCTTGTTGTAAATAAGTCATCCTCCTGGAAATTTGCTGACCCCCCTGGTTGAGAACCACATGCAAATTCTTTATAAAATGATGCATGCATTTGTTACAGGCTGACATTAATTTAGAGCTGACATGCGATATTTGTGCTTAAATGGTTTGTTGCACTGTAGAACTATTTAAAATGAACTGCTAAAAATGGAAAGAATATCCACTTCCCAATTCCAGTCTGCACATTTCGTATGTCTCTTTGTAAGACAACTGATTCAGATCATCAGTTCATTAGTAGAGAACTTCATGAACTCAACTGTTCCGACTGAAAGGTCACTACACAGTGTTCACTGTTCACTTTACTTGACAAAACAATTCATTCAGAACATCCTGCACTGTCATCAAACAGACTGAACTTGATTAGGGCATTTTAGAGAAGTTTGAGGTATGATGGCACAAGTAATAAATTTTAAATTAATAAATATTTGCCAAAAAAAAAAAAAAACATACCCTGTTTAGTTTTAATATGTGTGTTATACAAACAAGTGCAATTTATATGAAATTATCAATAGTTGGATTATTATAAGTTGTGATATTTAAAGTGCTAAAATTTCTATTGCAAAATGTAATATGTAAATAAATGTAACTTGTTTGAAATATGTGTTTTATCTGACAAAGGACCGGAATTGGGAACCAGTAACCTGTAAATGTGAATGTAAACTTTAAAATATTGAAGAAACGTCCATGTCTGTGTTACTTTTCAGTTACCCACATACAATAGCAATATAGATTACCAAAGCTGCGTTCACCAGCCCTGCCAGTTTAATGTGACTAGAAATTAGTTTTCTAAAAAAAAAAATAACGTTCTGCTGTTGAAAAGTGATGTTACATAAACTACAGTAGTGCTAGTGCGTCAAATTATTAACCAGACAAACAATATATTAATAATATTAATTTAATGTGATTTAAATTCACTTATGCTGTCGAAATTTCCTGAGAGTCGTTTGAATTTGGCAAAGAATCAGCTTTTTCTCCCAATAAGAAACAGTATGCAGAGACTGCTGTGTTAATATGAACTGCACCTGTGCGAATCTGCTCGTTGCATCATATATGAACAATAACTATAAGTGAATTAATCGAATTTAGTAAGACTGCTGAGTTTCTTTTCCATGCATCCTTTATATATACATCATCATATATATACAGTAGTCAATATTTTAAGTGGATCAAAACCTTTCATCAAAGTTGTCCTAAAACCAAAACAATACCTGTTCTTGTCATAGGACATCTTTGATTTTTTGGATCCACTTCAAATGTTGACTGCTATATATGTATGTAATATTAGGGATGTAATGGTACTGTTTCTGTATCATCGTGGTCACATGACGATATGACACGATAGGTCTTCCGAGCAAAAAATTTAGCTTTTAAAATATATTTAAACTTCTTATTCTAACATAAAAATTCTTTAAAGTTGTATTTTGGACCATTATGCTTTGGCACAGTATCTGTCAAACAAACTAAAACTGAAAGCACAATACGGCTTAATCCCTACATCAAGGCTGTTTTAAAAAGAGGATTGAGTCCCCTTTAAAGTTTAGGAGCAAGTCAATTGAGACTGTTTTCTGACTTAAGTTTTCTCAGTTAAGAACATGGTTTGGACTTCTTCATTTAGAACTCTCAAAGTGCATTAGAATAATTTATAATTCAAACATGTACAAAATGTTCATTCTTTCCAGGTCTTTTTTTAAATATCGCAATAAATATCACACTGTGGACTTTTTATCAAGATATCATTCTATCGTGAGATTTTGATATTGTTACATATCCATGCATGTGGTTACAGATCAATCACATAGAACAATAAAGTCACTGTCTTTTCTTGTCTGCACTTGCCTGACTGGTGTATGTCTTCACTCCTATCGTCACTCCCAAAAGATGCTCTATATTTGCATAAAGTTAAACAATTCTCATCTTTGTCAGTGGACTCACCTTCATTGTGTCATTCATAGTCAACTGTCACATATTTTGCCTAAAGTTGCAAGCACTCCTTTGCAAATAAATGGGATGCTGTTGCTTTGTTTCTGGCTGTGTCAACTAGGCTTAACAGATGTTGTTTTGTTTATTAAAATGTAATATTAAAACAGGAGTTGGCTCTCCAACTCAGTCACTTGAGTTTAACCACAGAGTTGGTTTTCACTGTCAAATTGCTGAAAACGTATCAATAATATTTAGTGATTGCATTTGTAATAATTGGCATGTTACTGTTCTCTGTAGGCGTTCATCCGCCGGTGTCTAGCCTACAGGAAGGAGGACCGGTTTGATGTGCACCAGCTGGGCAGTGACTCCTACCTGCTGCCTCACATCAGACGGGCCAGTTCGTCAGGAACCCTGGCGCCAAACTCCACCTCCTATTGACGACTTGCACTGAACACTCTGACTGACAGCCGTAACCGGCCAGCGTCTGATCTCCCTTCCCTGGAGCAGGGCGGGACCATTTCCAGGCAGCCATGAGGAAAAGAAGCTGGCTTCCTCCGCTTGAGGAAGTGTGTGTTGAATTATTGTGCTTTCGCAGCAATGAGATTTGGGTTTACTAAGAGAAGTGTTTTGGAAGAGAATGAAGAAAAATAAAGCATGAATATTTAGACACCCAGAGAATGTCACGATAAAGTCATTGAAGAAAAATAATGCCTTCTGGAGACTCGATAGGGCACAGCTACTGTTAAATGCGACTGTTGTCACTTGGTTTTTCACACGGTTGCCTCCACGTTCAAAAAGGAGAGAGACCACTATCAATTCCCGCGGTCTCTGCTGGGTTTCCGTAAATTAAGGATTTCTTTGAAGAGCCTGCGTTCAGAGTTACTGTAACTGGCCTGCAAAGGTTTCATTCTTCACTCTGTAGTAATGTTATGTGGTACAGACAACAGTGTTAGCTTTCCTTGCTTTGTTCTACTAGCTATGAGAATGTAATTCTAGCATACAGAGCGGCTACTGGCACACTAGGCCCAGGCAGCATACTAATGTTAAATGCACAAAATAACCAAATGTAGACGAATGGCAATGTACAGAATCCTATGCAGGACAAAATAAAAGTATCCCCTCTGGAGAATCCATGTATATTTGTTGTACAGGACCTTGATTTCAGATATTAACTTGCAGCAGAGTCATTCTGTACAGAGGTTTAACATTTTGCCCCTTTTTTTCTTGTAAATTTGGTTTCCTGGTGTGTTTCCTTGATTTTGCTGCTTTGATGTTGCTCTTTTTCAAACCGCTGTATAATGTACTTTGGGTATAAATTGTACAGTCCTGTTAAAAGAATAATTGCAAATAAATGCCAGGAAGCTCCATTTAGTGTGTTGAATATGGTTGATGTGAAATGCTGTTCTGTCAAGCAGTCTGTAGCGCCACCCAATGGCTTTCCAAAGTAACGCTCTATGCTTGCATCAAGCCAGAGTTTATCAAATGCGCAGTTGAATACATTTCTGTGAAATGAAAGTTCAGAAATTCCTATGGGGAAGATGAGCCAACCTTTATACCTTGTAAATATATATCATGTAGTGGAAGGGTTTTTGTCATGTTTTTGCATGCAAGTTTCATACAAGACAAGTATGTTTATGCCATGTTGGTGACATGTTGTGGCTGAAACAGATATGACTATAGTCAAAAACATTACATAAAATCAAAAATTCATTATATGCTTCAAAAGTTAGAAACAAAGACATCTTTTTGTAACCTTACACCTTTTAAGTTAATGAAAAAATGTAAATGTAAACTGCAGAAATCACACTATTACAACAACCTCAGTATTTTCTGGTGATCTACTGCCATGCTGGTTTCACCTTAGAAAGTCCCTAATCCTTAGCCTTCTTCACAGCTCTAATCATTCTCTGTGCTGTTCCCATGGGACAAAAACGAAAGAATTTTTTTTTTTTTTTTTTGCTCATGCACGTCATGACCTGTATAGATGTACTCGCTTGATATTTCTGATCTTCGGATACATGCACAGGAATACACAACTGTGTACTTGCCAGTGCACGGGAACATTTCCTTCAAAAACTCCAAGTCTGACCAGTTCATGCTATTTCATATGCTTTGAGCTGGATCATGCATACACAGAACAAGCATGATTATTAGGCTTTGGATTGACAAGCAATCTACAATAAATGAATTACGATAAACATAATAATCAGCATTCTTCGTGTGCATGTTTGTAGATGGATAGTGTCTTCAGAATATGGACCTGATTTCTGTGAATGGCAGCTGTTGGATACACTCTTCATCAGTCCAGTCTCCATCCTCAGACACACAAATACAACTCTTATGAAAAAATTATTTGCAATGTTTTGCAATGACTAGCACTGAATAACACCAATATTTTAAAAACACTCTAATTAAATTTATAATCTAAGTCACATGCCACCATTTACAACAGACTTATAACAGTAAAACTCACTGCTGTGTTGCTGGTGGATATGTGAGGATATGTGTGTGGCATAGGATGAATAAGGTGAATAAAGTAACAAAAGTGTTACTTTACTAAATACATTAGACATTCGTCTTCCTTTTTATGCTTGACAGCTACATCAGCCTGCTTTGTGTTTTATAAGACCCTAAAAACTTGTGCATGTAATATTGTAGAAACCTCACTCCTTATGTTACATTGTACTGAAGTATCAGTCTGTACAAACACTATTGGCTCTCAGATGCCATGAGATGTAAATGACTCTCAGCAGCCACATGGGACAGGAAGAGCATGAGGTAACAGAGGACAGCTCAGGATCGTCCTCAGGGCCTGATTCAGTTCTTCCTCTTTGGAATCTATGAGATTTAAAAATCAAGAATATATTTAGATGTGCAAATTTGTTTCATTGTATGCAGTATGTGCTCAAAATGTTAACGCCTCACTGCCTCAACTACACTTTCCCCTTTAAGACCTGTGTGGCTCTGGAATCAGTCCAGAGTCCCTGAGGAACCGGTTTAATAAGGAGGCCGGATTAGCAATATACCCTCTGCCTAAGCTGGAACATCGAGTAAAATTTTAGTCTTAAGTGTGTCAAAATTCTAAGAATGACGTAATTTTACTCCTTTTTCCTACACTCCTAAAAGTAAAGGTGCGTCACGATGCCTAGAAGAACCTTTTCTGTCTAAATGGTTCCATAAAGAACCTTTAACACGATGCACCTTTCTGTTTCACAAAAGTTTCTTTGTGGCGGAAGAAGGTTCTTCAGATTATAAAAGGTAAGAAATAGATGGTTCTTAAAAGAACCTTTGACTGAATGTTTTTTGGTGGAACCAAAAATGGTTCTTCTATGGCATCGCTGGGAAGAACCTTTTGAAGCACTTTTATTTTTAAGAGTGTAAACTTAAAAATAAGAGTGATTCACAAAGGTTTCTAAGTGTTAACACTAGGTCTCAGCTCCTAAATTATTTAAGAGAGCTGGAGAGTTAGGAGTAACAAGATGGCAGCAAGAAGAGGAGATACACACCTTCCAATGAACATATGACCTATTGGTGTTATGTGATGAAATGGAATCGATAAAATGATACAAACTTGATCATCAAGCAATTTTTTTATAACTGACCAAGTAAGAAACTTATTAACTTATTCCACTCTACAAATCAATGCTCTAACTGCAGTAATAAAAGTAGTAAAGTTTTTTTGTTGTAAAATTGGAAAAATGCAGCAATGCACTAGTGATTAGACAGTAAGCAGGGTCTTAAAGGGGTCATGGGCCCATTTCCCCAAGTTGATATAATTCTTTAGGGTCTTAATTAAATGTCTATAATATCCTTTGGTTAAAAATTCTCAATGGTAATGTAAAACAACACCCTTTTTATCTTGTCAAAATGAGCTCTGCAAAAATCATCTCATTCTGAGGGATTGTTCCTTTAAATGCAAATGAGCTCTGTTCGCCCCGCCCCTCTCTTCTCTCTGTGGTGTGATGAGCCTGTTTATTTTAGTTGCATTTAGCCACGTTTAGCCGCTAAACTTGCTAACTAGCACGTTATTAGGAAAGGCAATCACAAAGATTCATTAATGATTTGCGCAAACATAGATGCATTTATGCAGATCGACAGGGGCATTCCCACAAACAAACGTAATCTACTGCATCTTCAGCGGCTCAGATGTCGGGAGTAAATGACGACCACTATGTTCATTATTACATCCAGCAACACAACACTTCAATCGCTCAATCAGAGATATTCGTCTAACTAACAGTGGAGGTCGGACTATTATAGCTGATCTGAGGTAAGACGCTCATGTCAATCAACTATCATGGGATTGGCCTCTGAGAACGTCTCGATTTGAAAAAGGGGATATTATTTTTACAGATTAATTAAAAACCACTGCATGGATTTTTATCATTATAGGGGAGATTTGTACATACACTGCCAACACACATTAATGTTCAAACAACATGAAAAAGTGAACTTTGCATCCGATGACCCCTTTAAATACTGTGACACTAACCCCACCAAATACAAGAGTGGCCAAAAGTGATTTTTTGACTTAAACCAATAAATTATGAAAGGAAAAAAAAAACACTGATTGGTGTTGCTAAGTGCTTTTAACTGAAAGTAGCTAAAAAAAGCTACTAAATGTAGCTGATGAGTATGAGGTCATAATGGCGGTTCACTGATCTATATAAATGTAAATAGATCAGTGGGAGAGTGTTGTAATCTAAATAAAGTTTGTCCAAGAAATTGATTTTGTTGCTAGGTTTTTGAATAGTCTCAAAAGGGGTGAGGAAGTCACTAAACACTTATCACTAAATTGGCAACAATGACTTTGGCTACAACATAACCAGTTATTAATATTTGGTGGTCCTCTCTTGTTTTTATGACCACACAATTTGGGATGTTTCATTGCATTATTATCAGAAATAATACAATTGACACCAAACAAATATGCAATATGTGTACTTTTTTTTTTCTCTTGGCCACTATAGGAGTTCATTGACTTTCCAACTGATGGTCAAACCATGCTGCAAAAACAAGACCCTTTTATGAGGACTGTTGGCTTTCTTGGAGTTATTGGAGCTGTTGATGGAACTCATGTTCACATCATTACTCCAACTGTAAACGAGGAGGCACACCAGTTGAAAAAGGTTTTCAAAACATCAGTAATAATTTGTGATATTTTTGCACAATGCAAAGCATTAAAAAATACACTGAAATATCAAATAGTGATTTTATTGTAGTGACATCAAGTGACTGGTGTTGTGCTGCTGTGCACACCACAGTCAACACTTAAGAATCGGTCTTAGACTTTACTGAAAGATGCTTTTAGCTTCTTTATAAGAGTCTCCTACTCTTAGAAAAGTCCTGCTTTTTACTAAGAATTTTTTGACACTTCAAAGTTTAAGACTATTCTTAAGAGCATTTCTAAGAAGTTTTATACATACAGGCCCAGAATGTTTCCTCAGCTCCTGACAGCTTTTTACTTACCCGTCGACCCTGAACAGGCCACTCTTACCGAGACAAAAACACAAACACACATTTTACAAATACAATTTCTGCATAGAAGTGACAAACACTGTCACACACATTCACACTGTACTCAACATGCTTGTCCATCAAGCCCTCTATGTGCAGAAACACTAGCAGAAACACTTGTCTCATCACACCAAACATGGCTCTATGCATTTCCACCTGTACAAGGTAAAAGACATATGAAGCCCAAGAATGGTTGCCCACTAAAGCTAAGCAGGGTTGAGCCTGGTCAGTACCTGAATGGGAGACCCCCTGGGAAAGTTGCTGCTGGAAGAGGTGTTAGTGACCCTGTGGTCTGTATGGGTCCTAATGCCCCAGTATATGTGCACACTGTCAAAAAGCACCGTCCTTAAAATGAGACATTAAACCGAGGTCCTGAATCTTTGTAGATAAAACCCAATAAAAGATTGGTCTAAACCCCTCTAAAACCAGTCTTCAAACCAGCTATGAGCAAGATGGAAGACCGGCTAAAACCAGCATACTCTGGTTTCAGATGTTAGTATATACAGCAGGGTTATAATAGCCTAATATTTCTCATAAAGAACAAATTTTCAGCCTGTTGTTTGTTGCAATACTTGACAAAGAAAATAAGACTAGTATGCTGAGGAACTAAGATTTCATTAAAAACAGTTTATTGAAGTTATAGGCAGTATTTGTGACGTGTTAGTAACGTGTTGTGTGGTTATTGCATACTTACACTGATAAAACGGCAATCGCTCAAAGCCACATAAAATGTCAAAAAACGGTAGTTAATAAATGTAATAATAATAATAATAATAATAATAATAATAATAATAATAATTACATTAAATTACATTTCAGTTCATTTTATTTTAAAAATCTGTCAAAACCAGAATGGTCCCCAAAGCCCAAGTCTAAAGCCCAAGTCAATAAATGTAAAAAATTTAAAGCTGATGAAATTAAAGAAATACAGTTACCGCAAAACTTTTCAATTTTAATTCTGTAGAATTTTAATAATGAACTAACGGGCCTATAATATCTACACTACCAGTCAAAAGATTTTGAACAGTAAGATTTTGATGTTTTTTTAAAGAAGTCTCCTCTGCTCACCAAGCCTGCATTTTGAAATATTTTGCTATTTAAAATAACTCTTTTCTATTTGAATATATTTTAAAATGTAATTTGTTCCTGTGATTTCAAATCTGAATTTTTAGCGTCATTACTCCAGTCACATGATCCAGAAATCATTCTAATATTCTGATTTGCTGCTTAATTCTCATTTCTTTCTCAAAATTCTCAAAAACATTTATTATTATTATTATTATTATTATTATTATTATTATTATTATTATGTTGAAAACAGCTGAGCAGATTTTTTTAGGTTAATTTGATAAATAAAATCCAGAAGAATGGTATTCATCTGAAACAGAAATCTTTTGTAGCATTATGGATTTTTTTATTATCACTTTTGATCAATTTAAAGCATCCGTGCTAAATAAAAGTATTACTTTCTATAAGCATATCAGAAGGATTTCTGTGTTTGCTGTACTTTGGATCAAATAAATTCAGGCTTGGTCAGCAGAAGAGACTTCTTTAAAAAAAAAAAAAAAAAAAAAAAAATCTTATTGTTCAAAAACGTTTGACTGGTAGTTTATAAGCTAATAAACATTTATTAAAACATTTTATTTATACCTTTCATACCAGTTATTTCATTTCCACCACACTGAACAAATTTCTCCATGATTTTATCCGAGAAATAATGCGTTTATTGTGTGTAAAGTGTTGATAAATGAGAGTTAGCGCTGCATACCGCGATCGACCGCTAGATGTCCAGCTGGCATAGCATAAACAAATGAAGTGAATGGAATCCACGGATTGAAAGTACATGTCTGTATAACCACCTGACAGCCCATTACTCCCCTTCCTATGTGCCAATGTGTTTCTGACTAATAAAAGGGCTGATGTGTATTCTTTCATTGTTTCATGCAGTTTCTGTTTCAGCTCTTTTCGCAGCTTGTCTGTTTATTGTGCGTACTTGGACATTTGGGCTTTTTAATTAGCTACTCACCTGCAGACTGTTAACATAACAAGAGCCCCATTACAAACTCACACACTGTGGACCAAACAAATACTTCTGAAGCAGACCAGCACCGCACCGCAGAGCAAGTAGGCTAACAATTGCTTGTGGAAATGATGATCCTTTTCAAAGAGCTCCTATTTCAATAATAAATAATATTTTACATAACTGATTAGGCATGGATAATTATGCTGTAATTATTATGAATGATTGCTGAATGAATATTCAGTGAAGTATGGTTAACACGGTAGCTTATAATTTAGTAAGGACTGCACAAGACGCCCGTATGCAGACCCTGTTGAAAAGCCCAGCATATGCTGGTTGGGTAGGTTTTGATGCTGGGATGCTGGTTTTAGCTGGTCCTTTGCTGGTTTATGCTGGCTCTTTGCTGGTCCTTAGCTGGTTTAAGCTGGTCCTGGACCAGCACATGACCAGCTAAGGACCAGCATAAACCAGCTAAAACAAGCATCCCAGCATAAAAACCTATCTAACCAGCATATGTTGTTTTTTTTTTCAACAGGGGAACAGGGGATCAGCGCTGCACTGATTATACTGCGTTCTGGAAAGAGATTTAGGAAGGAACAAATAAAAAAATAACGACGAGGAAACAAATGGACACCACTCCAACCCGTTTTTGTCAATATCATCACGGTTTCAGTTGCAGGGTTCAGCACTGAGCGGCTGTCGGTATTTATCAGACGCAGGCAGAAAACAGCGAGCAGCTGCAGATCGGACCGCTTGAGGGCGCTGGAGCGCTGACTTGAGGAGATGTTGGGGTGTGTTTGAAACGGAACAGCTCACGGCTTGCTGCATACTGCGCAGTGCACAGTGTTTTTGTTTGTTTGTTTTGTTTGTTTTGATTCATACTGGCTGTTATAAGCCAAAAAAAAAAATAATAATAATAAATAAAAAAAACAAGTTGAATACCATACAGATCAAGTCTCTTTATGTAGTACATAAATCATTGCCATAAATTCTTTGGTAGTGTACAAAGTTAGCGTTAACTTCATCCATTAAGTAGGTTACAGTTAAGGCAAGACACAACAGGTGAATACTAGCTAGTCACAGTACATTACGAGAACTGTTTTATATTACAAGTTTTCTAAAATGTTATGATGCATTATCTAATTACAGTGTCCTCCACTATAATTGGCAGCCTTGGTAAAGGTGGCTTTGAAAGTAAATCTGCATTGTTTATCTTCCATTCAAAAAATTCACAAAATTCTATCCTACACTCTTAAAAATAAAGGTGCTTCACGATGCCATAGAAGAACATTTTTGGTCTCAATGGTTCCATCAAGAACTTTTAACATCTAAAGAAACTTTTTGTTTCACAAAAGGTTCTTTGTGGTGAAGGAAGGTTCTTTAGATTATAAAAAGGTAAGAAAGAGATGGTTCTTTACAGAATGTTTTTTTATGGAACCAAAAATGGTTCTTCTATGGCATTGCAACCTTTTAAAGCACCTTTATTTTTAAGTGTATCATTGAAGTAAAACAATGGAAAGTGGGGGAAAATCTCATTATGACATCAGTGTTTTTCTAAATTATTGCAATGTCCTTTTCTCAAGATAACAGCTCTTGAGGTTTCTCCTATAATGTCTGATCTTGGAGAACAGTTTGAAGAACGCCTGACAAGAGGCTTCTTCTCTTCAGTGCACCCTAATCATTTTCTAAAGGGTTCAGTTCAGGGAACTGCATGGGACGGCCATGGCAGAAGCTTCATTTTGTTCTCAGTGACACATTTTGTGTTGACTTTGATGTTTGTTTTTGGATCATTGTCCTGATGAAGATCCAACCACGACCTACAAGATTTCTAACAGAGGCAGTCAGGTTTAGATTTTTTATCTGCTGGTATTTGATAGAATCCATGATCTCATCTATCTGAACAAGATGTGTAGGAACCCTGGCAGAAACTTTTTACTTTTTATCCCTGTTTGCACCAAACCCATCTGGTGGGTTTGCTGCCAAAAGCTTTTTTTTTCAGTTTCATCTCATCATAGAAGCCAGTCCCATCTGAAGTTCCAGTCGTGTCTAACTAAATATGTTGGAGTTTGTTTTTGGATGAGCTAGGAGGAATTTTCTTGACAACATGTAGTGATGTAGGGGCTGTTTGAATTTTATTTATTTATTTATTTATTTATTTTAGGCATTCTGACTCCAAGACTCATCTAATCTCTGCAGTTCTCCAGCTGTGATCCTCAGAGAGTCTTGGGCCACTCAAACTCTCTTCCTCACCGTGCATTAGGATGATATAGCCACACATCCTCTTCCAGGCAGATTTGTAACATCTTTAGTTGACTGGAACTTCTTAATTATTGCCCTGATGGTAGAAATGGAGATTTTCAATGCTTTAGCTGTTTTCGTACCGCCACTTTCTGTTGTGTAAATCTCAACAATCTTCTTCTGCACATCAAATATTCTTTTGTTTTACTCCTTGTCATGAATGATTAAGGGAATTTGGCCTTGGTGTATTTATAATCCTATGGAACAGGAAGTCATGGCTGGACAATTTTATGCTCCTAGTCACCTTTATGTGCCTCAAAAATGTACATGTGAATATGAAAATACTTCAGATATATTTTACTTATAAGAATTTATAGGGGTGCCATTAATTGTGATCAACTTGCATTGGAGAAAAGCATTTATTTTGTGAGTTTCCCCCCACTTTCAGTTGTTTTACTTCAGTGAAAGGTTAGAATTTTGTGATTATTTTAATGAAAGATCAAAACGATAAACAATGCAGATTTATTTTCACAGTCGCCTTTGCTCATATTTACTAAGATTGCCAAAATTAGTGGAGGGCACTGTAAATGTGCGCTAATTTACATACATTTCCAGAACAGAACATTGGATAAAACCAGGTTCAAATTTCTTGTTCCATCAGTCAGAAAAATATGTAGATTTTGGATGGTTTCTTTGCACTAGATGTGGCAACGTGTCAGATGCTAATACCAAGTTACTTTGTTATGCACCATGATACTAAATGATTACCATATTCATGTACCATTGTATTTGCACGGTAGTCAAAGGCACTTCAAAAAATATCGTGCTACTTTTATGTTATTGTAAAAAAAAAAAAAAAAAGACATTAACTGTAAAGAGATTTCACAGCAGTCTGTTTTGGTTTGGATAGTTATCTAATGCAATGGCAGAAGTGAAAGTGTATATGTGTGTGTGTGTGTGTGGGTAAGTTGCCTTGTGTATATGGGGTGTAAAGTCAGAGCAGACGGCTGGTTTTCTCAGTCTACTGGTCACAGTCTGCACAGCACACCTGAGACGTGTGTGTGTGAGGGAACAGAGCCAACCTTATTCTTTCCAATGCAGCTCTAGATTTAATAATGCTTGTAATTGGAATGGATGGGTGCAAAAGAGCTCTGCTAAGACTGTGAAGCTAATGTGAGCAAGCGAGAACGCTTTTGGCTGCTTTCCACAAGACTTTTCCATTTGACAGTATGTGAAAATAACATTTGCAGGTGTACCAGTGGAATCTCAAGTAGAGAGAGAACAACAGAGACATTGAATTAATAAAGAATTAATAAAGACAACAGAGAATTAATAAAGAGTTCTTTGAAGTTACATACGCATACAATTAATGTAAACAATACATGCTATTCTATAATTAATGTCTATATATTGTTATGGTTCTTTTATGGCATGAATGTGAAAACCCCTTGAAACCTTTACATTTACATTCATGCATTTAGCAGACGCTTTTATCCAAAGGAACAAAGACGAACAGGGCAATTTGTCAAAGAGCCAATATTCATAATGCCAGGTTTATTATGGAACTAGAATAGGAGCCTTTATTTTTTGAAAGAGTAATGCTGATGTTGTTTTTTCATGTCTTCTGCAGTGCCAGAAATCACACGTTTCAGGCTGCAGGATGAAACCCAGCTTGAAATGAAAAATACAGAAATATACCTTTCTCCTGCATTAACCCAAACCCAGATAAAAGGCGTTCAGCCAGCAGAACGCTGAAATTGGCTCCCCACAGGCTGCTTTTGCTTATGAAAAAGAACAAGCCCTCATGCCTTTTATGATAAATATCTTTAAAGAGGTAAATGATGAGCAAACGTGCTCCCACAGGACTGGAAACACTTCACTGCTGTGATCACACAGTAAAACTCCTGATCAAGGTTATTAATGTGAGAAATGAGGAGTGACAGAGGAGATTTAGGAAAGAGAGGCTGGATATAAGATGAGATCTGTAGATCTGAAGTTTCTTTTCCTTGTCCTTAAGCAAATCACTTTCATTTATGGCAAAGTAAACTGAAATCTGCCATAAGAAGCTTTTTTGGGTAAGGTAATGGTGCGTTTTGTAGTGATTGCATTTCGATTAGAGAGATGCATTTAATGCTGCAGCTGTGTCTCAACATTATATCCAATGGCTGTGAAATTCACAGATAATCCCTGTGAAATGGGCTGGAACATGGAAATTCAGCAGCTTATGGAGTCTAATGAGTGGTGTAGGCCCTTACAATGAATGATGACCTCACGCAGTGCTTTGATTTTGTTACTCTTGTTTGATGCACTGACCCCAAGACATCCATCTTTTTCTTCAAAGAAAACCATTATAACATAGAACACATTTATTTTTGATCTGAGATATTCAAGGAATAGTTTATCCGAAAATAAAAATTTGCTGAAAATGTATTCATCCTCAGGTCATTCAGGATGTAAATTAGTTTTTTTTTTTTTTATCTTAATGATGAATTTGTTTCTTATAAACACAGCTTTCGCTTCACATGATGTTAATTGATGGACTGGAGTGGTGTGGATTATTGTAATGTTTTTATCAGCTGTTTGGACTCTCATTCTGACGGCACCGATTCACAAGTGATGTAATGCTACATTTCTCCAAATCTGTACCCATGAATAAACAAAACTCTACATCTTGAATGGTCTCAGGGAGTAAATTTTTAGCAAATTTACATTTTTGGGTGAACTATTCCTTTCATCTGCTTCTACATACAGTTGTATTTGAAATTATTCAACCCCTCAGAGATTGCAGTACTTTACAAATACAAACATTTTTTGAAGATCTGAGACTTTATAAAAATTGCATCTATAACAGATTACTTGCATATTGAAAATGATAACGTCAATAAATAATGTAATATTTTTAAGTTCTAGGGTTTTTTTATAACACAGCTGTGTCACAATTACTGAACCCCTATTCAATATTGCTGGTTTTTAAGGTGCGTTCATGCCATATTCCCGTAATTACGAGATTTCAACTTGTAAAAAGCGTTCACGTCCTTGTAAAACTTGTAATTACAACTTGTGGTAACACTTTAGAATACAGATCCATCATTAATGAATAACTACACAGGAACAAATGACTAATGCACTATTAAGATTCTAGTAACTACTATTGACTAACAAGAAACTCTGATTAACGAATCAGTAAGTAATAGTGCTCAGTTGAACATGGTAGTTCACTATTAGCTAATCAGTAACTACTATTTTTTCATATCTCCCAAAGAACTACTAAGAACTACTATATACTACTATATGTTCATAATTAATGTGAATGATGCAAAATGTATAATTAATTCTAAAGTAAAGATCATGTTAAACCACTAGTAATGACTCACGTAATACCAAATACTTCAGAAGGAATTACTATTTTTTTGGATCTGTATTCTAAAGTGAACATGTATATAGTAGTTCTTAGTAGTTCTCTCGGAGATATGAAAAAAACAGTAGTTACTGATTAGCTAATAGTAAACTACTATGATCAACTGAACACTATTACTTACTGATTCGTTAATCAGAATTTCTTGTTAGTTAATAGTAGTTACTAGAATGTTAATAGTACATTAGTCATTTGTTCCTGTGTAGTTATTCATTAATGACAGATCTGTATTCTAAAGTGTTACCCAGCTTGTGAACTGGGAGTCTTCTGAGAGCTACGACTTGTACCACATGACCCTTGTACCACCTGGTACATCATCTCGAAATTACGGTAATTACGATATGGTGTGAATGCAGCATATGTCACTTATTTGCATGGCATGGAACAAAATTATCTTAAAACACTTATGAACTTTATTAGTAAACAGAATTAGCTTGAGCTGTTACACATATGCAGTTAGCCCATGCATGTGTTGAAATTGAGTAGCAAATATGGCAAAGTCAACAGTGCTCATACAAAAGCTTTAGAAATGCTATAGAGAATAAAAGTTCCTAGAGACACAGCTGGCAGCCTTATTCCTAGGCTTAAAATGTGTTGAATCAGAAAACCTTTGAGGGTGTTGAAGAAAAAGCACAATATTATAAAATGTTTGATCAGAGCAACTGAGGAAAAAACTGCAATGTACAGCCAAAGACATTGAAGATTACCCAATGAGAGGTGGGAAAACATTTCAAAGCAGAGTATAAGATGAACACAAGACAAGTATGGATTTCATGTTGGGACATCTTGCTGAATGCCGCTCTTGAGCAAGAAGAACATAAAACGTAAAACATAAAACTTGAATATGCTAAAACTGAGTTGGCTAGACCTGTGGAGTACTGGAAGAATGATTTTACCAAACTGGAACTTTTTGGACCCATGGATCAGCGGTATGTCTGGTGCAAAAAAAAAAGGCAAAACTTATGAGCAGAAGAATGTCATCTCCATCGTCAAACATTGAGATGGATTAGTCCAGTTGCAGGGGTGTTTTACTGTAGCAGGATATGGAAATCATGATCATATGAAGGACATTATGGATTTTTTGAAGTATCAGGCCATTTTGGCAAGAATTGTGATGCATTCGGTGCAAAGACTGAAGCTAATGATCAGTGGACCTTCCTGCAGGACAATCATCCCACAGTAAACATTCAAATCTACTTATGCTTGGTTCAGGGATCAGTCATAGAATGTTCATGACTGGTCTGTTCAGTCTCCAGATTTGATTCTCATTGAAAATATTTGATTGAATGTGAAGAAAGCAGTGGCAAAGTAAAAACCAAAGATTATCAGTGATCTGAAAGCTTTTTTAGGCAAGGAATGGGCCAAGATTGCAGTAGAGAGGTGACAGAAGAATAAAAGAATAAAGAATAAAAGATTCTACACCAATTTGACTTTTGGGGGTTAAATAATTTTGAACATGAACGTTTAGAGCAAATTTGATTTTTTTTTTTTATTCATCAACTTGCATTCCCAGAATGACTTAAGTGTATTAATAAACTTTCTCTAATAGTGTACTGATGCCTTTGTTGAATTGTTTTCACTTTTTTTTTTCTTTGCAGCCAAATGTCTTGTAGGTCAAGGGGGTTGAACCATTTCAATAGCAACTGTAGATAGAAGCGGCGCAAATCATTTCTAAGCAGTGCTCTATTCTCAGCAGCGTTCTGTTCAGTGATACATGACAACCATTATACCCTTCCTTTAATGAATACACACAAAATAATTCAACATGTTTCAAGCTGAGTGTTTATTTGTACCGGTGACAGTGAACAGTAATATTGCACATACTGCAAGCCAGTTAATGCACATTTTTTTAGTTAGTAAACACTCAGGCCCTTCAATCTAGAGATCATTAGCTTTACATCTACTGTGCAGACGGAAGTAAGCATAGCGTACACAAAATATTAGCATAGTTTGTTGATTCAGGAATGTGAATTTTTGTTTGGTCTATACTGAAGAAATGAAACCTAATTACTAATACTACAAATAGCTGCTAATAAAATACATCTCCATTTCTGGAGGATCATCGCTGTGACGTCGCTGTGCTTTTCTCTTAACAAAAGTTAAGAGACTATATTTTAGATTTTTTATTTCCTTTTTAAACTTTTTATATTAATTCATGAACACCAGTGACTAAATCTCAGCTACAGCATTCATTGCACTATGGTTAGAAAATGCTCTGTTATATTGATATCCTAAGTTAGACATTCATTTCTTACACTAAGTTAGATACACTATATGGCCAAAGGCACTGATGTTGGATGAGGGGGGTCTAGCAGAGTTGTTTAGTGGGGTTCACGTCTGTGTTTTGTGCAGGACAGAACAGGTCTTCCCCACCACATCATTTCTCTCGATGGGCATTATGGTGTAACACTGACATTTATCCTTACTGGAGTTACTGGAATTGCAAAACCCATTAATTAGAATGAGATGTTCACATACTTCTGGCCATATAATGTAGCAGAGTATTACAGGTGTGTTGACTGACAATGAAATGTCATTTTGTTCCATGTCTTTGGTTAATAAATTAATTAAAATCTCTAATGCACTGTTTTAAACAATATAGATAAATATTGTCTCTCAAAATACAAATGAAAATACTTGGAGGGTACAAATAGAGGAATAATCTCTGTCACACAATTCTTCTTATGATATAAATAGTTATAGCTATTGAATCTTTACCACTATTCAAACATTTCTTACTGTAAAACTATGTGATATATGTTTGTCACAAACAATCACAATTTACACAAAGAGTCATAAATTCTAAAAACACAGCGTGTCAATACAGTACTTGGTACAATGGTACACACTTCAATTAATCTTCATTACATAACAGCTAAGAAGTTATGCATTTGTGCAATCACACTGACAGTCCAGATGGCTCTTTGATGGTGGTATATTACAGTATATTCTTACAGAGCAGATCCGGATTTTAAAGGAAATGTTCACAGTTGAAAAGTCACGTCCCTCAGTTTATACAAAAATCCGAAGCCTTGCCCATTAAATTTGCATTGAGAGCAATACTGTAAGCACAATTCCTGTTTCTTTGTAGAAAGTGAGAGACAAATTATTTCTAAATTCTGTGGTAATCAACCGAGTATCACAGCCACTATCATAGAGCTTAGCTTGTATTGAACCATGAACATTTCTTTAATATACACTTGTGCTGTAAAGTGAATATAATATTTTCTTTTAAAAGAAAGGGTAACGCTGTACAATAACGTCTCATTACTTAACATTAGTTAACGCACTAAGTAATGAATAACTGACAACGGGGCATTGAATTATTAGAAAATAATGCACTATAACTGTAATGACTGGAACTACTTTAACTCTGAAAATAAGAATCAAGATTTCAACAGCCCCTTATTATTACTAACATTAACAAACAATGAACAAAATTTGCATTACAGTATTTATTAACCTTGGTTACTTTATTATAAAAAAAAATTAGTAATGTATTAGTAAATATTAAGTATTTTTCGATGTCATTTCTTGTTAATGAATGTAGTTAACCAATGTTAAGAAATGGAACCTTATTGTTAGTGTTACCAAAGAAAGAAGAGAACACAATAGACAGGAGCCACTGGGAGAAGGGAAGAGGAGAGGACATATAATGTCATAGGAGGAAATCTGATCCTTCATTATGAAATTATAGTCTGAAGAGCTCACCACCTCCGCATTCTGGAATGTCCAGTTTCCTAGTGGAACATTCTAGAATATCCAAGAGGTTCATTATTCTAGAGCACCTCACTGGTCTAATACTCTGGAATGTCCAGCTGATACAATACTTCAGAATGTCTTCTCCATTTCCCATACTTCTACAGACTTTCCAACCTTTGTGCTTTATAAATCCTGTCCCAGTCTTTCTATCTCATCAATCAGGAAGTCAATGTCAGACCTGGTTACAGCCGGATTAGAGACGACCATTCTGAAGAAGTTAACCTTATCACCTTGAGGCTGGTAGCCCACCATTGTCGTCCCACACTCCATCATCATTGCCTTGATCTTGGGGGCAACCTAGATAGAAGTCACAGGACAGAAGCTTACGGTAACATGGCTAAATAATGTTAGCGGTGAAATAGCAACTTACATAGAGAAGGAGTGAGTCTGAGTATCATCTTACCTTATGAAGTCGTTGTCTTTTCTCCTCTCCATCTGGCAGGAGCCGGAGGCTTGGAGGAATGTACCAGAAACACACATTGGTGTGCTGGGGCTAAGAAACAGACAGAAGGACAGCATTAAAAAGTTACGAAAGAAACCTTGACTTTCAATAATACTATAGAATATGTGATAGACATGTGATGGCAAACTCTGTTGTGATTGTTTTCACTCACCTCCCCTTGAAACACCATCTCATATCCTTCTCGGTTCTTTATCTTGCGGTAAAGATACTCCGAGAGCTCCAGACATCTGTCAATGTGCTTCTCAAAGCCTATAGTGCCCTGTTAAAGACAAGAGATCCATAACATGACAGTTGATAGTCTACACAGACATCGTGTTGGATTGACATTATATTCTATACATTACAATACAGTAAAGATGCATCAAACATCCATCCATCCATCCATCCATTTATCCATTATTCATCCCAACTGTTAATCCATTCATCTATCCACCATCTATCCATCCACTCCTTCATGCATACAACTGTCCATCTTCCACCTATTTATTCACCATTCATCCAACTATTTATCCATCCATCATCCATCTAATCATTCATCCATTCATCAATTAATTCATCATCAATTCAATTTTCCATCTACCCACCCATCTATCAATCCATCTTCCATCCAATTTTTCAGCCATCCATCCATTCAATATCCAACTATTCATGCATCATGTATCCATCCATCCATCCACCCCTTCATACATATAATTCTGTTAATCTTCCACCCATTTATCCATTATCCATCTAACTATTCATCCATCATCTATTCATCCATTCATCAATTCAATTTTCTACCCACCCATTCATCAATCCATCATCCAACTATGCATCCATCCATCCATCCATCCACCCCTTCAAACATGCAACCATTCATCATCCACCTATTCTTCCATCCATCCATCCATCCATTAAAAATTTCAACTGTTCATCCGTCCATCCATCCATCCATCCATCCAACTGTTCATCTATCATCTATCCATCCATCCACCCCTGCAAACATACAACCATTCATCTTCCACCCATCCATCCAACTATTCATCCATCCACCCCTTCAAACATGCAACCATTCATCATCCATCTATTCTTCCATCCATTATTAATTCCAGCTGTTCATCCATCCATCCATCCACCTCTGCAAACATACAACCATTTATCTTCTACCCATTCTTCCATCCATCCATCCATCCATCTATCCATCCATCATTTCCAACTGTTCATCCATCCATCCATCATTTCCAACTGTTCATCCATCCATCCATACATACATACATACATCCACCCCTTCATACAGACAACCGTTCAACTTCCACCCATTCATCATCATCATCCATCTATTTGTTCATCAATCCATCTGTTCATCCATTCATCAATTAATGCATCATCCATCCATATACTATTATATGGATAATAATACTATTTATCCATAATCTAGCCATCAACCCATGCCATCAATCCATCATTTATCCAACCATTCATTTATCTATCCATCCATCTTTCCTTCTTTCCTTCTTTCCATCCATCCATCCATCCATCCATCCACCCAATGCATTCATCACCCATACAACCAATCCAATTTGTTTTTCATCCGTCCTTTAAAAACATAAAAAATAATGCATTAACACCGATGTTCACGATTTCACGGATGTGCACACACACCTTCGACTTCCACATAAGCCAGAATTTGAAGATGTCTACATGGCGGCCACACTGTATGGCCTTGTCCCCTGTGTCATAGGTAACATCATACTGCTTATCCGGCTGAAAGAGATATCCAGCACACATGGAATTGCAGCCCTGCAGAAGACCCTGAAAACATGAACACACACAGGAACACAATGGGATAGCAGAAACACTGAGTTGAGATAAACATAATAACGTCATATAGCAGCCATCTCTCTTTTGACTCTTTGTCTCTCCACCTGTCTTGTCTTCTCGACCTCACTCAGTTTTCTTTGTATTCTATTACTGAATTCTACTCCATTCCATTGCTATTCAGACTCATTTACTCTGATATCCTCATTTCTGTTTTCCTCTTACCTTCTCTCGGACCAGAATGGCGGAGCACTGTAGTGGAACGCCCATCATCTTATGCGGGTTCCATGTGACAGAGTTTGCTCTGCAGAAACAACATTAATCAGAACACGCTGTTCACACATGTTGTTTGTTTATCAGGTGCATAGCAACAGTTGTAACATTTAGAAATTTGAAATTTGCATCACTTTTGGAAAATCATTATATTTTAGTATTACGTTGCATATCTGCAGTGCGAAAAAAAAATCCAGTCAACTGCAGGGAATGAATGTAATGTTTTTGGACAATTAATTGCATATTATCAGCAATTAATATTAGAAAAAGCATCAAAAACATAAAAAATTATTTTGACATTATTACAAAGTGCAGTTTTTAAAGAGTCTTAAGTGGGTTAAGAAACAATCATGTGTACTCTCTTAAGTATACTTTAAGTGTCTTTATTTCATTAATATTATCTGCATGTACAGTTTTTTTTTTATATATATATACTTTTAAGAGTTGAAGTACACTACAAGTGGGCATTCAATACAATTTAGAGCTCACTTCTTTTTCACTAAGTTGAACAAGAAAGTTAAGCAGCAATTCCCACATACTTTGTTTTTATCAAATCAATTAGGACTACTATGTGAATGTTATGTCACCCAAATAATACTCATGGAGCAAACTGATAATAATGTATCATACCTCTCAATGCCATTCAGTTTGTGTCTGTGTTTTCTAGACATCAGTAAACCTCCACCCCACGCTCCCTTAAAACACATATTCACACCATCAGTTCAAAGCATTTCACCATAAGTCTGTTAAAGTGATTAATGAAATAATCACAAACGTACATCCACATGAAGCCAAATGTTGTATTTCTCACAGATGTCAGCAATCTCATTGATTGGATCAAAGGCTCCGTACACTGTAGATCCAGCTGTAGCATTCACGAACATTGGCACAAACCCCTGGACAGCAGAGACACACCAAAGCCATTTCACCAGATAAACTGACTTCGCATACACAATGGAAATCAGAGCTGCTCAGAACTAAATCTTTCACTAAACTCATTAAAATGCAGTTTGCATTTTCCTCAAGCACTATTAACGGTTCCTTATAACACAGTGCATTATCTGAGCTATTGTAAAAAAAAAAAAAAAAAAAAAAAAAAAAAAAAAACACAAAAAAAAAAAAAAAAGACAAAAACAGACAAACATATTATTATGCATTATTGACTTCATTGTTGCTTATTGTGAGAAAAAGAATGACTGTGTTTAAAGGGTTTACATGATTGTGACAGAAATGTCAAGGCTGGATTATAACTTTGTACAAAGACAGCAAGCAATTTAAACACAATAATCTCATATAATGTTGAAGTCTTTTGGTTAGAGTTGAAGAGTTTATTCTTGTGCACAGGAGACTCACCTTCTGTTTGGCATCAATGACTTTGGCTTCCAGATCAGCCGGAATCACTCTACCTCTAACAAAGACACGCAAATGTAACACAGACTCTCGTTGATGAGACAGTCCACAAACACACAGCACAGACACAGGGAGCTTACACTTACCTCTCGTCTGTCCTCAGCAAGATTAGATTCTCTGTGCCGAAACCCAGAACTGCACTGGCCTTCTTTATAGAGTAGTGACTCTGGGAACAATATTGTAACTGGTAAGTGTATGGTGGTATGTACATTTAATTACATCTGAAGCTTCATATCTGACAGAGAAGACACAGGAAGAATCCTGTTGAAAAAAAACAGCATATGCTGGTTAGGTAGGTTTTGAAGCATCAATGCTGGTTTGGGCTGGTTTAAGCTGGCCCTTAGCTGGTCATGAGCTAGTTTAGGCTGGTCCTTAGTAGGTCATGTGCTGGTCCTGAGCAGGAGCTAGTTGCTTAGGACCAGCAGAAGACCAGCTAAGGACCAGCTTAAACCAGCATTGATGCTTCAAAACCTACCTAACCAGCATATGCTGTTTTTTTTTTTTTTTTTTAACAGGGAAGCACCATCTAGCAACTCCACATTGCATTTGCCCTGGCATACATTCAAATGGTGCACATCACACCAGGTTTGACATTAATGCTGATCTGCCATGGAACCAAGATCATTTGATATCTTAATGCATATCTTAATGCATGCAAATGAAATGTGAGAGCTACGGCAAATGGAAAAGGTTCACAGTGAATTGGTCTCACAAAAAAACTAGTATATTGTTTCAGAAAACTTACAATATATGCCCAATGCACAATTTGTATAGACTACTTTATGGTGCTTGTTTTGTCAGTTTTGTAGTTCACTGCATATGAAAAATAGACACCAGGATATTCTGCAAAAAAAATTTCTTCTCTCTTTCGCAAGAAAGAAAATCACACAGATGAGTAAATGATGACAGAATTCTCCTATTTTGTCCCATTCATATTCTATGTGTTGCTTTTTGAAACATTTGATAGTAACAATGCAAGCTGAGTAATAACTTAAATATTATTATTATTAAATAACATTTTCAGGCTCTCAAATCATAAGCATCTAACTGCAATTATATGTAAATATATACAGTGCCTTGCAAAAGTTTTCATTTTCTATGTTGCAGCTGTATGTTAAACTGTTTTTAAATTACAAAGAAGAATGGCAGATAATTGCCAAATGCAGATGTGCAAAACTTGTCACATTGTACCCAAAAAGACTTGAGATTGTAAAAGTGTTTCAATAAAGTACTGGTGTAATAATGCAATATACTTATTTCAGTGTTTTATTAGATTTTTTTATTAGAAAGTTGTCACAGGTCTGTTTTGTGCTTTGTTATTATGGTGTATGGAGTGTAGACTGATGTGGAAAAAAATAATTTAAAGCAGTTTAACATAAGGCTGCAACATAACAAAACATGAATAAATGAAGGGGTCCCTGATAAAAAAAAAACAGCATATGCTGGTAGGTATGTTTTGGTGCTGGTTTAAGCTGGTCCTTTGCTGGTTTATGCTGCTCCTTGACCAGCAACATGACCAGCATAAACCAGCAAAGGACCAGCTTAAACCAGCATCAAAACATACCAACCAGCATATGCTGCTTTTTTCACCAGGGGTATGAGTACTTTTTCAAGGAACTGTATATATGAAGGAAGGAAAAGTAAGAAAGTGAAGAAAGAGTGTGAGTAAATGACCTACATGTTCTGAGGTGAAAAGCACCAGTCTGGGAGCAGCTGCCATGCCTTTGATTTTAACTTCAGGATAATGTTTATATCGTGCCACCATCACGCTGTACATGTTCGAGATTGCTCCTCCTGCAAAAACACACATTTTACTACATTTAATGGGTCTATAAAGCTTACTAAATCATATCTGATGCACACATTTCTAAGGCCTTTTTCAACATGATCAAAACTTTGCTGAAAAACCTGTACACAAACGGCAATATATGTACACGTTTGCTCAGACTGGGCCTCAATTTTTCAGCAGACAGAAACATTCACATTAGCCTTAATTGAATAACAACAGAATATGGAATAAGCCAGTTTTAGAATATTCTGTGGCTGGATTATATTGGGTCAAGTTCATATTTGTGCATGTATGTATTTATAATTGTCAGCAGAAACACATATTAACATGGCAGCTAGATGAAGATGGAAAGAAGGAAAACATTAGCCATTGATGTTTTATATTAACATTTCTCAAACTGTTCATTATTCTGTTGTTTACATAACCACACCTGGTGAGAAAATGCCATCGCCCTCTCCATTTGGCCAGCCAACAATCTCTCGCATTTTCTTCAGGGTGAGCTGCTCCATCAGTACAAACACCGGTGCAATCTCATATGTGAACCTGTAAACACACACACACACACACACACACCTCGTTTCTACTTGTCCCACATTAATGAGTGTCCTGACAGCAGGAGGTAATTCACTAACTAACTATCTGTATTCATGTCAGTCTGTTCAGTCCATCACAGAATCATTGTGATGGGACGAACCCCACTGGAGGCATCTTCAACCTATTAGCGCTAGTCAATAATCATCCACGGTGATTAGTAATGATGAGCAGCTCATTAGTACATGCAAATGTCAAGTGCTCAGGCAGTTCTGTCTAATCAATATAAACAGTGCTGACATATAATTTAGAAACAACGTGAACATGTGCGAACATGAGAAGTTGAAATCATATACTGCAGAGTAGACCGGGGCTAGTTGTCACAAGTTTTCTAGTGAAAAGTCCAATTATCATTGTGATTTCCCTATCAGTGGTTTTACATTTAGTATTTCTTATGTGCATTCTGTCTTCCAGATGACCATTTTTGTAGTAGCTGTTGGGTAAATCCAATAAAATAATCATTTTATTAAATAAATTACAACGGTTTAAATGCATCTCTTGGTTTTTGTCATTTTTTGAGTTGTATTATGCTTCACAATTATTTCACTTTGAGTTTTGAATAAAAGATCAAAATTCAATTTTTTTCTATATATTTCCTCACATACAAACATCTGTATATGTTTACTCTGAAGTACTTCAAGAAGAAAACACGGCATTTTATCCTTTCATGCTTAGATTGGATGTCATTTTCTAAGAGTGTTAATTAGCTGCTTTTACGACACCATCATTTCTGTCATAAAACTGACTGTTGGCCATTATAGGCGTTAAGCAGCAGTGTCACACAATACAGCCTCTAAAATCCAAAGGTTCAGTCAACTGGGAATGAGGAAAGTAAATCTGAGAATGTGGAGTAAATCTTTTATTGATCAAAGGAGAATTTGGGCATGGACTGTGAAAGACGTCATAAAATCTCTGACTCTCAGAGGTCAAACAGCATCAGGGGACTCACTGCTGCTGTCCTTATATAAATGAAGAAGATCCCAACAGACCCATAAAAATACTAAGAGAGCAGAATTAAACTTCCTTTTAGTTTTATAATCTGACATTTCATTAGACCAGACCATGCAGCCATATAGTTTTTTAAAGGACTGGCTTGGTTAGTTTTAGTATTCCTTACATATCTTACGTTTAACAAAGCCTACTGTATCATATGTGATACATAAACTTATAAGGCCTCAAAATTATCAGCATGGTTAAAAAACAGCTGGAATCCCAGTGTATTTTTAGCCTTTTTTTTTGTATAATTGTAAATGATAATAATAAGAAGAACATTTATATTGTTAATAATATTTCAAGAACATTTACTGGACTGAAGCAGCTTAGGTTTATTTGGTTATCCTCTCAATCATCATTGCATTGCATTTTATGCTTTCAAACTGGGCTTTGATCATAAAAATAAGCATTTAAATATCAACTTGCTATACACATTATTGGGAAATACAACTGATATTTATATGCATTTTGTGTGATTTACATTACAAGCTGTGAGAATTTCAGTTTACTTTCTGGCCATATAAATATCAGCAACTGCAACAAATTGCATATGTTTTGTTTAGTTTGGTCCTCTAATTTTTCTAATTTTAAATTCATTTCTAATTTGAATTATTTTTTTCCTCCTTAAATATGAGCTCCATATTCCCCTATATCATACTTTATGAACCATAAAAGCCTGATGTATCAAATATGATACTCAACAAAAAGCACATGCTTTTCAGACTTTTCATTTGTCCAAAAGTTCAATAAACAATTTCATAAATAAATTAAGGCACACCTGTGCAATAATCATGCTGTCTAATCAGCATCTTGATATGCCACGCCTGTAAGGTGGATGGATTATCTTGGCAAAGGAGAAGTGCTCACTAACACAGATTTAGACAGATTTGTGAACAATATTTGAGAGAAACAGGCCTGTTGTGTACATAGAAAAAGTCTTAGATCTTTGAGTTCAGCTCATGAAAAATGAGGGCAAAAACAAAAGTGTTGTATAATTTTGGTCAGTATATATATATATATATATATATATATATATATATATATAGCTCATGATTCAGGATCTGAACAAACATGTAGCCCATCACTCATCATTTGTACAACAGAATATGACAAAAACTAATCCATTTTCGCCTGCTATACAACAAAACAAAGAGCTCACTTAGACTATTAGACTATTGAAATATCTAGAGATCAGAACATTGTAAAGACTTTGGGCTTTTTTGCCTTGTGCCTAAGAAACCACAACAACCTAGCAACTGCATGGCAACACACTAAAACAACCAGAAAACCTTAACAACAGCAAAGCAATGCCTTAACACTGTGGCTAAGAATGCATTGGGAAGTATATTTTCTTTTTAAAAATCTTGGTATATTTACTCTTATAATACCACTATTATTTTTGACATTTTTGAACACTACTTACAGATACCAGTGTACCATTAGAATGAACAGATGAATGGATGGATGGTTTGATGGACAGATGAATGAATGGGTGGAGTGATGGGGGTGGAGGTGTGGATTGTGTCAGAGTCTCAGCTGGCACTGTGTCTCAGCGTGTAGCTGTAAATTAGTCTTGACCAATGAGGTGTTACTCCCCATTCTGGCCATGTCAATCCACATGCTGTCACATATCACTGGAGCTTTTCTGATGAGAGCTAATGTGTGTTATTCTGAGCTGCCACAAGCAGGTACATGCCAGTCATGGTACATTTTATCCCAGCCTTCAGTTTACAGAGCAGCATTACACTTTATTTGTTTTGTTTTTTTTTTGTTTGTTTTTTTGTTTAAAAGGGTTAATAAGTTTAAATTTATGTTTCAGGCTTTGATTCTATGCTGCATTAGTACAATAATGTTTTCTGCCATCTGTGCATGAATAGACTGACTATGCAAAAGTTAAAATGTTACTTCTGTTGCAGTGGAAAATAGTAACATCTAAAGTTACTGGTTCAGTTTAAGTCAAAAATACTGTGCAACTTATTTAATGTTAAAAAAAATATAATAATTATTTAATTTATTTAAATATTAAACAATTATTTAATTTAACTAATCACTGAACCTACCTACATACAACAAAGGTCACCACTTTTTACAGAATGAATGGTTGTTGAATGTTTGACATCAAATCAATAGGAGGTTTTCAAATTGTAAAAAAATCAAATCAAATCAATTAACCAGTCAATAAGGTTCTTGGCAGCAGATGTAAAACTACTGTAAATCTGACAAAGCTTGAATTGAGGCTGCACATTTAAACTGTCTGGTCTAAATTAATAGTAAACATTTAATACTTAACATAACATTTGAGGTTTATAACAAGCTCTATCTAGGAAGTTTGAGGAACATTAACGGTTCTGTCTTGCAAGCACCGTAAAACTTAATTTACTCACTCAACAAAACAAATGACACCTGGAAGGAAGGTTGAACTCACATGTTAGTGTTGGCAGTAGAGGTCAGCCACTCTCCAGCTAAACCAATGATGTCTAGACCTGAAGACAGCTGGTTAAAAAACCTTGGGTGACCTGCAGAGAAATAAGGAAAGAAAATTAGACATACTCACCACGTGTTACTGTAATGCTCTTGAAAAGTTCATTGAATAATGCAAGAAGAGCAGGTATGGGTCACCTGTGCGGACACCGTATTTGAGCGTGTCCCTGCAGTCCACCAGGATCTGCTCCAGGCTCTCTGGCTGATCACACAGCTCTAAGTTGAAGCCCTCCATTCCTTCCAGCAACTGGTGAGGATGATGGAAGTCCAGCACTTTAGTGGATCTGTCAAAGGTCTTCCGCACATAGTTAGTGAGGATGTCCACCACCTCCAACAGGAACTGCATTGTATACTCCTCACCATTTTTGGCAGGAAGTAGATCTGTGACCAATTTTGTTACACTGTTATATTGAGTCAATCAAATTGCAGTTTGTTCTGACAGTTGCCATCATCAATATAAAAATAAGTTTGAATAATTAAGATTTTTTTTCTTGTCTTTTTTATGTTTGGAAAGAGGTCTCTTACACTCACCAAGGCTGCATTTATTTGATCAAAATACATAAAAAAATAATAATATGAAATATTATTACAGTTGAAAATACCCATTTTCTATTTGAATATGTTTTGAAATAAAATGTATTCCAATGATGGCAAATATGATACACTACAATTCAAAGGTTAAAAAAGTAATTAATACTTTGTCAAAGAAGGAAATGAATACTTTAGCAATTGACAGCAAATACATATTATATTACAAAAGATTTCTATTTCAGATAAATGCTGTTCTTTTGAACTTCCTGTTCATATTGTTTTTTTTTTGAATGTAAAAAAAAATTTACAGTTCCCACAAAAATATTAAACAGCACAACTATTTTCAACATTGATAATAATAAGAAATGTTTCTTGAGCAGCAAATCAGCAAATTAGTAGGATTTCTAAAGGATTGTGAAGACTGAAGTAATGATGCTGAAAATTAGCTTTGCATTACAGGAATAAATGACATTTTTCAATATATTCACATAGAAAACAGTAATTTAAAATTTTAATAATGTTTCAAAATATGACATTTTTACTGTATTTTTGATCAAATAAATGTAGCCTGTGAGCACAAGACACTTTCTTCAAAAACATTTAAAAAATTGTAATATTTAAACTGAAAATACTTATAAATGTCATAAATGTAAATCATGTAAATAATTTACAAAAATGTTAATCATGTTAACATTTAGTTTGACAAACTATTTATATGAAAACTACATATAGACATGCAGAGACATCTTTTGTTGTAACATCTGCTTTACTGCTGAAAACCTTGGAATTTATTTATTTACGTTTTTATTCATTCTGAAACATAATTAACTGCATATCAGAAGAAATATGTACAATACAATTAAAGTATCCCATTGCAAATTATATTAGAAATTGTAGAAGTGTTTTTTATAATATGATAGCTTTTGAATTGAACCAGAAAATAGTTATTTTATTAAAAGGCCAAAAAAAAAAAAAAAAAGACACCAGGCTACTGTAAAACAGCAGCTTTTGGCTTTTGTCACTCACCTCTTGCATACAGATTGGAGAAGTCTGTCTCTGTTCGTCTGAAGCGAGAGTCTGGCTCGTTGTCCCGTGTTAAAATGCTCTTTGGCTGCTGATCGTTAAAAAACCCGACAATTCGGCTCTTGTCGTCAACATTATTGTTCTTCTGCAAAAATCCTATATCATTACACAGAGAAGAAGACTGAAATGAGCGGCCTCCATTTCCAAACATTGCAGCAAATAATTGAACACAGATTAAATATCTTTAAACTTCTCTTCGGAGCAGTGAGGATGCTCTTATTTGTCCGACTCCTGTGTATTTATGGCACAGGTTATCTGGGGGGAGGCCACCACTGATGACATCAGTGTAACAGTGATTTAGATGGACTGTAAATGCCCAATGAACCCTCAACACCACAGAGACCGAGACGCGGGGACGCGCTGATGATGTACTGCAGTTTAGAAATTTGTATTTATTATTAATTAAAATAATTAATAATAAAAATCTGTAAAAATCTAAATAATTTTAGTTTAATTGTTTAGCTTGGCACGGTGCTTTCGTTTAAAAACAAGAACCAACAAAACATCTACATGAGTGCAGAATTTAAGATGTCATCGCACTGCATTTACAACTACAGAGGAATTATAGCATAACGTTAGTTTAGCAATGCACACACAAAAAAACTCTGCATCGAGACAGCAGCAGACGCTTTCCATCCGCAAATGAACGCCACTGGAGGTTATTTCATTTTGTCGTCTTCGGCTTCCTCATTGTCCTCGTCCTCATGTTCCTCAGCTGATATTGGATCATTCAAGCGGTGCTTATGAACGCTCTTTTTCTACCACGGCAGCGTCACATTTCAAATACGCCAAATGAACCTATTATAAATGACGTAATATTTCATTTAAATTGTTTTTCAGAAATGATAGGCTATATTTTTTGACTCCGTAAAACACATTGTCATTTTATAGGTAGTCTTATTTATATTCGAAAATGTTTATTTATATTCTCATTCGTCTGTATCTAATGAAACACAACCTAAACCGACTTAGCACGACTGATTCATGAAAGACCATTTCTTTTGAAAGCACCTCTTATCAGTAAGCATTATGTAAAGGACTTGTGTTATCGCGGCAAAACAGAGGCTTGACGGATCGTCGTTTAATAGATCTCCACTGAGCATAAATTCTCTTGGGACACATAGAGATTTATCTGCTCACCTCTTAACTCCATTCTAACTATATGCCGGACAAAACAATCGTAAAGCTATTCTTTATCTTTAATAACCGCACCTTTTCGAAGGTATTTTCTTTAAGCAACATTTAGAAAATTCTGTAAAATTCACAATGTTTGTTTTTTTTCTTCAATGGTCTATTTACTGCAATGCATCTTCATTTTTTCAGACGAGTCAAATACTCACCCCTTTAAATGTGTCTATAAAAAGAAGCATTTTCAGTCTTCTCCATTCATGGGTACATAATAGAGGTAATTGCTATGGTGCTGTTGACTATCAATTAGGTGACCAGCAGACACCACCAAAAGGGGGCGCTATCACGTCTGCTTATCAAAAAGCAATTAATACAGACATTATGCATCACAGTGCCAGGTGGTATTTCAAAATCGTTGGCATAGCTATTTCAGGCCTACGAACCATTAAACAATTCCCTCTTATTTACTGAATTGTTTATAGAGAAGTCAAGTTTTTTTTATTAACATTATTATTTATTTTTTTTCAACTTACCGCATATCTTCATTCCAAGTTTCCTCGTACATCCATGAGCGACTCCACTCCAGTCATAGTCTACGGGGAAAAAACGGCGAAACCTCTAAGTAATCTGGCAAATAAAGCAATAATTATGGTTCCCGCCTACCCACAAAATACAACTGAAGCGCTCTTTCTAAATGTACCGAAGCGGTAAATGCGCCATCCTTTATGCTACTAATATGAAATTAATGTGGCAGCTGAACAGAATTCAGCATTAATACAGGCCAAATCAGGACAAGAGGTTCATTTGGAGCTCCGCCGCGGTCCCGCCCCTGCGGCCCAAATCCTCAGCAGCGCTATTACGAGTTCAGCACCATTTACCAGCTCATTATCTCTGTCGGTCCAGAGCTCAGCCGCCCAGCGTCTCCCAGCAATTCCGTCCCATTCTTCTCCAAATGGATTCTCCTTTATTCATCTCAGGTGCATTAAATCGTTTTCTATTTCAACTGCAATTCTGATTTACTTTTATTAGACTGTGATGTAAATAATTGCCATGCTTGGTAGATAAATGTGGCATAAAATGATTATTTGAAATCTGATGAAATTGTATATTTCTACATTTTAATAGGGGCCTAAATGACGAATTTACTAACATCTTGTTTTGAAAAGACTGCATATACACTTTTAAAAATAAAGGTTCCAGATAGGTGATTTTGCATGGAAGAACTATTTTTGGTTCCCCAAAGATCCTTTCAGTGAACAGTTCTTAAATGAACCATTTGGAAGAACATTTTAAAAATCTAAAGAACCTTTTCTGCATTTGAAAGGTTCCATTGATGTTCAAAGGTTCTTTATGGAACCATCGATGCCAATGAAGAACTTTTATTTTTTTAAGAGTGTAAGACACTTAAAGAGGAGAATAATGGAACAGAATAAATAGCGATGATTTTACGCTTTTGAAAATTCTTAAAAACAATATAAAAAATATGAGAAATAATCTAAAAAATAAAGAAAACAGAGCTCAGAATGAATTTACCCCGAGGCTAGGCTACAGACATACACAAAGTCACAATATGCCGTGACTAATTTTTGAAGAGCGTGTTTCTGTTCCGGTCATAAGGAAATTAATAAACAGAGCTGTGTGCTTCCCCCATCACAGAGAAACACACTGAAGCGAGCAGTGAGCCATTAGTACCGATTTAGAGTGCCTACAATTATAGCTACACTTCATATAATTACACACTTCTGCAGACAGACTTGTTCCCTTTTTTCCTTTTAGACAGAGACCACAAAAATATAATACAATATTAAATAATAATAATAATAATAGGCTAATTATAAAAATAAGATAATTTAAATAATACATTTTAAACAATAGTGTTTTACAGATTAGCCTACCTGTTACTACATTTAGCACGGCAAAAATGTATTTCAAATGAGTAATGACGCATCAGAGTTGGCTGCTCGTCTGTCTTCGCTAATTGCCTCTGAGCAGGTGTGTTTAAAGGCCATCACCTATGTTGACAACGACACTGGTCTGGCTGGCCGGCTGGCGCGGGAGGTCCGCGGCGCGCTCAATGCTGCGGTGATTTGTAGGTCCTGACGCGTTGCGAATAGCGCCGTTTTCCCGCCTCACCGACAAGATTAATGACGTTGGCCACAAAGCAAATAGCCTGAGTGAAATAGCGGTTTATCGGTGATGGACCTACTTGAGGAAGGTGGCCGTAAATTTGTCGAGTTGGGATCCGGATCGCCGCCAGAGGAGGAGGAGGAGGAGGGTGCCGACGCCGCCATCAGCCCCAGTGTTTAAGTCCTCAATTCAAAGAGCGCTGTCACTCTCAGAGAAACGGCTCCTATTTTAGCAGACAAAAAAAAGTCAAGCTGACTGCAGGGGAGATATATGGAAGCTCAGCACCAATACCTGCATAATTTAACGTCCATATCTAGCATCATTTAATTGAAACAGATTTTTCATGTCATAAATTAAAACAATAATTATGTCGAATATGCTAACGAACTAGATGGTTTCATATAGTCTGTATGTGCCACACGTTTCTTTAAAAAAATAAAATAGGCTACTTTAGGTTTTTTTGGGTTACAAGCTCTTCTGAAAACAGAACATTTTCCCCCAAATAATAGCAGAAGAACAGAACCTTAACAAAACCGTTTCAGCATAAAGAATTAAGTGAATGCGGTTTAAAGTTAAACTATTACGCGCACACAGGTTGTCCAGCCTTAAAATGATTTCTTGTAGGATAACTTTCTCAAATAAGCCGAGAATAAGCATACCATGACAAACCCATGACGATTTAGCTTTTCCCCCCTTCACTGATGAAATACTACTGGATCAATATGTCAAATGATTTTAAGACCTCTGCACTGAAATAATACCTTTGAACTGAAACGGTTCTCTAAAAGTTTGTCACATGAAATCGATTTGGTGCTCATCATCATGCCAACAGGAATCGCATATTGTCTTGATTAATATAGCCTACACATGTTAACATTGATTAAGAAATGGTGCATATTGATTTCTCAATTCAGGTGACATATGGATGATCGAAACTGATAGCTGTTGAAAGGTTAATAGAAATCTGATATCAGTATGCAATATAGATTGCTATTGTTATATTAAAATTTTTTCGGATTTTTTTCGGATAACATAAGATTTACTGCTTTACCGAATGAACATAAAGTACAAAAGCATAGACTGCGCTTTACTGAACGCCTGACTGTCGTGAAGCACCTGTTAGATTAATAATTACAGTTTTACTTTACACGATCAACAAAAGCATTCAAAACTCCAGGAAGCTGCTTACCTGTGAAAGAATCGAGAGTATGCAACAGTATCCAAAATCTCCACGCAACTAAATTTCCTCGACGTCAGATGCGCCCTCAATCCTCCAAAATCAGCTCACAAATATCAGCCGAAAAATCTCATTGACGGCTCGCGATGACCTTTCCGGAGGCAATGTTTTATTCGCTGCTACTCAAGGCGTCAATCGTAGCAGTATTTATTCGACACTACATGCGCGTTAGTAATCCTCGGACCCTCTCCACAACATCAGATTGGCTCTGAAACACATCTCATTTCTACATAAGCATCAGCACGGGCATTACGACAGCTCTGGCACGTTCCCGCAGGACTTTGTGCCTTAAATGAGAACGCAAGTCACGAACAAACTCTTTGCAAGTTTGACACAACAGCCACACACGACAGCAACGCACAACACAATACATTACATGCTGCTCTGGAGCTTAAGAGGCTGTGAGAGGAGTCTGGGTCATTCTGACCTTGAATCATCAAGGACAACAGTGCTTGTAGAACACCACATGTCAAGAGTGTTCGTGCATTTTATCACCTGTTTCTGAACAGGTTGTTCATTATAAATATCTCTACGCGTCATACTCATCGAGCTTTGAAGGGTCAGCCTATATGTTTAAGGGCAAGCGATCTTCTTAACCTTGAAAAGAGAAGCTCTTGTCTGAGAAGTTTTAGTCCTAAATGTTGGACACGAATGGGAATGCTGTTCAGACTGGTGTTGTAGGAGCATTCCACATGGTGGCAGCAAGCGTTCAATTAATGTAATAAACTCATGCGGTTCACACGCACATTCTTAGTTCATGCATGCAGTGCTTTTTACCTTTATTTTTTTCATTAAGGTGATAATATTTCGTTAAGCTTTATTTTCCTTAAACATTTTGAAATGATAGAATGAGTCTACGGTATAGGAACAATACCGATCGCTAGATTCTGTCATGTTGTACGTCAATATTTATGTAGGACATCGTCGTGGCGTTTCAGCACCTGGACAGCTCCCTCTGTGACTCAAATCTGCAAAAGGACTGCAACAAAAACAGCACTAAGCATATATTAAGCTTCAGTTAATCAAATTGAAAACTCATTATACATGCTGTTTACTGTTTACAAAGAGGTTCTTCAGTGGTTTTTCCAACTCAAAAAAGCTTCTTCTATGGAGAATAATTTTCTGTTGAATAGAGCTCTTTAAATTACTGTTACACTTGCTTGTTTGTTGAACAAAGAAACCCTTACTGAGTAACTTAAGAAACTTTTTAACAGTGCAACTATATATTTATTTTTTATCAGTATTTTTTCCATAGACATTAGACATTTGTGGTAATTACCTAATAAAGCACTGTTACTGCAAGTTTTCTGGTCTTGCAGTAGAAAAAAAAAACAAACATCGCTGTTCTTGACTGTAACGCGAATTTGTGGAACTATACCCACCTATGCATTATAAGTACAGCTGATCATGTCATGTTTAAATAACCCATCCATGCCATAGTAATTTCAGTAAAAAGCAGCAAACAGAAGCAGAATATGATTACACTTTGTAGCCTCAGAACCTCAAGTCGACGCAAGATGGCGCTGGCATATTAGTAGCGGTCCACAAAGCTCAGTCATGGCTTGCACCTTTTTTGTCTATGCAAATTATGTCATGTTGTATATAAAAACCCCGAGACACATTAGGTAGATATTCGACAGCAAAATAAAATAGAATAATAAAATAAAATAATTGTACTATGATTGTAAAGACATCAAACTGACATCAAAACTGACGTCAAAAATCCAATATCCAAATCAAACTGACGTCAAAAACTTAACATGACGGTGATTTGATGTCAACTGAACGTCAAACATATTGGCCTACATATACATTAAACCAGTTTCAGTGTGGGATTAACTTCCTGTTTTCACCCACTTAAGATACCACTGGAAGAAATTGCAGTCCAAACTGATTTTAAAATGATGTTACAGCATCTTGATCAAGTTTGGACAAATATCTGATGTGAAAATGGTATCAAGGTGCCACTGGGATATCATTAAACATTGTTCTTAGACATTTTACTTTTTTTAATGTGGTCAGGAGATCATATGCTTCAGGTAGGCAGTGATAATGATAATAATAATCCCACGATATTAACCCTTTAACTGTCACCGTCCCCCCAGTGGGACGCCTAAGTTTACTTCACCATATTACAAATGAATCCTAATCTAATCAAGACAAACTATACATTTTGGGAAAGGTCTAAGATTCCTAAATAGATATTTTGCCATATTTTTGTGTTAGAAATTATATAGGAAAAGTAATAGATTAATATACGTCATGAGTGCAACTTAAAAAATCTACATCATAAGATGAGTTCTGACCTTTGTCACAAAAGACATTCTTCACTGCCTTTTTCCCTATCACGTTTTAGATATCATAAGAAATTATATATCAGTTCAAAACTTAAAATCTCAAAATTCGTCCTTAGAAAGGCATTTTAAAATCAGACATTGCATTACTACGGAAAATGTACATCAAAATCATATTACAAAATGTTTTTATTCATGAATTATAAAAAATTAACTCTGGATCTGGTGTTCAAAAATGGGAGTGACAGTTAAAGGGTTAATGTAAAGATTTCATAGCCTAAAAAGAATGTTCAAGACAACTTAACCTGCATTAATTAATTAATTAATAAAAGTTGTTTGTTTGTTTGTTGTGCATATATGAATAGTTTTGATCCTGGATTCTGATTGCTCAGTACAGCATTTTAGCCATAGCCTTGGCCTGTTTAATTTAGGAATCCACCCTGCCTATAGTGGATTATTATGTGTAAAGCACAGAAACAAGTATTAGGGCCATATCTTTAGTGGAAGGATTTCACATAGTAAATTAGCTTAATAAAATAATGATTTAATGAAGCGTATATGCAATATTTTTTAAATGTAGTAACCCTTTTAGAAAGTCACTCACTGCTTTACAAAATAAATGTGTTGTTTTGGGGGGAATAAGGGAAAGGAAAGAAAAAGTAGCATGGGACACTGAGGTGAGGCTGAGGTGAGAAATGTATCAATTTTCTGACGCAAAGCGTCACTTCATTCTCAAGCCAGAAGTGATGCTCTTAAACACACCCCAAACAACCTTTGATGCTCAGCCCGGCCTGGGTTTATTATTTTTTTTTACCCACATTTAATACTCTAAAATAAACAAGCACATGTTAGATTTCAAGTATGCATGCTTAAGTATGTGTGTCTAAATGCCTGATTCTGCCAGACTTTCAACAGACTGACATCAAAGGAAGATCAGAGTGTGGCATTCAGATCAGGTCACGGTGAGGCTTAAACACAAACTCCCTCCAGCAGTCCCTCCATGCAAAGCCACATGTGTTGTTGTGATAGCCTGACCATATCTCACTCTCTGAAGGAGAGGAACAGCCTTTTCTGCCCTATGGGAAGAATTCACTGCTTGCTGGTGCAGAGGCACATTGAGACATGTTACTCAGTACCTGAAAAGGCTCTTGGTGCAGATCCTTCAGCAGTTGGTTTTTAACTTCATAATGGGACATTTTGAGTTATTATTAGTTCTAGAGCATGACTGACACATCTACTAAAGCACTTGACAGATGTTTTTTTGTCAGTCAAGATTACTTTACAAATACTCAACATGATTATTTGACTATTATAAGTAAATTACACCACACTCTTGTTGCAATTTTTTTCGTGAACTGAATATGTTTTAGTAAATTGATGAATTTGTATGGGCTTCTCATGATGTTTAAGGCCTAACTTACTGATCATGTATTTATATATTACTCTGTTAAGAGAGTACATGCTAAAACATGAATTAATGTAAAGAGATGACTATGATAATTTGTCTTCTTGTTTTGCACAAACAACAAATAACAATACGCAGTTCCATGTTGACAAAATCACTATTCATTATGATAGAAATATATATCAACTTATTTACAAATTAAGATTAATTTGGAAAACATTGTAATAGGGCTTCTCTCCTTTACATAATTCAGAATATGGTTGTAAACATATTGAGCTCACTCGTGTTTATGGATGAAGACCCAGCGCATGATTGAATGATTGGTATTAGGAGTTAGGAAACTAGAACTAGAACTAGAAAAAAATATTAAAGAATAAAAAACAATAATATATATAAAATATATATATATATATTTTCCTAGAAATTGAAAGGATAGTACATAATGTCAGGAACACATTACAAAGCACCCAATTGTAAGAAACTTTTACTATGATTCAGTTATGCATTTATCGAATGCTGTTATCTAAAGCGACCAACAACCTGTCAGTGTATGTCCTCAGTGAAAGAGGTTTTATGAATCTGAATAAAATTTTATTGTATAGTGTTCCTAAGAAACAGGAATAAATAACTGTTTTCATAGAATATTAATTTACAGCAAAACTATAACAATTATGAATGCAGTCATCATGTGTATATAGATATATGTCACTTAAGAGACTAACCCTAACTAGTACACCTATAACAAGCAGTATAGCTAGATCCTTTAAACACTGCCAAGCGGGCAATATTAGAGAAGCTTTTAGTGATTTGTGCCAGGATTTTACCAATGGAGGCGCTATTGCAGGAGAAACTGCACCATAGATTTCAAAGAATTAACATCTTTCTAGGTGCCAACCCCCCCCCAATATCAGTAATACACACATACTTCATATATTCTAATCTGATGTTTTAGATGTTGTCATGTATGAAATGCTTTGTCAAGGCATGCAAGATAATACAAATGACTCACTTTTTTCTGTCTTTCTCAGTGCAAAATTGTTAGTAGCCTCATTCAGAATTAACTACAGTACTATTTCTATTATTTAGAGTGCACTGGCAGAAAGCAAAATCTAAATGCACAGACTGAGATTATAAATTTGATTTCAGTTCAGCAAAAACAACATCAGGATCCACACAGAAATGAGATCTTGCTATTACTTGTGTATCTGAATATGTTGTATCTAGATGGAGCAGATTTAAACGCCACAGTACTAATATTCCATTTTCTAATTGGGTCACACAGATGGTATTATATGAACTTAGGAATCCTGCACGGTCTAGCACAACACATCCGCCATACAAGTACTCACGATCTTTCGTTAATGCGATTTTTGGATTTTATGCATTTGCAAAAAAACTGATTTGTTGAATAGCTTGGGGATGTTTATATGTTTAACATATCAAATACTGACAGCATCTGCAAAATGCTTATGAGTGACGTTACGAAAAACATAAAAATACAGCTGATGTCAGTTAACGTTTGCTTTATTGTAATTTTTGCTGAGTTTGTTCTTAAAATCTGTATAAAAGCTGTCCTTTGAACTGAACATCAGAGATCTACATATCCTAGTGATACCAAACTGATAACTCTCACAGTGCTTCATTCTCTGCTCATTTTTAACAGAGTTTCACTGTTTCTCTTCTTTCAGCGTTTCATACACACTATAAAACTTACTCGAATTCAAACGTGCTGTTTTCCTCTTCAAAAAATAATTCTATGCACTTTTAATAACTCCACTTCACCGCCTTATGTTTCAGTGGCATGTACAGGTCATAGTCTTTATTTTCACACAATAATTTTGAAAGTTTAACAGATGGTTTTCAATAGCATGCTAAAACACCCCACAAGGAGCGAGAACTGACACTTTCATTCAACAAAAGCTATCAATATATTTACAGAATAAAGAAATCTTCCACCGAAGACAGAGATCTGAACACAAGTTAAAACTTGTTAATGTTTTGAGTAGCTCAGGGACAGGAAACATTTTCCAGGGTTCCTTTAGGAACTGAGAATGACTTGAAAATTATATTTACAAGTCCAAAAAAAGACTCCCAGTCTTGTTAAGTCTCATCAACCTTTTTAATGAAAAAATAAAAAACTTCTTTCCACTTCATGAGGATCCTGAAGATTATATATTTATATTGCACTAGTCTATGGTCATCCAAGTCTACTACACAGGTCTCAGGTCTTCTCGTTTGACGTAATCAGAGCTCTTTTCGTGACTTTTGCTCTTCTTGTTCTGGTGCGTCTTCACGTGCTTGGCCAAATGGTCGCTCCTCATGAACCTCTTGCAGCAGTCCGGGCACACAAAGCGTTTTTCCCCGGTATGAGTTCTCAGGTGCCTCTGTAACTCGTCCGATCTGGTGAAGCTCTTCCCACAGAAGAGCCAGTTACACACGAAGGGTCTCTCTCCCGAGTGCCAGCGCAGGTGCGCCTTCAGGTGGGAGGTTTTGCCATATACTTTCCCGCATCCGGGGATGTGACAGATGTGCTGTTTCTTTTTCCCGGGCTCGTCGCTGGAGCTGGACGACTGGCAGTTAGGACACCGGCATCTCCGGCAGCGCCTGGCGGTGGCCAGGGGTGATTTGGTGTGGAGGAGGGCTGCGATTTGAGTCTGGTACTGTGCAAAGTCTGTGTGTCCCAGCACCAAACCCCTCTGGATGGGGAAGCGGTGGTGGCCGAGGGTCGACGGGTGGCTGACGTGGTTTCCTTGCTGAAGGCTCCACCATGGTATATCCTCCCCCGGGTTCGGAGACAGCTGTCTCTGCTGCTGATGGACCAGGCCCGAGTGTCCCGGCACGAAACCGGGCATGGCGGGCGGGATGGGGGCCGGCGCCGCGTAGGTGACTGCGGGCACGTAGGTCGGCGGGCAGCTTGATTGCAACGACTGCATGGAACATGGCAACATCTTGACCGGAGAGAAATCATACGGATACGTGGGGTCGGCCGGAGGGGTTAACGGGAGCTCATGGTGGGAGGTGTAGGAGCCCTGCAGGTGAGATTTCGAGGATAGTCCAAAGGAAGAATTGTTGGAAAGCGAGGACTGGGGATTCGCCTCGTTACTCCAAGGGTGGAAAATCCGTGACGGAGACCCGAGGGTCGTGTCGTAGGGAACTTGAATAAAGTCCGTGGGAGTGGATCCGTGATGATGACCGATCCGGTTACACGTCGCTGCTAGAAGTGCCAGAGGAGAATGCTTGCTGTTTTCTGGCGAGGAGTTGGGAGTGCGATCCTGGATCGTAGGAAAGAGCCACATTAAAACAATTACACATGACACATGCTTGAAAAGACTTTTTAAAGATCAGATTGAACTTTTTGGATAAACTTTTCCATGTTTTGTTTAAAGATACATACAAAATTCTCCACAAAAGCAAATCATTACTTAGATGTGATTTCAAAATCAGCCAATGAAATGACATTTGATTTCTGCTCAAGTTAGATAAAACGACGGAATTTGGTTATTTGAGTATGCATAACTTTAGCTGCGTTGGGGAAATACGTTTACAGTAATGTTTAAGCAAAAAAGACGTTTCATCTGAGATGCATTAAACCAACTTTAAAATAAATGTAAAATGAAGTGCAAAACAAGTTTATTGCACTTTTCTTCCACTAAATTGAATGAAAATCGAACTGAAACTCTCAAAAACTCAGTAATTACTAATTAAATAGATGGAAACATCGTTTTAACATAAAGATGAAGGAAGTGCTACAGTTCGCACAGTCTTGTTTATGTGCTGTATGTTAAATATGAAATCGTTCGAACAATCGTTCGCCAAATAAAGTAGAACTGCCTCGTTATCAGCAGGAGTTCGCGCAGTTCAGAGACACTTCTCGACAAAAACCAGCGTTCGTTTGCGTTATCCGCGCGTTACGCAGGACATTTTCAACAATATCTGAAACTTTTGACGAACCTGAAGAAATGCCTGTAGTGTGTCGTTCCTCAGCACAGCCACAGCTGCCATGGCAACACTTCCTCGAGTTCCTCAAGCTTCCCGATTTACAGCAGCCAAATTCACTTCTTGAAAAATACTTGAATACGTCTTCTCATGGAAAGTGCGGTCGCGTCGCTTCCTCTCCTCCAGCTATCCCTGGACTATCTGAGGGAGTGAAGGATCACTTCTTTGGATTTGATAAGGACTTTGGTGGGCCGCCAGCCAGTCAGGAGTGAGATTTATGACTTTGAAGTTCGCCGCTGCCCAATCATCAAAGAAGAGCGGCTCTTTGAGAGGGGGAAGCAAATCCTCTGAATCCACACAAAGCTCCTATGGTGTGTTTGTTGGTCTGGATAAAAGGGCTGATTATTAGGGGGGGATGGGACGGGTGGGGATAAAGGCGGGACAATTAATGAAGTAATCACTATGTGGGAAATGTATATACACAAATAATTGGATTTTCTTGATCAAAGACCCCCTCGCCGCCTGGAGACCCCCGCTATTGGATGCCGGAGTCACCCGATCCCCCTTTCTGTAATTAAGGATTTGTTGTGCGACAATAGGACTGTGTGTTATCTCCAGAGATCTGGTACAGGCTTACGAGATAACTTCAAGAGGAAGGAATCATTTGACTCAGTGGAAAGTTCACACGTACTTTTTCTGTCCCGCAATTTACGATTATTGCCTACGATTATTACACTTGCAAGGAGTTTGACTTGCAGTTATTCATAATATAACATGTCATAATATCTGCTGATATCGTATGCAGTATATAAACACACTAATGCAGACATCAAACTTGTGCAATTGACATATTTTACAAGTACATATTTTATGTAATAATTAGATGTCCTGTGAGTAAATGCAGTAAAACCATTTTAATACAGTAATAATGAACCTTAAAATATGTCTGAAACACATGACTGTGATCAACAGATTTAATGGCAACAAAATTTTTAACAAATAATTATTGTGTAGGAAGTCAACAAAGCAAATCACTTTTCTTTTGGTTGCACTAATTGCTTGTGATTAAAGACCAAAAAGAACAAGCATCTGCTTATTGTTTTCATAGTTAAAAAGACAATTTATTTAGGAAAGAACAATCCCACAGCACCCTGTGAAAGTCAACGTCGAGACATCGAGGTGTGGAGGTGACATGATGGTGATGATGATGATGTCTTAGTTGTGTGATGATTCGCAGGCTGGCAAGAGGAGGAGATCCAATCTTTGAGAAAGTCTGAACATTTTCCAGTTCTCCTCCCTCTGCTCCGCCCTGAACCAGTCAAGCCTTCAGTGCAACCCAGTCTCCAGCACATGTGACACCTCCACAAATATCACAGGAATCAAACACTAAGCATTATAAGTGAGAGCTAAAAACCAAAAGTGCCTCAAAGTAGGATGCGTTTAGGAGTTTCAAAGTTTTGCAGGCTGTCGTATCAGTACAACTTCAAATGTGAGCAGTAGGCAAAATAAAAAAAAAAAAAACAAGACAAGTAAACACCCACGGAGAGATGTGTCTAATCTATGACTTTTTAAACTGTCCCTTTCGAGCAGTTTGGAGTGGTTGATGTTGAAGCAGATCAGCTCTTTTGATGGGATTAAGGTTTCTCACATAGTAATGGGGGAAGGAGGGGGATTCCCACCGGGAGGAGATCTCAGTTTTCCTGCAGTCCATAGAGAATTGCAAGAGGGCACAATTCTGTTTATTCTTCTTAACAGTCGCCTCCAATTATATGGTGCATACTGTTATAACCTCTCTTTATATGTAAATATATACCTGGTATTTTATGCAGATTTAGGTTATGCAGTGCATGCAATGAGATTTAACGGCAGCACACAATAAATGACAAAACTTGATATTCTTTATTTTAGTTTTTAGGTAGATTAGGATACAAAACAGCTGGCAAGATTGGATCGAGAACACCAACACTGTACAAGGCTGAAACTTCACCCAAACTCACAACAATGCAGTGTGTTACTTTCCAGATGTTATATATTTTTAAAATCTTTACTGTGTAGTTGGAATCTATCACCAGAGGGAGTTTTATAATAATGGCAGATTTAAGATCTGTACCAAACTGTTACTGGAACAGCAAGTCTCACATTACAGCCCTGCTCAGTTACACGCTCTGCTTCTGTACAGTGAAGAAAGCACATTATTGAGCAGCTGATCACTCTTTCTCATGACGATGTACACACTTTGTTCTGTGGTCTGTTGCGCATAAACAGCTCAGACTAAACAGAAAAAAAGAAACAACTGAAGTACAGTGAGTGAGCCATCACTCATCTAATCATGTTGTTTGGCAACATATTAATTTAAATATTAACAGTTCAACAGGCTGCCATGGAAAGTCCTTATATAATTAACCACAGTATGCATTTTTCCTTTTTATTTTACAAGAAAACTGATAAATAGCACATTTGTCTTTCATGATAAATACATACATCCAAATACTCTGAACATAACGAATACTTAAATAATTACCCCTCATTATTTTACATATACAACACATTTTGTAGCAAAAGGCTGGAGAAGGCAATCTGTAAAAGAAAAAGAGGGTAGTTAGTTTTCAGCGTTTCAAAATGTAACCAAAATGTAAGATTACATTTTTTAAATGATTTATTAAAAAATAGCAGACTACATAGAATGCGTGTAAACATCAGCTTTACAAGATTTATTAGTTCACATTAGTTAACTACATTAGTTACATGGAGTGAGAATGAACAATACTTCTAGCATTTAATAATCTTAGTTAATGTTAGTTTCAACATTTAATGTATTATTAAATTCACAAGTTGTGTTTGTTAATATTAGTTCAAGCACTGTGAACTAACATGAACTAACAAAGAACGACTGCATTTTAATTACCTAACATTAACAAGGATTAATAAATCGTATAATAAATGTATTGTTCATTGCTCCTTCGTGTTAGTTAATACATTAACTAATGTTAACAAATGACACGTTATTGTTAAGTGTTACTCTGCATCTCCTAATGATATGTTTTAGTAAGATCACATTTAAAATACATATAGTTTTATAAAAAGCTCTCTAGTTTTTATTGCTGTGGGCAAAACATATAATAAATGCATAACAATGATTGAGAGATCTAAATGTTCCTCAAAATCCTTGTGTATTATATTTGAGACATTTTGACATGATTTTACTAAGTATACTGCATGGATAATCAAATAATAAACCTAAGTAGCTTCAGTCCAGTAAGTGTTCATCTTGAAATATTATTAACAATATAAAGGTTATTTTTTCACTGACTCCATGAAAATCAATAAAGATTTCACATCAAAAGACATGTGAACCATTAGCGGAATGGGAGACGTTTTTACAATTACATTAAATGGCCTTTTACTTGCTAAAAAAAAAGTTTGAACCATCAATCAGATTGTGTGCAAAAGATTTTCCAGGAAAGTTTTGATCATGTTGATAATCTAGATGGCTAAAAACAGTAGGCTTTATATGGCTCATAAAAGAGCTTAATCAAATCACACGCAAATATTGTAAAATATCAGTCTAATCTACAAGAGTTTGGTGCTGACGCACAACTTTTGACAGCGTTATCACAGCATTGTCCGTAAGTTTTTGATAAAAGCATCAACAGTTTCTTGATTTTTTAAGGCTTCTTTCGGACAGGTCAGAGCCCTGTCTAACTTTTCATGTTCTCTGGACAGACAGCAGAAGAAAATAAAGCAAAAAGTCTGAAAAAAGAAAGGGGTTCCACATCTGTCTCACACACAAGAGCAGGAGAGATGGAAAGGCAGAGAAATGCTCGGGGCTACCGGCTACGAGAGCCTCTGTAATGGTGTCTCGTATGAGAAAACATCTGTGAATTTCCTCAGTGATCTACAACAAAGTCCAACTCAGAGTAGTCACTCAGCTGCCCTTTGAAGTTTCTCCCTGACAGAAAGCTGCCATTGTGTTCTGCCCTCGACGCTGTGTAGCCTGACTCTGCTCTTGCTAATTTCCAACATTTTCCCCTGAAATCTGATACTGTTGCCTGCGCTCAGGCTGGAGCGGTGCGCTGACGGGCCTCGGGTCAGGAGATGAGGGAGAGGTCGCCCCTTAAACACCCGCTCGCCGCTGTGTGTGGCAACGCGGCTCTGACCCGCTCTGTTCCCGCCGGCCCGGGGTAATTGTTGGGGTCACGTCTGGCTTCCTCGAGCGTGATCAGAGGTTTCGGATTAGACGGAGGGGCCAGAACATCTAGTTCATGGATGTTTACTAATTTTAGATTCAGTCTAATGGGGTTTGAAGCCCTGTGCAGATGTTTGTCCTTGGGACAATCGAGGCTTTCTTTATTGCTGAATTAATCAAACATTTCAGTTTGAGCACAGACAGTGAGATAATTAGCATTCAGATTTCACTAGAATCTCTTATCAACAAACAGTTTTGTACACAAATTAAAATTAAACAATAGGAATCCAACTGGAATTAGAGATATTGTTCAAACCACTGAATGATGCAAAACAGAGCTGCAAAAAACGCAAATCCCAGAGCGTTTTAATATTACTTTAAAGGACATAACTGAGTTTTCAGCTGGACTTAAGCATCAACTTTATCGCAAATGTTGCTCCGTAAATCCACAAATGAGTCAATAGTGACTCAATAACAGAGATATGAAGTAAATGACGGCAGCTCAAATTATTTGCTCTTGGAAGAATATAATGAGAAATATGAGTTTATATTAAGATTCATTTTCAAACAAAGTATCTTGCCAAATCCGATCACAGTTTGAGAAATAATTGCGGCTTCTTTTGAAACTTTAAAGTTGACCTGAGAGATTACTGAAGTCTTTTTCTCAAACTAAAAATCTGTGAATCAGGAGACTTAAGCAATACACTTCATTTAATCTGTGTTTGAATCACAGTCACATTTTAGATATTAAAGATTTAGTCTGACATTTTAGTAATTAAGTATTATAGTCATCCAACCCAGCGTCAATAATTAAAACTAAACCTAAAACCATGAAAAAGTTACTTGAAATAGATAAAATCTAACAAAAAACTTTTATTTCGGCTAGTTGCAGTAGTAAACATCTCCCATTTTACACATTTGGTATACTAAAATAACTCAAACTAAATCTGAAATAAAGATTAATATAAACTATATAGACATTTAAAAAAATAAACTGACAAAACTAAAGTAACTACAACTAAAAATATGAATTAAATGAAACTTAAATAAAACTGATTCAGCCACTTTATTTATTTATTTTTATGTCACAGAACTAATTTTCAATGACACTTTGTGTAGAGAAGCTAATGATTAGAAGCTAATTAGGTAAATTACTTTCCATAATCTTTATGTGTGTACATTATGACGAGCTGTACGAAACCGTTTGAACTGTCTCACAGTTTCTTTCCATAGCTTGTCCTGACTGTAAGGGACAGATTTGTTGTTTTGCCTCCTGAATGTAAACAGGTCCTGGCCACTTCTCTCAGCGCTCGCCCTGCTTGCGTTTACTCAGTGGCAGCTGCGAGCACCATCTGGGAGGGCCTCAGCAAGGCCAAACAAAACAGGTTACACCTTCGGCCATGCCAAGTCCTGTAGCCTATTCCTGGTCTGCACAAACAACAGGGGCTAATCGCAATTTCATGCTCTGATTTTCCCCAGACCTCTATCCAAGCCCCGCAGGAAAAGAAACTTTAGCTCATTTTCAGGAGATATGGGCTACATGCGCTTCCATATGGCCGTGCTTATGCAGGATAGTCTTCAGCTCATACCTCATGATTACAGAATCCAGCATTTTTACGCTGAAACACTTTTGGAAAAATTTATTTAATTTTTGTGTTTCAGTGTTTAACAGTAGATTTACACTAGATCACAGGACAAATTTGTCATCCTGTTTCATTGCATGTCACAACTACTTACTGTATTTAATTTTTGTACTCAACACAATATTTGGTAACACTTTAACAATAAGATTCATTAGTTAACATTAGTTAACTACGTTAATTGACATTAACTAAGAATAAAAAATACTTCTACAGCATTTATTAATGTTAGTTCATATTAATTGCAATATTTACTAATGCATTATTAAAATCACAAGTTGTGTTTGTTAACATTAGTTAAAGCACTGTGAACTAACATGAACAAACAATGCACAACTGTATTTTTATCAACTAACATTAACAAAGACTAATAAATAGTGTAATAAATGCATTGTTCGTTGTCCGTTCATATCAGTTAATACATTAACTAATGCTAATAAAATGACACCTTATTGTGAAGTGTTACCCAATACTTACGGTATGCTAAAAGACAGTTTTATAGCTAGGATATTATTATTTTATATAAACACAATTAAATCATATTTTAACTTTTTATACAGTTTCACAAACAAACTGGTTTGTAAAACAATAAAAATATATTTATATAGATTTTTTGTTTTCTTCACAGATCATGTTTCATATTTCTCATACATATTAAGCTCTTTCACTAACGCTGTTGTCTCCTTGGAGAAAAACTAATTTTGGTAGCACTTTACAATAAGGTGTCATTTGCTAATATTAGTTAATGTACTAACTAACATGAATGAACAATACGTTTATCACACAATGTATTAATCTTTGTTAATGTTAGTTAATAAAATAGTCATTCATTGTTAGTTCATGGTAGTTCACAGTGCATTAACTAATGTTAACAAACACAACTTTGATTTTAATACATAAATAATGTAGCTAACTAATGTTAACGAATGAACCTTATTGTAAAGTGCTACCCAAATATAAATGCTATTATTTTTTTATTTATATTTATATATTATTTATATTTTTTTATTATTTATTTATTTATTGGTAGTCTGATTGCCAATTTGTGTAAAATTATAAAATAAATACATACATCTAAATAATTTTCACATGCACTACAATTTCAATCAAAAGTCACAGTAAAAACTTAAATTATACATAAAATTTCAAATAAAAGATGTTCTGTTGAACTTTCTATTTATCAAAGAATCTTTAAATATATACATATATTGTCCTATAAATATATATATATATATATATATATATATATATAATTGATTTATTTTAAGCTGCAAATCAGCATGTTAGAATAATTTCTGAAGGAAATTATGACTGGACTAATGATGCTGAAAATTTAGCTTTGATCACAGGAATATTTACTTTTTTAAAACATTATATAATTAATTCACCATATTACTGTTTTTATTATATTTTTGATCAAATAAATGCAGCCTTGGTAAGCATAAAACATTACCACAAAAAAAAAAAAAAAAAAAAAAAAAAAACATTTTCAAAAAACATTTTTATTTATTTATTTTTTTTTTTTTTACTGAGAGTAGGGTAACAAATAATGACAATTTAAAAAAATATTATGATTTTCATATTTTAGGAGCAAAAATCTGGCTACAATAATCATGTTTAAATAAAGTATTTTTTAAAAGTAACAAAAATAAATTATGAAGCCATGGTGAAAAGTTTCCAAACAGTTTTTTTAAAAAGTTAAGAGATCCTGGAACATAAAAGAACCCATAGTTGAGGAAACACACTTAAGTTCATGCGAATCGACAGACAAAGTAAAGAGTAGTTTGGTAAATCTTTTAGACACAAGACTAGTAAATGTTTTAGACACAGTTGGCTAATAGCTGAGTTAGTGCTGAGGCAGATGCCGAACATTGGCGAGATTTGGCCACGGCCCACATTCAAGTCCAAATGCAGCGGGGCAAAATCTCCCACTTTTATCCCTCCGGTATTCACTCAGTGCTCATGCAAATGTGGGTAATTCAGCGGGGCATAGAAAGCCCTCAACAAATTGCAGGTGTTAGGAAGCCGAAACAAAGGCCACTACAAGCCCTAATGGCATCCAGCATCATTAGCAAGTCTTTGATGTGCGTACTCCACTCACTCTTTTATCTCCTTCTCCCCCTCTCAGCCCTTCTCTTTCTACATCTTACGCTACCTCGCTCTCTCCTTCTGTCTTTCTCCTCTAACCCGCTCTCTTTCCGCGGTTCTTCATTAAATCAGTCTTTAGGGAGGGCGCCCACTCCTGTACCCGACATCTGTTTGGCTCTCATGCCTGTCTGTCTGTCACACATCAGTCAGCGCAAAAGCGTCGCGCCGCTAATCTGCAAATATCCTAAAGTACCTGTTTATTCGGAGAGGCGGCGAGCGAAGACGGCAAAATAAAGTGTTTACTTTCATTCCCAGCTTTATTATCCTGCCGCGATTACGAGATGCGGCTCGCAGGAAGCGTTTACTAGCGAACGAACATATACGCGAGCGTGTGTGTGTGTGTGTGTTCTCGTGTATCAATAGCAGGTTACCTGCTTTACATCCCAGCAGGTTTGAAAGAGAGGCTTTGGAAACACTGCTATTCAAAACTCTTCCTTTGAACTCTAGAGGATATAGAGACAGGACAATGCCAGTCTATTTGTGTTCCCCCTTTGAAGTCCACCCTGTCTATTAGTATGAGAGAGTGTGCTGTCTGACAATAAATACTGCTTCTATCTAAAGATTACGGCTGCAAAATATCTGAAAGGTGCCACATTGCTCCGCATACTTGGAAAAGAAAACACACGCTCTAGAACAAACAGTTGAAAAACTCTTCGGCGTTGTGCGCAGACCACATTAAAAGAGAGCGTCGGCCGCTCCAGATGCGGAGGGCGCTTTAATGAGCGCAAAGAATAGGCCGCCCTGGTTTTATGGAGAGTTATTGAGATATTAAAGAGCACAGGTGCAGGGCCAACATTGTTTACCGGAGCCGAGCTTCTGACACGAGATCGGGGATCATCGGTAGCTTTAGCTCGTCAATAAAACCATTGTGTTTGACAGTTCCACGGCTCTGTTTCACTCCCTTCCTGCTTCTGGTTATTAAACGTCACCTCACACAGAGTTTCTCGTCTCAGCTAACCGAGGAAGCCTGGTGAAGAACGGTCTCCACCGTGAAGGCGAACTTCAGAGGCTTCTTCTCGCGAGCACAAAAACTAGAGAGCTTGTTCAAAATTGATTTCCATGGCAAAACAGGGCCAAAATAATCTAGGGAACAAGATCTCTCTTAATGGATTCGATGTTCTTTAAAGAGGCACTCGCGGGTGTTAGAGTGACCTATTTCAGCCGGCGCTTTTCAGAGGAACTAAATATTCTCAGACGGGGAATAATGCTTGCAGAATATTCTCATTACCGCCTCATCCAAGCGCAAGAAAACTGGACACGGCCAGCTATGATTAGAACTAGAACTAGTCAGCATACACACACTGACACACACACTAACGCCAAATGCGTTAGTAACACAACTTTGTGATCATCATTTATCTACATGGCCTCTGTCTGCAAGCGTAGGAATTACTGTCATTCGAAATTACGCTTTAACTCATTCTGTTAATCTTATACTTTAAGTACTTTGTAGCAAACAAGAATCTACACTTTCAGTTGAACACAAAATGAATTCTAGAACCCAAATTTGGCTAACCTGACACATGGAAGTTAAGTGCGTACAGGCCATTGATGAATAAGGAGGCTGTTTAGTGTATAATACAGGGGTGGCGAACTCCGGTCCCGGAGAGCCGCAGCCCTGCAGAGTTCAGCTCCAACTCTAATTTAAACTCACCTGCCTGTTGCTTTCTAGTAACGCTTCAGACCTTGATTAGCTTGGTCAGGTGCGTTTGATTAGGGTTGAAGCAAAACTATGCAGGGCTGCAGCTCTCCAGGACCGACGTTCGCCACGCCTGGTATAATACATGAGAAAGCACTCACTTGCATTACATTCACATAAGTATGCATAATGTATCCATTTGAAAATCACTCACAGTAATATGTGTCTTTATGAAATGAAATATATGACCCTGGACCACAAAAAACAGTCGTAAGTAGCATGGGTAGCAATTTATTTTTGTAGCTCTAGCCAAAAAATACATTGGGTCAGAATTATCGATTTTTCGTTTATGCCAAAAATCATTAGGATATTAAGTAAAGATCATGTTCCTTGAAGATATTTTGTACATTTCCTACCATAAATATATCAAAACTTAATTTTTGATTAGTAATATGCATTCCTAAGAACTTCATCTGGACAACTTTAAAGACGATTTTCTCAATATTTTGATTGTTTTGCACCCTCAGATTTCAGATTTTCAAATAGTTGTATCTCAGCCAAATATTGTCCTATTCTAACAAACCATACATCAATGAAAATCTTATTTATTTAGTTTGCAGATTATGTATAAATCTCAATTTCACAAAAGTGATGCTTATGACTGGTTTTGTGGTCCAGGGCCACAAAACCAGTCTTAAGTAGTACAGGTATTGTAGCAATAGCCAAAAATACATTGTATGGGTCAAAATTATTGAGTTTTCTTTTATGCCAAAAATCATTAGGATATTAAATAAAGATCATGTTCCATGAAGATATATTGTAAATTTCCTACTGTATATATAAAAACAATTTTCTCCATATTTAGATTTTCTTTGCACCCTCAGATTCCAGATTTTTCAAATATTGTCCTAACAAATCATACATCAACGGAAAGCTTATTTATTCAGCTTATATTAGATGATATATACATCTCAGTTTCCAAAACCTGACCCTTATGGCTGGTTTTGAGACCCAGGGTCACATATGTGTTTTCAAATATGATTCAAACTTGGCGAAAACTTAAGGAAGATTAAAAGCATTAAGAGGAAATACATGAGGACCTCAGAAACACAGAGGATTTTTCCTCACCTCGGTTTGAGGAAGAGAACAGATATCAGACAGATCCAAATGAGGACACTAATTACAAAAATGAAAGGGCAAAAGTGGGCCACACTAAACTAACCTCATCATGAACATTCAGACAGCTGGAAAACCAATAATATCTCCCTTAATAACAACAAACTCTGTACCACACTGCTAAAAATAAATCTGCGCTGACCATGAAAAATGTTGCAAATTTAGATCAGCCGTTCTCAAACTCATTCTGTTCATGGCGAGCATATTCCCAGCATCTGATAGCGATGATTCATTAACCCAAAATGTTATTTGACTCTTTAATAATTAACGTGGCATATTTGTAAACAGAGACATATGTAAAACACAAGAGCAAATTCATCCACTTCTTTAGTGACAGATATTTACTGAACAAATGCCAAATTGGCTTCTTACCAACATGTCACCCATCAGGCGATATACACACTCTGTGGATGGTAACTGACTTACAAATCAACTGAAATACTGGCAAAATCTTCCACTTCTTAATTTTGTAGAAAAGGTCTTTGCTGTCTCTAAATCAAATTGACTGACAGGATTAAACCATCATCAAATCAAATTAAACTACTGTTGCAACTGGCTACAAACACACTCATCAACATATGCATCAATAGTGAGAACCCAGCCATGTACACACTCAACAGACATAACATACCATAAAATGAGCAAACAAGTGCTATCAAAAGAAAATAAACTGCAATTCAATTATTTTAAAATGAAATCTACATCCCACAACTGCAATGTGAAAATGTAGCAACAAGAAATGAGAATTCTTACTCTAAAAAAGGATGAAAATGGCATGTGTTTACATTTACGTTCAAATATATCCACTTTTTTTTTATTGCCAACACCTCTATTATGTGTGTTTGAATATGTGTGCAATATTTATTAATTCTTTGAAAACTTTAGAAATGTAACCTTGCCAATGCCAATAAGGCAAGCATGCTAATAAGGCTTTTTTTTTTTGACCTGAAAGAAACTGAAAGAGAGAAAGACAGAAAGATATGAAGGGAGTTTGAGAGAATAAGATCTGTCTACATCTTCGCTAAAGATCAGATTTTCTTGTGGGCCCTGAGGGGTCAACAACTGCAGATGAACCAAATGATATGCAAATTTAAAAAAACAGCGCCACAAATTGGCTTGTGTGCGCGGTGCAGCCCTACTCATCTCAGAGAGCGTTTTGTCCAGAATTTCTCATCTACACCAACATCACGGCAAGTCCACAAATGGAGGTGTTGAATAAAAGATTTAGAGAAAAAGTAATGGAAAAAAAAAAAACATGTTAAAAGAACAAAGTTGAAAACAATTTGAAATGCGAGGCATTCATAACAGTCTTATCTTGCTCTCTTCATGTCTTTTTGTCTCTGTTTCTGTGAGGGGGGATCAAAAGCAAAGATTCACTTTTCATGTGCTAATGTTATCTGCCTCCTTGAGGAGAATTCAAATTAATGATTGTATCATTATTGGTTTGATAAACTGTGTTTAATGAAAGAATTATATCAAGGATGTGAATCAAAAATAAGAAAGACATTGTAGGGTATTCCTCAAACTTTCCATAACCATGAGAGGCTTTGAAATGCAGATGTTGCCTGACGCCACGAGATAAGGTCAAATTCATCTCTAAGACTGCCGGGCTGCCATAAACATCACAAAAGGGCAGTTCAATATTTGGTTCATAGAGCCCTAAACTTAGGCTTTCAAACAAACTTTCATTAAATGTTTAGTTAATTTATAATCTGATTTTCAGTACCATTTCAGTGTTATACTTACAAAAAACTTTTTTTTTTTTTTATTACCTTTTAAAATTTAGAATCACCTTCATAACTTTACACAAGAGCCCTATTTGGACACTGAAATCACAATTAAAAAATGTCTGAATGTCACAGCAATAGATATAAAATATCAAAGCAACTGCTTTTCTCATCACTAACATTTTTTATTCCTCTTTTATTTTGCTCTGTGTCTTTGAATCAGCTAGTGTTTTGGTGATTTTATAGGCTATAAAGAGGAACCACAGGAGTAGGGAATCTCATTTACAAACAACATGATTACACAACAACAAAATGTCACTTTACTGTTTGATTTAATGCAAACAGTTATTTATGGAAGCCCCTTTCCACTATGCATTAAAAAATAAAAATAATGAATTTTTATTGTACAATTAGTTTTTTTCCTGCAAATCCAAGGTGGAAAAAAGTCAGAATGTCATGCTTTCACGCAGTTCTGAGTTTACTTTAGCAATTCTGAGTTTATCTCACAATTCTGTTTTTTTCCTACCATGGAATAAAAAATAATTCAAAAGGATATTTGAGATGTTATATCTCACAATTTTGACTTTTATTAAATTCTGAGATAAAAAGTTGCAATTACATATTTTTCTAATCCTGTGGAGGAAACAAGCTTCCACAGTTATCTATTTATTTGTTTTAACATAAAACATGATATAGTTATAAGTTTTATTGTTTTAAACACATTTTTGCAAACGTTGTTTGCTATTTTTATCCAAGTTGGTTTGATAATGCATTGACGTTCACGTATTTTTAAGTGTATCTTAAGTACATTTGGGGCCACTATATGGAAATGAAGTCAACAGAAAGTCAGCGTTTCTGCAAAATCACTGCTGTCGTGTCCTGAATAACTATTACGACACCACAGGACATCAACGGCTCCAAATTCAGTGAGCTCTGTCATTAAATTCTTCATTCATTCATGCCATGTGACATCTGCACTGTCTGTCATGTGTATTAGGGCGAAACGTGTTTGATCTGACAGTCTGCCACAGCAAGCGAGACTACAATCACAAAAGAGGTGGGAAAAATAAGTGCAGGAAAAAAAGGAACAAACAAAGCAGCCTGTGAGTGATTTTCATACTGGAGGGATGTAATTCAGTACTTGATGGGAGATACTAAAGGCTGAAACATGTTTCTCTGAAGAGCTTTTAGCTTTAGCAGTTATCCATGTGTGAGTGAGAGATGCTGCCACTGCCAGTTGTGTGCTGAGGATACAGCTTCAAAAAATACAGATGGCTGAGTTTCTAAAGGCCAATTTAATTAAGGAATAAAGAATAGGAAGTTTTGCTTTACTGTTGTTACGTTCATGACTGGAATGCTGACCAAATCTGCATTACAGAAAAGGCACTGTTATTATTAATTTGATATTTATTCTCTAAAATATGTGACCCTGGACCACAAAACCAGTCTTAAGTAGCACGGGTATATCTGCAGCAATAGCCAAAAATACATTGTATGGGTCAAAATGATTGATTTTACTTTTATGCCAAAAATCGTTAGGTTATTAAGTAAAGATCATGTTCCATGAAGATATTTTGTAAATTTCCTGTCATAAATCTATCAAAACTTAATTTTTGATTAGTAATATGCACCCTTATATTGCAGATACTCAAATAGTTGTATCTTGGCCAAATATTGTCCTATCCTAACAAACCATACATCAATGAAAGCTTTTTATTCAGCTTTCAGGTGATGTATAAATCTATGTAAAATTGACCCTTATAACTGGTTTTGTGGTCCAGGGTCAAATATATACCAATTATATTACTTGGTACAAGAAAGCATATGGACATTATTGATTGATTTTGTTAAACACTGGTGGCTTCTATCAAATTGCTGGCACTCTTTTTATAAATGCGATAAGCTACTTGAGGCAGTGCATGATTTAACCACACTTCATATCTATCAACACATCTATAAACTGCTTGATTAATTTTATTTCCAGGACAGGTGCATTTTCTATTATACAGGATGTTGGTGCTGGACAAATCAAAGGACTTGGCTGTGTTCTATATAAGGTTATTAGAATTGAATAATAGGGTTGGGATATCTACATGGTTAGCATAAACCTGTGTTTAATTGTACTGAATGTGTACTTATAGTGAAATTCAAATCTTAAAATATAAAAGGTCATTTAAGTGTCCATAAAGCACACTTACACTGCCCTCCAAAAGTTTGAAAACGGCCTAGAAAAGTGGGGTTTTGGACAATATTGGCATGAATCCTTTTTAATTTGTGATAATTTTGCACTGATAAGGGACAACACAAACTATGAAAACATATTTTATTACATAAACAGTTTATACATAGAAAAAAATTAAATTTTCGATTCAAAATCTTTTAAAAAGCAAGGAATCTTTTAAAAACCTGGGCCAAGTTTAAACCAGTAACCAGGCATCACAGCTGGCAAAAGGGCCTGTCTGACTTTGACATGTATATATTGCCATTATTATGTAATCAAAATGAAAATTATTATTGCTGGTCTTCAATGATAATGTCAAGTTACTTTAATGTATCTGCACCAAAAAATGATAAGGATTTATGCTGATATCGTCCAAAACCACACTTTGTCAGGGGTGTTTCCAAACTTTTGGAGGGCAGTGTACATGACTGCTACTTAATATACTTTGTAATAAAGTAAAATTAAAAGTTTTACTTTAAAGTACACATTAAATAACTATGCTTTAATAATCTTGTGTCATGCTTCAAAGAAGTAAACTTATTTTGTTGTGTTGACTAACATACTAAAGTGAAGTACTTGATCATAGTTTTTATCTGTAGTGTTTTAGTCAATATCACATCTACAGTAAATACATTATAATGTTCAGGTATTATTTCCACAAAAAGGATTATTTAAAGTGTACGTTAAAGTGTATTTCTGTTTCACATGGGTATAGATTACATCAAAGCTAATAGACATGAACTAGAAGCAATACTTTCATGTCACCTTTAATCATTTTAAAATCACTGTAAAGAACAACCTGGTTTATTGTTGTTTTTAAAGGATAGTTCACTCAAAAAACACCTTCATGTACTTTCTAACCTGTATGAATTTCTACATTTTGGTAAACAAACAGTCTTGGCTACCACTGACTTCTACTGTATTGGGGCAAAAAACCCCAAAACAAACAAAATACTACAATGGCATTACTGAAATATATTCTTCTATGTTCCGTCAGAAGAATATAAGTTATACAGGTTTGGAACAAAATTAGGGAAAATAAATGACAACAGTATTTTAATTTTTGGGTGAACTATCCCTTTAAATAAGCCGATACGTTGGTCACCCTGTAACACAGTGCTGGCTGGTAGTGTGTGTTTAACTGTGTAAAGGCGCAGTGGTCTGCTGTCTGTGAAGCTCTCACCAACTGTCAGCACGCGTCAAAGTGAAGGGCGGAGCACAGCTCATCTGGAGGAGATGGTGGGAAGGCCGGTGGGTGTGACAGTCTTAGGGTTTGGGGAGGGGCCAGTTAAAACCTCCTCCTCCGGGACAGCCTCTATTGTGGACAGTAATTGATAATATTTATCCTCTCCATCCAGAAGCTTGATTTGCCTGAGAAATGAGAGAGAAATATAAGCGGGCACTAATACATTACATCAAACAGAGCATAAATTGCAAAAATATTTTGTTTGGCAACCTAAAAATATACTTCATGTAATATCTAAATGAACTGGATCTATCATTGAAAAAAAAAAAAATTAATATATCTGAATTAACTTGATTGTATTAGGAGTTTTTTAAGTGTGAGATCAGGTAGTTTCTTGAGGTAAGCTGATGCATAATGCATAAAACACTTTCTTAAAATCAATGCCAATATTTTACATTAAAACATATTTGACATATATTAGGTAACTAGCTGTCTTTTTCAAGTTTTGTTTCATTTTTTAAAGGTATCTAAAAGATTTTAATTTTTACACAATGTATTTTTATGGGGCTGAATCATGTTTTTGTTTTATGGGCTGTTAGGGCTGTTTTTAAGTTTTTTTTTTATTTTTCTCTTTAGGATGGTATAACTGTGTGTTTTGGAAATCTTACAGTGAAGCCGAAAAGTTGATGCACTGTGTCCAGACAGCAATGATAATAATGTAGAGTAAAGAGCACCATAATCTTCAGTATTTATATGAGCAGTGCATACTTTGCCAGATGAAGAAAATTCAGAGTGATACATCTCATTATTTGTACTCACAGTATGAATTTCCTCCTTCTGGGAGAAGATACAGAGCTCCATGTATAAATTAAACAACTATTAGAATTAGAATTGGAATTTGAATTAGAAGAAATGGAATTTGTGCTTGTATCAGTAAAGATTCTAAGGCAGTACAATTTATTTGAATAGATTTTTGTGTTTGTTTATTTACTTTTTTTCCCCTACAAAACATGTCCACTTGAAAATAAAAGTGTGCTTTAACTTTTGTCTTCAGTGGCTCAATGAAATGATCCTATGGTGTGGGCAAATTAATTCATTAAATTAATTAAACACAAACATTTAAACATAATCTCTCAACTAATATGAGCTCTAAAAAAACTACATGCATATTAAGTATAGAATAATGACTAAATTACTGGTATTTTTACCGTTTTTAAAATACTTTAAAAATAGCAGAACATGCCAGTAATTACATTTTAAATGAAACTGGCTGCACGTCTCTTCTCGTTTTCATTACAAGATACTTTAATGACCTCTCAACTATCTCCGCTAGTTACAGCCTCACATATTCTCTGAGGTCCTCGGATTCAAAACATCCTGACTTTCCTCTGTGGGTGGAAGATCATTTAGTATCATCACTCTGAAATACTGAAACTCACTCCCATCCCTACCTCTGACTCTTACTGTGTATTTTTTTCTCTCTGTCCCTTTTGAGTTTCTCACGTCAGTCATATGCATTTTTTTCTGAAACATTAAAACGACAAACTAAAAGCAAGGAAGCTGCCTTACTTTTCACAGGGGTTAAAAATAATAAATAAATAAAAGAAAGCGCAAGAAACGGTTAATCCTTTCATAAAGAGCGCTGATATACAGCCTGCTCGAGGTATTAGAGGAACTAGGCTTAACTTCACAGACTGTGAGGTCACATATCTCACAATTAATACATGCATTCTTATATCACGTCTTCTCCCCTCCCAAAAATAATAGGGAAAAAAGGCGCTTCTTAAATAGCTCGTATTTTCAGCTGCACATTTGCATGAGAAGCAAACAGAGCCGTGGTCTTCTCGGCTCCCCTCCTGAGCTGGTGGGGTGTTTAGATACGAAGAAGGAAAGCTGTTATTTACCCCAGTTTTCTGGGTTTCCTCTTGCTCCCCTGATAATCCAGACTTCTCTGCAGAGAGGACACAGAACCAGCGCACGCAAACACACGCGGACAAACACACACACGCACACAGAGTTAGAAAAGCTTCAGAAAAGACAAGCGCGAAGCAACGAACATGCGCGAGAGAATCATTAATTTTTAATTCAAAGTGATTTTGTGTTGAATGTGTGCAGATGCTGATAATATCAGAAGTCACAGCATAATTTTTCTTGATCAAAGCGCGCGGGGCTGAGGCTGATGAGGCAGGCATCTTGCTCGGCTTTGATAAACCACATCAATTATTCACCGTGAAGGGAGACATCCTCACATGAAAGCAACAGATAAAGCGCCAAAGCACATGGTGGAGACAACAGAACGGCAGAGCGGCGTGGGGGTGGGGGCTCGGGGGTCTGGCACAGGTAGCTTTAATTGTATTATCATCTGGAAACAAAGTTAGACAAAGGCTTCCATGAAAGGCTTTGAACTCACGTTGAGATGGTTGTAATAAAGACTGTCTTCCGGGCTGTTCAGGAGCTTGGGCTGCTGTCCTCTTCGCCGAGGGGAACGGTGATGTAGCTTCACCGTCGGACCTGCGGGACACACACGCACACAAACACGCGCGGGACGGATCAGTGACACGTCTCCCATTGTGTTGCCCTGCAGGAATTGTATAAGCAGAGCAGCGCAAATAAAGCTGACAGCTGCAACATAAATACATCTCGCTAAACAATAGTGCGCTGCAAGATTTTACATTTTGTCAAGAAAATGTGAGAGCTGTTTACCCTTGCAAAAGTTGCTATGCAAAAGCATTCTAACTGGTAATTAGGTGGATTCTTAATGATCTATAGATAGGACTTCTTCAGCATATTGTCCACCAGGCTAAAAATTGCTTGCACTTTATTGTACAGTACATGTACAGTCTAATTACCTAAGAAAGTACTGGGTAGTATAAGGAAACTACATGGGTTAAGGTTAGGTTCAGGGTTAGTACCTAGTTATTACCCAGTTATTGTACTGTAATTACTATAATAAATACATTGTATGTACAGTGGCATGGGGAATTTTGGGAACCCCTTGCAGAATCTGTGAAAATGTGAATTATTTTATTAAAATAAGAGAGATCATACAAAATGCATGATATTTTTTATTTAGTACTTTTATTTAACATACAAGATGTTTACAGACAGTCCACAAAAAATAGCTAAAAAATTATTAAAATAACTTCAAAAGTTGGGGAACCCTTGGTTCTTAATACTGTGTGTGGTTACTTGGAAGATCTATGACAGTAAAACTGAGCACTGTTCTTCAGAAAAATCCTCCAGGTCCTGCAGATTCTCCAGTTTTCCAGCATCTTTTGCATATTTGAACCCTTTCCAGCAGTGACTGTATGGTTTGATATCCATCTTTTCACACTGAGGATAATTGAGGGACTCAAACACAACTATTAAAAAGGTTCAAACATTCAGTGATGCTCCAGCACATATGCGTTAAGAGCCAGGGGGAGAATTTTAAAATCAAGGTAAATTGTACTTAATTTGTCTTCCGGGGAACATGCAAGTATCTTCTGTTGCGTCCAAAGGGCAGTACTAAATGGATAAAAAAAGATATTTCAACAAAACAAAAAATTTGGACATCTTCCACCCCCCGGCTCTTAATGCATTGTGTTTCCTTCTGGAGCATCAGTAAATGTTTGAACCTTTTTTGAGTCCATCAAATTTCCTCAGTGTGAAAAGACAGATCTCAAAATCATACAGTCACTGCTGGACAGGGTTCAAATATGCAAAAGATGCTAGAAAACTGAAGAATCTGCAGGACCTGGAGGATTTTTCTGAAGAACAGTGCTCAGTTTAACTGTTCAGAACAAACAAGAGACTCATGAACAACCGCAACAAAAAAACAGTCATAGATCAACCAGGTAACAACACACAGTATTAAGAACCAAGGGTTCCCAAACTTTTGAACAATAATTTTAGCTATTTTTTGTCTTGTGGACTATATGTAAACATCTTTTATGTAAAAGATCTTACTCAGGACAGTACTAAATAAAAAATAACATGCATTTTGTATGATCTCTCTTTTTTTTCTTTTTGTTAAAATTATTTACATTTTCACAGATTCTGCAAGGGGTTCCCTTACCATAGCTCTATAGCAAGTACATGTAGTTATTATTATGCAGCATTTGTTTAATTACACTGTAACAACAAAAACAACACTTAAAATAATGTGTAACCCATTGTTTTTGTTCAAAACACTACCTATATAATATTTTTTAATGTCTTTAAAAGAATCCTCTTATGCTCACCAGGGCTGCATTTGTTTGATCAAAAACAGTTAAAACAAACATTATGAAATATGACTTTAGTATAAAATAACTGTTTATGTGAATATATTTTATAATGCAATTTATTCTTTCAAACTGAATTTTCAGCATCATTACTTGTCTTCAGTGTCACATGATCCTTCAGAAATCTATCTAGAAATCAATTTGATGCTCAAGAAATGTTTCTGATTATCAATGTTGAAATGTGCTGCTTTTTTTGTACAAAACTGTGAAACGCTTTTCAAAATCCTTCCTGCTATCACATATAAAAGTAGTTTGAATACGCAGTGTGTACTTTTCACAATGTGTGGAGTGCCGACCATCTGATGCACCAAAATTCTGTCGGTTCACAATTATCGTAGATCAAACAGCATGTCAGGAAGAGGAGAAAGAGCGAGAGTCTTGCTTCCTCATGTTCACTCATAACCTTTCAGATCTACAAACACGACAAAATGAGCAGAAATCCAGGACACCTTTCTACGCCGGCATGTATATTTAATATCTGGGCCTGTTTCATCTCGCCTTCATTTTAGACGAGGCAGAGCTCCTCTGCTCATCATCTTTCCAGATCCTCCGTAAATCTTCTCTAAAACAGAGTTCAGTGATGTAGTTGTTCTGCAGAACGCTCCGGAACAGAATGGCGTGATGGCTTTGAACAGACCGCAGAACATCTCTATCCTTCTCACACTTCAAAGCGCTGAGGTTCAGTCTTTCTCTGGCTGGGTGTAATTCTACTTTGCATAGATTTGACTTTCTACTGCTTCAAAAGCGTTTAAAGAGCGGGTGATGTGCTCTACCACTGCACATTGATGCACTTGTAATGACTGCACAGTTCTGGTCCACAAGTTCTCCAAATGGGTCAGGAGCACCCAGTGTCACACGCCGCAATCGCTTTCAACTTTAAATTTGATTTTTCTTTGCGCAAAAGTTGACTTTTCCCATCTCCCATGCTTAAGGATCTGCAAGCTTCCTGTATAACAGAGCTGCTCTGCAAGTCATTTCACGATTGTAAATCAAAACCAGTTTGGACAGAAATTCTATATTTGCCCAATGAGCGGAGATCAAACAGAGAGCATAACTGTTTAGGACAAAAATAAGAGATGAAAAATTGGAAAAGCGCATTTGTGAACAAATTTGTTCTGACAGCAAACCAGTAATTTCCTCCAGACACTAAACATACAGAAAAATACCCTCCCAGCAATATAATACTGGGAAAATCAATTAATAAAAAATATATATATTTATACTGAAATTATTTATTAATATTTGAAATATAAGCTATAATTACAGGTAAGGTAAATAAGTTCACTAAAAGTGTTAGATTGAAGATTTGCTTTGCAAATTTGCAAGAACTGATCAAAATGTAAACTTTTAATGCAATGTGAATCACTTTAGAAAAATGCATCTGCCAAAGTTATTTCAAAGACAAAACTGTTTGTAATCATTCACCAAAATGTGATAAAATGCTTTTTGAACCCTTCCCCATCAACCATCTACTTTTCACCATCTAATAATTCCCAATGGATAAAATTATACCCGCTTTACACTTTTGTTGCTGAAAATCCTCTTATATCACACCTAATTTAGTTGCTTAACAAGAGAAATGAGAAAGTGCTACCGAACTTCTAACTTAAAGTCAAGTGAAAACAGTTAAAACCGCTGAGAGAGAGAGAGAGAGAGAGAGAGAGAGAGAGAGAAAGACAGCATGCGATACCTTTCAGTTAGTCTCCTAACACAGTGTTTAAGTAGTCTGACCTTGAGCCATTAGTGATATGTAAGTCCCACTACCACACACACACACACATGTGGGTTAGTGGCTGATCCTCCCCCTCTGTCTGGGAAATCAGTAGCATTTGATCCCGAGCTCTCCCTAAGGGCTGCCGCTCTTGCTCTGATAGACCAGCAGCACACGGGCAGCCAAAAGCCATCTAAACGCTCTTCATCCCGCCTAGGGCCTGTGTACCACCCCGCTGGAGCAGAGAATCCCACCCTAGACAAAACCAGCGGCTTATACTTCGACAGAGGGGAGCCCACTCCATAAAATCACAATAAAATGTAAGAAATGTTTATTGAACTGGGCAGAGAAATAAAAATGTACTATGAATTTATTAGAACTTTTTATTAATCAGGCTGTTACATTACTGAAGCATAGAAACAGATGTCTGTGCTTATGTAAATAAATTACATGCATTTGACTTTAAGAGACAGACTCAGAATGCATAGAAAACATAGTTTCATTTGCTCACACAGTTTGCATCTAGAAATAGATTTGACTGCACTGAGAAATGCCAGTTTCAGGGTACGGATGCAGTATCGTGAGACAAAGAACTGTGATATTTTGATACATGACAGTATCAACAAAATCCTATGGAGGAATATTAATCATTTGTCTATCACAGAAAACAAGATAAAATACAGAGCCAGAAAATAAGCCAATAAGTACATATCATGTACTTTCCAACAGAAATGTCCACTGAGAAACGGTGCTAAAAGTGTTTTTTTCCCTCCAGAACAAATGAACGCACATTTGGTAAATTTTATGCGATGTTGGTTTTGTACGTGTCACAGCAGTTCTGGCTTGAAATGTCCAATGAGTGGCGCTACAAATCTAATGCTCTGTGATGTTTTAAAATAATGTACCATCTGCATTACACCTAAACCTACCTAATAGTATGGACAAAAGCGAATGTGACATAAACACACAATCGCAAGCATGCCATTTTAGCTTGTTTTTTGGACTCTCATCTTTCTGTTCTTTCATCGTGAGTCGTTTTTAATGGAATTCATACCCAAAGTCCAATTCTGTGCTGGCTGAGCTACTGAGCAAGCTTGTTATATCCGGTACTGTGTCCATTTTCGACCCCCTGCCTAATTCTTACCCCCTCTTGTTGAAATCGCTACACACATCTAACCCTAAACCTACCAATACTAGGGTGGTAGTAATCTGGGGGGGGTCAACAACAGAAAGCGAAACATATGGAGCTATAATTATAATTGTGTACGCAAATGATTGCAAGCATTCACTGTGTGTTTATTTATGTTGGAAACTGCAGTGATATGTACTTATTTGTACGTATTTCGCATCTTGCGAAAAAGTTCCAACAGGTATGTTTTCATCATGAGATGTATTGTTTTTGTGTGATTTCTAAAAATAGTTGGAGCATTCAAAATGTTTGCAAGAGCAGCAGCACAGTCTTCAACACTACATATTGATCACAGCTAGTCACACAAGTGAAACCAGTCCTGATGTACCTCAAGGTTCGGTACTGGGACCTCTTCTTCTTTCAGTAAACATTAAATTTTTCTGACTAGTCAGGCACAAGACTGTACTGGAATGATACTCTACCTCCATACTCCATACTCCACCTGAGTAATAATACTTCTGTAGCACAAACACTAGAGCATGGCACTAACAACACCAAGGTTATGGGTTTAACTCCTAACAACAGATAACATGCATACTTTGAATGCAATGTAAGTCCCTTCATATTAAAGTATCTGCCGAATGTGTTCATGTAAATTTGTAGGGGCCATATTAAAAAAAAAGTGATGACAGATACTTTTTTCCCTTTCTGAAATATTGAATATTTCATGTCACTGAGTGGCAAGAAACAATGACAGGGTCACACACAAATCCATTAACGCCATAACAAACCATTGTATGTTTCCCGTTGTGTGTGTTTGTGTTGGGAGGGGCAGCAATCTCTAAAGCAATCTCTGAAGGTTTTCACAAATATAATCCTTTATTCAGGACTTATTGATTTGTCTTATAGACTGTTGGGTGAAAGAAAAGAAGAGAAGGGCAATAAAATAAACCACTAAGGGGTTGAGTTTTATGTTGTACCATTTGCCTTGCATATCGTAAATGTTTGTATTTGATAGATAAAAAGGCTGAGAATTCTTCTCGGAGAGAGGTTTTAATTTGACGAGACTCAGGCCGGCTCTTAAAAAGCACCTCTAAATCCCTTGAAAATCAGAACGCGCTTCAGAAACTACATAAAAGAGATGCTAAAAGGGTTTTTAGCCGTATAAACGCAGGAGGCGTATTGATTCCCGTCGCTCACGTGCGTGATCACCTGACACGTCTCGGGCTGGGCCGAGCCGTCGGGGTTTGTTTGTACAGATGGAGGAGAGGGGGGGGATTGTAAGGCAAAATCATCAGCAGCGCTCTTTGATGTCTAAATGAAGCATGTGCAGACCAGACCATACACACACACACACTGCTGAACAGAGATGCTGAGAAACGACACACAGACTCAAATAAAAGCACAACACTAACCCACATACCTACAAATGCACACAAAAAATGCAGAGAGAAACCCCATACACACATTAACCTATAAGAGTGCATGCAGAATGCATTCTTGAACCCTTGCAAACTACGCTACTGAAGAAAACTAAAGTGGGGCAATTTTCAGGCCAATCTGGAACTGTTCTGACATCAGACTCTTAGTAACGTATGACGATTGGAATTGAAAAAGGCTTGTTAAAATCTAGTCCCAATGTGCTTAAAGTTACACACACAGCAGGGAATTTATAATGGACACATACACACACACAAATATATGATGTTGCTTAAAGGGTCAATCTCATAAAAAACATACCAAGGTTTTATTTCACCCCAAAACTTACAAAATAAAATAAAATATATTTTGCATTAAGAAAATTAAATTAATTTTAATAAGTTTAAGATTAAGTATTGCTGCATTATTCTGTCACTTAAGCACATTTTCCCACAGTAATGTCACAGTAATGCAAAAAATGTAATTCCTATCACTGTAATTAATAAATAAAACATTTTCATTACTGTAATTCAGTAGTGAAAATCATAGACAAAATAATATTTGTTGCTCAACAAACATTTCTCATTATAACCAATGATACTGAAAACTGTTGTGCTACTTATTTTTCTGGAAACCAATAAACTTTTTTTAAGATACTTTGCTGAATAGCAAGTTCAAAAGAACAGTTTATTTGAAACAGAATCTAATTTGTGCCAACCTCAACATGTAACACCCATCTATCCGTGGTGCCTGTGGTCATGTGAAATCTGACGTGATAAGACAAGTCTTTAACTCAGAACAGTCGCATCTTAGGAGGATGAAGGGAAATCCACCCAGCTCATCACCAAGACTTAAACCATAATACCACTGATGCTAATATGCTAATAGATGGGACAGTATAAGTATCATTTTAAAGACTCAAGTCTGTTACTGTCCCGTGTGAAAGTACATCCTGTTAAACTCTGTTAAAGTTACTCTGTTTCTTACTGACATTAAGAGGATTTCAAAAGTTGGCACCAAATTAACTAGACTTTCCCACGATACAGCGCTCACTCAGCCAAATCTCACCTACTGAAAACAGGTGGGGAAACTGAAGAGCAACGTTTAGCCAGAGCTAGAAAGCTTCTAATCAAAGCCAAGATACTCTTTAAAAGAAGTAGTACGGCAAGTTCTTAACAAAAAGTAGCTACTAAGCGGGCAATATGTTTTTCATTATATAAGTATCAGATTATATGATTTAACAACATTATTATTTATATTGCAGCATGATTAACTTTTAAATACTATAAATAAATTAAAATATACATATATATATATATAAAGGAGAAGTCCACTTCCAGAACAACAATTCACAGATAATTTACTCACACCCTTGTCATCCAAGATGTTCATGTCTTTCTGTCTTCATTTGTGAAGAAATTACGGTTTTTGAGGAAAACATTTCAGGATTTTTCTGCATATAATGGACTTCACTGGTGCCCCGATTTTGAACTTCCAAAATGTAGTTTAAATGCAGCTTCAAAGGACCCTAAATGATCCCAGCCGAGGAAGAAGGGTCTTGTCTAGCGAAACAATCTTTTTTTTGGAAAATAAAATTTGTATACTTTTTAAGCACAGAGTTTATCGACATACTCTACCTTTTTGAGCCGGAGTACACAGACCATGAACTTGTGGTGATTCAAATATGTGATTCGTAGTAGTGATGAGAAGTTCGGATCATTTTACCAACTCGGACCTTTGAGTTTTTCGAGTCATTTTGTTCATTTTAGCAAAATCAGCATCACGCGACAGCCCCATAACATGAACGAACAACTTGAAAAACCAGAAGACTCGAAAAAGGTGAATTAATTCCAGTACAGAAGCTAATAGGATGTTGCGCATGCGCGACTGAATGAATCACTCCCTGAGACAACTCGTTCTTCCCGAGTCACATTAAAGATTCGTTCAAAATGAACGAATCGTTCAAGAATGACCCATGGACGCGCATCCCAGAGCCTGTGCTACACGAGCTTTTGTGCTTAAAAAGTACACAAATTTTTATTTTTCGAAAACAATGACTGATCGTTTCGCTAGATAAGACCCTTCTTCCTCAACTGGGATCATTCAGAGCCCTTTGAAGCTGCATTTAAACTACATTTTAAAAGTTACTACAGTAGATTTAGTCAGCTAAAATCTAATGAGTTACAGTGTAATGCATTTATTAAGCATTTCTCTAAAATGACTAAACTCATTGTATAGGCTTGATATTAATCTTTTATCATGATGGACACAGATTTAACTGCTCTGACACGCAACATGCCTTCATATTAAAATTAAATGAAACCACTTCTCATAAAGAAACAAGAACATGGTCTTCTTTTCAATTAAATACCAATGTTTATGTAGGCTAATTATGCATTCTTAATAACAAATTGTTTACCACATTCTTCATTCTTTCAAGCAGACATATGTATTTATATAAATAAATGTAGATTAATCTTTATTAGGGCTAAAAGTGATTCCGTCAAAAGCAGTGAGTGCCAACTATTTATTTTATTTATTTTTTTTCATTTTATGCCAACTAGTAGCCTAGGTCTAATATATTTTGTGGTGATGTATTTAAAAAGAGAACCAATTCTCAAATAATTCAGAAACACCAGTTCTCGGAGAGCGTGCACAATGTGCTAGTGCAGTTTCTATTTATAATACTTCATACACAGCCATTACATTGATTGAAGTTTATGTGCAAATTCATTTAAACAACAAATTTTAAGATAATCATTATCAGACTTCAAATCCCCTGCTGTGAGCAATGTTCCCATTTATTTGTGAGGTTTATTTGTGAGATTAAAGGACAGTGTTTTCTAGAGTCTGTTGCTTTATTCATTTCAGTGTGCTGCTCAGTCCTGTGTGTCTGTCAAAAAACTGGTCTAACAGATGGCTGCTTTAACAAATAGTCGCAAAATGCTGAAAAATACTTAAACTGTTGGATCCCAAAAATTAGATGTTACACAGTAACATATTTCTATGTACACAATATTTATAATCTAACAGTAATGTTTGTTTTTAAATGATAACAGGGATTGCTCAGAGAATCCGAGTGCTCAGGTAAGTGCATCGTTGTTCCTCCAGAACGTTTTGTCCCACCAGCTTTTGAATTTTTATTTTAAGAATTCTTTTTTCAATAAAAGCTTACGTTATCAGTTTTTATTATTGGATAACTGCTTGTTACCTTATTAAAGGGCTGCACTGAGTGCTTATACAGTACTGTGCAAAAGTCTTAGGCCACTAGTATTTTCATCAGCTAAAAAATGGTTTAAAGTCAGTTAAAGTCGGTCTTTTGCTGTAGTGTGTCAGTAGGAAATATCAGATTACATTTCCAAACATTCATTTTGCCATTAATCGTAATAATCCAGTGAGATTTTTGTTTGCACAAGGAGTCTGACAACAGCGAGTGCTCTGCTCAGAGATCTGATCTCATCATCATCCAGTCTGTCTGGAATGACATGAAGAAACAGAACGAACTCAGACAGACTAAATCCAGAAGAACTGTGACAAAGTCTCCAGGATGCTTCGAGAAACCTACCTGCAAAGCTGCAGCAATGTTAAAAGTTTTAGGCACTTGTGTAAAAATGCTGTAAAATGAGGATGCTGTCATAAATAGATTTTTTTTTATCAATTACCTTCTATTAACTAAATGAAATCAACATTTGGTGCGACCATTCTTTGCGTTTACAGCAGCTTTTGCCCTAGGTGCACTTGTGCAAAATTTTTCAGGTAGCTTTGCAGGTAGGTCTCTTGAAGCATCTTGGAGACGTTGCCACAGTTCTTCTGGATTTACTCTGTTTCAGTTTGTTCTGTGTCTTCATGTCATTCCAGAGACAGACTGGATGATGGTGAGATCAGATCTCAGTGTGGAGCACTGGCTGTTGTCAGACTCCTTGTGCAAACAAAAATCTCACTAGATTATTACAATTAATGGCAAACAGAATGTTTGGAAATGTAAACCGATATTTTTTACTGACACACTACAGCAAAAGACTTACTTTAAACCATTTTTTAGCTGGTGAAAATACTAATGGCCTAAAACTTTTGCACAGTACTGTATATTCTTTAGAAATGCATTTTATCAAGGGCACTGACTAATTTTATCCTAAGACTAAACCAACCTACCAACTAGTTGAGGATAAGCATTTCTAGTTTTACCTAGTTGGTACTTCACTAGCATTTTGGCACTTTTAAGAAAAAAGAAGAGGAGTGAATGAGTCAGAGAGAGAGAGAGAGAGAGAGATTGTCTGGATGGGCTCCAGATGGTTGCTGTGACAGACATGATGACTATGGTGGTGACAATAAAGGACCCAAAAAATAAATCCCAGATCTGTGTTCGTCTTGCATGACATGACGTGTTCCCTGCGGCCGACACAGTCAGCAGAGCAGCCAATTAGACACAGTCAATGACTTCAGCTCTGCAAAGGCAGCCTGAATCTATCAAATGATCTGATCTACAGAGAACAAGAGGAACAGCATCAGAAGATGTTCAAAGATTGCTTTGTACTCTAATTGTAAGCAAAAAATGTTTCTAATGTACACTGGCCCTCAAAAGTATTTCGACACTTAATTGTCTGAATGTCATTACATTTGATTTAAAATCAAAGCAAATGTGAACGACTGATTTTCTCTTCACTAATTTCACTATTCTTCATATCTTCATGATTTTTAGTGGATGTATGATGTCAGATATACCATTTTTTGCAATTTCAGTTTCTCCCTACGTACACTTCATTGTAGGGAAAAAGTCCTGCCCATTTGTGACGATCTCTGCTCTATTAACATAGGATGGTGAAGAGTCTGCTTACAGACAAGAGGTTGAGCAGCTCGCTGTCTGGTGGAGTCTTAACAACCTGGAGCTCAACACGCTCAAAACAGTGGAGATGATCATAGACTTCAGGAGAAACCCCCTGCAGCATCATGGACAGCACTGTGGCTGCAGTGGAGACATTCAAGTTCCTAGGGTCCATCATCTCCCGGGACCTGAAGTGGGACACTCACATCGACTCCATAGCAAAAAAGGCCCAACAAAGGTTGTACTTCCTTCGACTGCTGAGGAAGTTCAACCTGCCGCAGGAGCTGCTGAAACAGTTCTACTCAGCCGTCATCGAATATGTTCTTTGCACATCAATAACTGTCTGGTTTGGCTCAGCTACAACATCAGACACCAGAAGATTACAGAGAACAGGTTCGGACCACCGAGAGGATTATTGGTGCTCCCCTGCCCACCCTTCAAGAACTGTATACATCCAGAGTGACGAAAAGAGCTCAGAAAATCACTCTGGATCCCTCACATCCATGTCATCCCCTTTTCGAACTTTTGCCATCTGGTCGGCGCTACAGAGCCACAAATACCAACACTGTTATTATGTACCTTACTGCACATTTCGGTGCAGTTTCAAAGTGAAATGCCCAATGAGTGGCAGCAATTTTATTATGTTGCTCCATGTAGGTACTGCAGCGATTCAGACACCAAACCCAACCCTAAACCCACCTGATAGTGTTATGTCATGACGTTAATGTTCAAAATGATCAGTTTTCAAATCTTGCAGCATGTTAAAATTGTTTTGAAGTCATAACCCAATATTGTGCAAGGAATTGTGTGAAAACGAGGCTTTAATAAGCATTAATACAACATAATAATGTTTGCAAATGACCATAAATATTAAGTTCATTTTAAAGTGCTAACATAACATCTCATTATTTTGATATGACGGCATGGTTTCCTGTAGATCGTAGTTCCTTATGTAACAGTTTCAGAACAAATCAAAGAGAAGATTTTAGCTTCAGCCAGAAGATTAAATTCATTTGGGCACAAACTACCTAGAAGAAATGTGCACTTCCTGAACTTAATCCACTAAAGTGAGTGAAGGCACACTAACTAGGGATGACACTATCTGTTGGTGTGCACACACTAATTTGTTTTGTTACTCATTTGTGTTAATCCTGTAAAACTTTTGATCTTGTACTCGATGATGCATTCAAATGACATGTTCAGAGGTGTGTTTCACAGCCAACACACTGAGTAAAGCTTAGATCAGACTATTCTAACACTCCCACTCCCCAGAACCCTTCAGGCCAATGTGCAGGCCTGCCATCCGCACGCAAATAAATAAGAGAAGGCAGCATAAAGTGTTTCTTTCTAGAATTTTCTTTATGCCTTTCAAGGACACTTATGTATATGGAATAACGCACCATTGTCTTTATACGTCCGTACTTCAAACTAGTTCTCTTCTGTGGCTCTCTCTGCTAAAAAGGATCAGACTTCATGGTTTATGAAAGCTGAGCTCCTTATGTTAACCCGCTTTATAAAGATTATGCTTTTGGTAAACATACATGTCAGCAGTGAGAAAACAAGAAAGGTAAATTATGACGCTGAGGGGCTGAAAGAGAGACTCTAACTCCTGATCGCTACTTTGAAGGAATATACGGTTATTTCCAAACCAAATGCCTGTGCTTCAGATGCTGTTGAATACAACAGAAAATAACCACGAACCACGTGAAATCACGTATTTACTCATTGATCATCGGCTGACGTTTTACTGCTACTATTGTTCATTTCAACTGCAAACTGTAGTTAATTGTATGTACAGGGGTTGGACAATGAAACTGAAACACTGGCCAATATAGTGTTGGAGGTTTCATGGCTATATTTATGCAGCCTGGTGGCCAGTCTTTACTGATCGCACATTCCACCAATAAGAGCAGAGTGTGAAGGTTGACTATGTGCACCCAATAGCTCAAACATTGTACCCTGAAGGTGGTGCCGTGTATTAGGATGATAATGCACCAATACACACAGCAAGACTGGTGACAAGAGTGATTTGATGAACATGAAAGTAAAGTTAAACATCTCCCATGGCCTGCACAGTCACCAGATCTGAATATTATTGAGCCACTTTGGGGTGTTTTGGAGGAGCGAGTCAGGAAATGTTTTCATACACCAACATCACATAGTGACCTGGCCACTGTTCTGCGAAAGGAATGGCTCAAAATCCTTCTGGCTACTGTGCAGGACTTGTATTTGTCATTCCCAAGATGAAATAATGCTGTATTGGCTGCAAAAGGAGGCCAAACGGCATACTAATTGTGGTCTAAACCCAGGTGTTTCAGTTTCACTGTCCAACCCCTGTATGTAAGTATGTTGTTGGAGTTCTGCAAAAATTACTAGTTTGACAAGGGTTTGCAATCGGCAACCCTGTCTGTAATATCAATCCAAAAATAAATACCAGATAAAAAAAGTAAACCTAGATATTTGACTTGACTTGATATTTTGACTTAAAAAAGGACATGGGAGGGACAAGATGCAACATGACGCAGTATACAACGGAGTACATTGTGCGGGATACTCCATTCCCATAATGTAATGCACTCCCCTTCTTTCCAAAACACTTTCCAAATGCCTGTTATTTTCGAGTCCTACATTCTCTTTTCACTGTGGAGGTTGAAGCCTTGCAGCAGAGAACAGGGCAGAGGCATGATCACTTCTAAATGCAATGACCACTAATGTGATGAATAAACCAGCAATTATCTTCTGGACTCACTATTTATTCTGACTGTAAGAAGGTGCATTAACATAAAACTTTGAATTCAACATCCAAACTCCAATTTTCGATATGATAACGGGATCCTACTCAAATGAATTAAACAGTATTTTTGCACATTTCTAATTGTTATGTTATCATTTACATTTTTTGTTTTGAGCAAGTACTCTACTACTGATCTCTGGATCAATACATCACATAGACAATAAAACATAACTAATTTATTTGTGCTTAACCTTCTTTGTTTCATGAGGTGTCAATCAATCTTAGTTCATGTTAATTTCAGCATTTACTATTACATTATTAAAATCACTAGTTGTGTTTCTTAACATTAGTTAATGCACTGTGAACTAACATGAACAAACAATAAGCGACTGTATTTTTATTAACTAACAAATATTTATAAATAGTGTAATAAATGTACACTGTAAAATTTACAATAAAAAGCTGTGGAATTGTACCGTAAAAATCTGATAGCAACATTTTAGGTTTTACGGATTTAACTTAAATTTACATTTAAATACTGTAATTTCATTAAACACGCACTGATGTAATGTTAACCAACATATTGAAGTACTGAAATCTGTTTTGTACCTTTGTAATACACTTGACAACCACCAAAAGCAGGTGGTGATGAGAAAGTCACATGATGAACCAAAGCCCATCACAAGCAGCTTTTAAATACTAACAGAAGGTGCACAGTGTCATTCACACAGACACTAAACATCATCATGGTAACACACATGAAACTGAAATAATGCAATGAACATTAATGTAACAGCATTAGATGTGACATATAGCCCTAATGTACAAAACTGATAAACAAAACGTGAGAATAAACACAGTTATTTCAACAATAAAACATCAATAAAACAATTTTAAAATGTAACACAGGGAATTCTGTGAATGTCAATTTACGGTTATTCACTGTAAATTCGAAAAAACGGTATACTACCATAAAATTACATTCAAAATGTCCAATACAGTTTTTCATCATATATAGTAGAGGAATAAATTGTTAACCATTTAACATGATTTTACTGTAGCATTTTTACAGTCTTTTACTATTAAATTACGGTAATTTTTTTTTACAGTGTATTGTTCGTTCATGTTAGTTAATACATTAACTAATGTTAACAAATGGCACCTTAGTGTAAAGTGTTACCAAAAATGTTTTTTTTTTTTTTTTTTGAATTGTAATGTTTACAATAAAGACAAATTTCTTAGTCATTCTTTTATACACTGTTTATAGTTTTGTGATATTTGGCTCATACAATGGATTTTAGTGTGTAAGCTACAGAGAAAAACTGTAGTCCTTTTTTATAAAGAGACCAATCTAATTTTTTGTCTGACAATGGACACATATGCTGTCCATAAACATTCACCCTTTTGTCATTCCAAACCCATAAGGCATTTATTTATCTTTAAAACACAAACTAAAATGTTTTTAATGAAATCTGAGAGTTTTGGTGGAATGGACTTTCAATGTCAGTACAGAAAAAAAAAAAAACCCTGGAAATAAAAGTCTTTAGAATGATATGAGGGTAAGTAAACATTGACAGTTTTCATTTTTGGGTGAACTGTCCCTTTAAGATGTGAATAAACCAAAATATTCCATATGTAAACTTTTGAACAGGGTCATTTTTATAAATTTTACTTTTAATTCCTCTTGTGATTTATATGTAAATGTCTTATTGATCTTATTCACGTCAGCACTAAATGAAAAATAACATGCATTTTGTAAAATCCCTCCTATTTTGGTAAAATAATTGAAATTTTGAAGATTCTGCAAGGTGCATGTAAACTTTTCACTTCAGCTTTAGAAATATTACATATTATCACCACTAGCAGCTTTTAGCGCTTGTAAAAACTACAAAACATTATTTAGTAACTGTGATGAGGCCAGGTGGATCTTTAGGCCTGTTTACACCTGATCACTTCATGCACTTCACAGCATTAGTGTAGAGTTAAAATCAGGCCATGTGAAATGATGATGCACTTTTTGTTCAGTCACCAACACACAGCATTCTATCACAGCTGGGATCAGATCAGAGACTCAGCAGTGCACTTAACGTCCAATAAAGACAGGAGAAGTGTGTTTGGGTCTCAGTGTAACACACTGGCCGTGACCTCCCGAACATTTGATATGGAGAGGTTAGACAGGGATAACGTGTGTGTGTATGTGTGTGTGTGTCTCTCTAGGGTGACAGCAGCAGGATGAGAGGCAGGAAGTGAGCAGAACTCCAGACATCTGGCACTGCCGTCTCCCCTGACACACACACACACACACACTCTGATCTCCTCCGATCAAAGTCTGCCCTGCTTACTCTTCCACAACACACACATCCACACGCACATTCAAATAACATCCACACACACACGTACATATGTTCTCCTCACAGACAGAATCAAGCCTTTAGTTTAGCCAACAGCTCCTCTGATGAAGGCATCAAACTGTGATCTAAAACCAGTCTGTGTGTGTGTGTGTGTGTGTGTGTGTTGGCTCTCAGGGCGGTCCAGTCAGCAGTTCTGTTCTTTGCATATTCAAGGTGAGGTAATTTGACTTAAACAGCTTTAAACAGAGAGTCAGAGTCATGCTGAGAGATTTTTATCCTCCAGCACTGCATGAGTGTAAATACAGTGAGCGACAGACTGAACTGTGTGAAAAGTACAACTAGAACTGGACAACAGTGTTGGTCAGCAATATTATGTACAGTTGAAGTCAAAAGTTTACATACACTTTGCAGAATCTGCAAAATGTTCATTATTTTACCAAAATAAGAGGGATCTTACAAAATGCATGTTATTGTTTTTTTAGTACTGATTTGAATAAGATATTCCCTTTAAAAGATGTTTGCATATAGTTCACAAGAGAAAATAATAGCTGAATGTATAAAAATGACCCTGTTCAAAAGTTTACACACACTTGATTACTAATACTGTGTTGTTACCTGAATGATCCACATGTGTGTGTTTTTTTTTTGTTTAGTGTTGCTCATGGGTCCTATGTTTGTCCTGAACAGTTAAACTGCCTCCAGCATTTTTTTTTGTATTTAAACTTTATGATTTTGAGATCCATCGTTTCACACTGACAACAGCTGAGGGACTCATATGCAGCTATTACAGAAGATACAAACACTCACTGATGCTCCAGAAGAAAACAAAATGCATTAAGAGCGGAGGGGTGAAAACTTTTTGAATATGAAGATCACGGTAAATTTCACTTATTTTGTTTTCTGAAAAAACATGTAAGTATCTTCTGCAGCTTCTAAAGGGCTGTACTAAATGAAAATTATGATATTTAGGCAAAATAAGAAAAACGTACACATCTTCATTCCGTTTAAAATTTTACACCCCTGGCTTATAATGCATCGTGTTTCCTTCTGAAGCATCAGTGAGTTTGAACCTTCTGTAATAGTTGCATATGAGTCCCTCAGTTTGTCCTCAGTGTGAAAAGATGGATCTCAAAAATCATACAGTCATTGTTAGAAAGGGTTCACATACACAAAAATGCCAATAAACCTCAAGGATTTTTCTGAAGAAAAACAGGCAGTTTAACTGTCCAGGACAAACATGGGACTCCTGAACAGCTATTTATGTCTTTGTTCAGTCGTAAAGAAATTATGTTTTCTGAGGAAAACATTTCAGGATTTTTCTCCATATAATGGACTGCTATGGTGCCCCGATTTTGAACTTCCAAAATGCAGCTTTCTGTTGCTCAAAAAACATAATTTCTTTACTACTAAAGAAAGAAAGACATGAACATCTTGGATGACAAGGGGGTGAGTACATAAGAATCAAGTGTATGTAAACTTTTGAACTGGGTTATTTTTATAAATTCAACTATAATTTTCTCTTGTGGACGAAACGCAAAGATATTTATGTGAAATATCTTATTCAGGTCAGTACTAAATAAAAAAATAACATGCATTTTGTATGATCCATCCTATTTTGGTAAAATAATTAATGTTTTGTAGATTCTGTAAGGTGTATGTAAACTTTTGACAATAGAAATATTACATATTGCCACTAGTAGATTTTAACAGTGGTAAAAACTAATGAAAATTATTCAGTAACTGTGACGAGGCCAGAAATGTCCAAGTGATAGTATGATGCAGGCTGTTTAGAGAGACTGAAAGTAAAAGATGATGCAGTGATGAGTCTGACTGGAGTGGATCCAACAGTAATGTCATAACACATGAGTGTGAGTAAAAGTTTTTTTTTTACCAGAATTGCACAATTGCATTGTCTGTTTCAGATGTTCTGATATAACCAAAATGACCAGGGTTGCCAGGTTTTCACAACAAAACTCAAAACTGCCCATAACTAGCTCAATCACGTTTTGAGGGGGTCCCCAAATAAAAATACACATTTTTCGGAGGGGTTCCCCTGGTACAGTTTGCATTCCAGGGCCTAAATATAACGTCACTGGGGTCACTTCAACATGAAAAGTAACCTGCGGCAACAGTGTTAAAGAAGCCCTATTCCGCTGGAAAACCATGGACTTGGCAACATTGCAAATGACCCATGTTGTTTTTAGAGTATGTCACAGCAGCGTCCATCTATTATTTTAATAAGCAAATCTGCTAGCCAATCATAGCAGTGGGTGTTTACCTGCACGTCTTGAATGCGCCCTGCCTATAAAAACAAACCGTTCTGCAGAGAGGCTCAAGTTTTTGAATGAATGAAACAATTCCGGTTAGGGTTACAACATCAAAGTTGAAAAGGTACATTTATTTTAAATATGAATAAAAAACTAGAAGACTTCCTAATTTATAGAACTCAATCAAAGTGGAATGAACGACTTTCCAAAGCTTTATCCCTTTAGGGATTCCATAGAATCATCTTGTCATTACACTTGTCAAATTTTTCAAATTTCTCAAATATTTCATAATCCTTGATATTACTGCACAATGAATAAATAACTCAAATTAATTAAAAAAATTATAATTAATAACATTTAATACTTAACTACTAGTATATCCAAATACCTGGATACATACAGTATAGTCATATCAAGCAATATATACTCTATTGCAAATCTCGGTTATACAATAAATGTGACTAAGGCCTGAAGATATTATTATAAAATGTTATATTATTAAAATATATTTGACTTAACTTGGCTAGTTACATATGAGAAACAAAGAACTGTTTAAGACAAACCGATTTACTAGACTGAATTAGACTGGAATATAAATATAGCATGCTTGATTTTGGCAGATCAAATTTGCTACACTGCTGCTGCTGCTGCTGCTGCTGCACAAATACAAGGATTTGCTTAACTTAGTTAAAATAACATACTTAATAAGGAAACATGCTATTACAAGTTTAAGCTGCTGAAAAATTCATAGAGAAGGCTCATAGCAGATCTCTACAGGTGGAGCTGGGGAGGAGGAGGGTAAAAACAAGTTTTCATATTACACTGCAGAATGATCGCTGACTAGGGAATGGAATAAATGGTTTAAATGGATTAGAAAACGCAAATGCATTGATATTCTAATATCAATGCAATGATATTAGAAGAACCAGTTGATCCCCGGACAGAGTTTCATGACTGAACTATTGATTGTTCATAACAAAACTCTCAAGAGCCAAGCAGATCTATAGCAGGTGTAAAAAAAAATAACATTATACAAATTTGTAGATACACTTCACAAATTATATACACACAGCATATGTGGCTATTGTACAGATTTGTTTTATATACTGTACACATACTGTACACACCAACAGTAGCCAATAACCCCCAACCCTGATATATATTCTTACTTAAGATTTATTTTGAAAAACAGTTTCTTTTTTTTTTTTTTTTTTTAGTTTTTATTGACATTCTGTAACAATTGTTGCATGTACATCCGTCTTAAGTATTAATCACAAAGTGTCAACATGAATGTCTGTTTTCCAGAAATAAAGAATTGAAAAACAGTTTCAATGAAACTTATTACTGATACAGATGAGTCATCACTCAGTAGAACTTCCCTACATGGAATTTATTCAAGTAATCAAATAAGTCAAATAATTCCCGAAATACTGCTTTTTATCATTGTTTTTTTTATCATTCAGTTGCATAAATTATGATTTTTAAAGTAGTCCAAGTTTAATGTTGAATTTCCCTAACTGAAATCATTTTTTGGTTTTCCTACAGGATATACCAGGTACACACTATACCTCCATACCATCAATAATTCATACAAAATTGTATAGATAATAGACACGAAATGAACCATTAAGAGTAACATTCTACCAGAAGGGACACTAAGTGTGTTTGTCTGTGTTAGTGTGTGTCATCTCCAGTGTGTGTGTGTGTTTTCAGACAGACAGGATGAGCAGGGTCACCTGTTCTCAGTCTCATAGAGTTAGCGTGGCTGTCTCACCCAGGCGTGCTGTGGTGATCTGACAGTAATCCGGAGCCACTGCAGAGCGGAGTGTGTGTTACATTATCTGTCTTAATCCGGTAATCCGTGGACACACGGCTAATCTCAATCCCACCCCCACACACACCTTCCTCACTAATCACTCTAATGATGGACCCCCGGCAACTGATCCCAGCAGCACCGCCTCTCCTGCCCCTGATTGACACACCTTCCCTCTCTCTCTCTCTCTCTCTCTCACACACACACACACACATACACACACACCTCCCAGGCAGCTCTCATTAATGGAATTCACAGCCCAGGGCGAAACACAAAGCAAACATATGTTCAGCAAATATGTGTGTTTTGGTCTCTGTGTCACTGTAACTGTGAGTGTTTAATAGAGTCACTGGCATGTGCGAGTCTTTGATGTGATTGGTGTGTTTTTTAAAAACCCTCGACAAAGACGCACACATCCTATCCACTGTCTGGCCCGAAACTGAAAGCTCAGCCAAACCGTAAGCTGATATGACAGGACATGAGAATGAGAGAGAGAGAGAAAAGCAGGTACTTCTGGTATTAAAGGAATAGTTTAGCCAAAAAATGAAGATTCTGTCATCATTTACTCACCATTATGTACTTCCAAACTTGTATGACTTTCTCTTTTTTCATAAAACACTAAAGAAGATATTTATCAAAATGTTTGTGCTGCTCATTCACGCCTTCAAAATTTCCATAAAGGAGCTCATATGACCTGTAATGCATCCTATAGTTTAGGCAGTTAAATTTAGATTGTTATTCATTAAAATCTTTTCTGTAGCTTTCAAATCCCCTTCACCCCTTTTAAAAAAGAGGTGCACTTAATTATACTGCATGTGCACTTGTAGTGCTTCTTAAAGACATATTTTAAAAAACTGCATTGGAAAATAATATTTATGAAATAAAAGGCTGATTAAGTGCACTTAAAGAGAGAACAATTTCATGACATTCTTAACACACAAAAAATGGATTTTGTAATCATGCTTAAAAGTTTGAGTATTTCGTCACGCTTTAAAGAAGTACACTGATGTTTCAGTATATTCAATAGATTATAATATTACTTGTAGTGTGTTATTCAATATAATATTTAATGTTAATGTCTTTTAAATGTATTAAACTGCAACATCACCATTGCAAATGTGTAATTACAAATATTTATAAATATTCAACATACAAATTTCAATAGAAATTAAATTAAAGCATATTTAAGTTTATCCTAAATGCTTCAGTACACTTTAACCATATTTCTGAGACAATAGAAGTAATTATGAAACTACATACAAATATTTACTTAAGTCCTACTTAAAAAACACTTGCATTTCATTTCAATTAAAACTAATACATTTTTATTTAATTCATTCAGTTCACACTTAAAATGCATTATTTCTATAATAAATATAGTTTTTTAAACTAGAATGTACTTCTTATTCACAAGGGATTTCATTGAGTGAGATTTTGATTTGAGTGATGCATTATCTCATGTGTCACATCGCCAATCCAGTTTTGAAGGTGCTGAAGTATTTTTTTTGGTATTTTTTTTTTCCTTTTTGGAGCTTGATGACTAATCATGCTTTTATTTTATGAAAAAAAAAAGCAGTTCAGACGTTCTTCAAAACAGGGAGAGTAAAAATTTAGTAATTAAATACTGAGTAATTTGTGTGTCCATGTTTTTTGTTCATTATATATGTCTGCATGTGTGTGTGCATTTGGGACTATGGGAATGTTGCAGCAGCAGATGCACACGTGTATATATATGTGTGTGTGAACTCACCTTGCTTGCTCAGTGCCGGTCGCTCCTGTAGCCCGTCTCTCTCTCTGCTGTCACTCCGTTTGTCTGTCTTCAGTACAGACGCGTCACCGGAGCCGTCCTCTCTGCTGCCCATGTCTGCGCTGACAGAAACAACCTGAAAAGAAACATACACATACACACCCACGTCAACAGAAAACGCATGAGGAAACAAAGCGAACAAATACAAACAAGCGCATCATAATGAATAAAACAGCAGCGGGTCTTTTGTGTGAATTAATTGAAGTGATTTATTAAGAGCAGGCTGTTTTGGAGCATCCATTAACACACAGCGTTTGGCAACAGTAAGTGCTAATGCACTGGTACCAGAGCACGCTCTCGTTCTCTCTCGTCACGCTCGCTTCATTGTAATGCAGGAAATAACGGAGGCCGTCCTCGCAGACTTCCACACACATTTAATTTTATCTTTGAATAAAAGAGCTATAGGAAAGAATTAATCTGCTTAACATTTCTAAGTACACCCTCCAAAGGAGCGGGCTGTTTTAATCTTACATATGCTCAGCAGAGTTACTGGCAAAAACTGTACGTTTTCTTCATCTCATCCTTTCAACATCAAATGGCGAGCAGCAAAAATTGGATCAGACTTCAAAGCTCAGCGATGTGCTCCAAGTCACAGAGTGGCTCTACTATTTCACATATTGAATTCGAGTAGGATATCAAAGTCCTAGCAAAGAACCTCAGGTCTTTACTGGAAAAAAGGGGCTCCAACATCTGTAGAGAGAGCAGCGAAAAGACAAATCACCTCAGGGAGAAGTCAGCGTTTACTCTCTACCACGCTTTTCCAGCCTTTTGATTCACTCCTTCTCTCTCTACCTCCCTGGGTTCCTCGCTCTCTCTCGCTCTCTTTCTCTCTCAGCGGAGAAGCGAATTCTCTACGAGGGAACTGTCTCTTTTGTCTCAAGGACTGTGCTGTTTGATCTGAGGGTTGCTCTGTGTAATATTCAGTACAGTTAGGTGACAGCAGAGTTCATATTAACATGAGCCGTATCAGACGTGCAATTAAAGGAATAGTTCGTTCAAAAATGAAAATTCTGCCAACGTTCACTCAGCTTTGTGTTGTTTTAGAGGACGGTCATACAGTGACAAAGGGACGAGAAGCATCATAAAAGCAGACGTGCTTTTTTAAAATGATATATATACATTCTGGAAGGCTCATATCTGACCTTTTCATCTGGGAGGTGACTGGTGGAAGATCTTCGTTCAGGTGTGGGTTGTCTGAGGAGAAAAGTAATCATAAAACAATCAGAATTCCTCACAAACTGCACGTTTAGGATTTCACTAATTCTAGGAAAACAATTTAGGTTAATACAAGATGATGTCATTGATATCAGATGACTGCATTACTGCAACACTTATATTGTGAGCATTCTGGTTTACATCACTCTCTCCTTTAAACCATTGTAAACATCTGCTCTAAAATCAATGTGTGGCATTGAGTAGCCTATGAAGTCCAGTCTCATTCTATGAACAGCGGACCAGAAAAAAGGCCCAGAACATTATGTGGAGCAGCTCATGTTCTCCGGCACCAAGTCCAGCTGCTTCCTCTCATTACGCTCTATAGGTCCTTGTATATTTATTCTGGTCCCAGTTGTTATTCCATTACATTATTCTTATTTCACATGTTGTATATTTTCTTTATATATTGTGCTGTTCATAGCAATGTTGTGCATAGCAGTTTCTGGTGGGGGGTCTCATATTTTAGGTGAAATCTCAACAATGACTTATACTGTGCTCAGATTTGACAAGACTTTTTGCAAAAAGACTTTCGTGTTCCACACAAAATGATGAGTAAATGATGATGACAGAATAATAATTTCTTCTAAGACCAATTATCTCAGTTAAGGCCTGTTACCAGTGATGATAACTATAATGATAAAGGCATAAAGACGGTTTTAAAAAAATCACTGAAAATTTCCACACCACATCTATCACAATAACAGAACATAGAAACAATACTGCTGGAATCATTTCAAATTATTGTTTTTCCAGTTGATAAACAGTAGAAACACTGGCAGCCTGAAGAACTTGATCACTTAAAGTGACTATAAGTGATTGTTATAGTTTTTGGTGTTAAAGTGATGGTTCACCCTAAAATGAAAATGACCACAATTTACTCACCCTCAAGCCATTCTGGGTGTATATGACTTTCTTCTTTCAGACGAATGCAAACAGAGTTACATATATAAAAAATATATCCTAAAATATTCCAAGCTTTAGAATGGCAGTGAATGGCTGTTGAGATGTTGAAGCAAAATAAAGTGCATCCATCCATCATAAAAAGTGCTCCACACTCAAAGTGATGATCATGGAAACACAACGGAGAGATCAAAACAAAACACTGGTCATGAATTAGAAGTACAAAACGAGAATTTGTAAAGAAAAATGTTGGAGGATTTTGATATAAGGAAAGAGGAGACTGGTTTTAAACCTGTAAACAACACTTAGCATATTCTCACTGGCAGTGTTGGAGGTAACACATTACAAGTAACACGAGTTACGTAATTAGATTACTGTTTTTTCAACTAGCAAAGTAACGCATTATCTCACTTAGAAAAAACAGATTCAGTACTCATCAAAATGAATTAAAACAGTGAAAATCAAACTCAGAATATGATGAAAACCTGCAACAATATGTTAAATAATACAGATTTTCTTTATGTATTTAAAGCCATTTTATTAACCAATGCCTTTGCTACTGACCTTTGATGATCCAGTTTAATCATACTAATAAGCAAAAATGACTTTAAATAACTAACATTTGTGCCTTATTGTTTTTTTTATTACTGAAGAGTGTCGAACCCTCTTCGTCTGCATTCTACTGTACAGACGTGTATTTATTTTTCTTTCAGCCTGAGGCTTATTCATTTCATTTTTGGTGTGAAAGCCAGGGCTTTTACTTCTGCTAAAAATATAACTATTTATATTAAAATAAAACAAGCAAGCCCTGCCCAGATTTAAACGCAAATGTAACTCAAAAGTAACGTAACACATTAGTTTCCACAATACTTTTTTAGAAAGTAACACAATATTGTAATGCATTACTTTTAAAAGTAACTTTCCCCAACACTGTTCACTGGCGCTAACGCTACGTCATGTCCTACATCATCCGCTGGAACGCCACTCTCTCATGAACGTGCATACGATGACAAGCTATCCCCTCCATACAATTAGCGAAAGCTAGAGATTACGGTTTATACAGTTTTAAATATAGATATTTTTCTTACACAAATGCACTGATTTGCTTCAGAAGCCCTTTATTAACCCACAGAGCTGTGTGGAATACTTTTAATGATGGATGGATGCACTTCATTCAACTTCAAAATCTCAACAGCCATTATAAAGCTTGGAAGAGCCAGGACATTTTTTAATATTACTCCAACTGTCTGAAAGAAGAAAGTCTTATACACCTAGGATGGCTTGAGGGTGAGTAAATCTATCCCTTTAACAGGCCTGTAGCCACAATATTTTTACACATTATATGTCAAAATGAAATCAATTATAAAAAAAACAAAAAAAAAAAATGCTTGTCCCCTGTGTGAACAGCTTCACAGCAAATAGTTGTGTCAGGCCAACTATGAAATGTTCTTTTGGATACATGTGACCACCACAATATCAATAAAATCGTCATTAAGTTTGTCACATGCACCAACCATGACATAACTGTTTAGTGCAGTAACTCTGATGAGCGTGTGAGATTGAAAGGCACACACACTGACGTCAGCTGATACTCGAACCGTGTGATAGCTTTCACACACACACCTGCTCCTGTCAGCTAATGAGCATGTAGGTAAGTTTATGAACTTTACAAGGGAAAATTGGGCCAGTTGATGTCAAAATAAATCTATAACGCTTCTCTCCAGCCCTGATGAAACAGAATAGCAAAGTGTGAGGTTTGAAGTTTCACCACTGAGACTTCTGATATAAACAAGCATTGAGAATCCCCTCTGATAAGCCAACTGGCTGGAGGATACACACACATGCACGCACACGCACATAAACATATACACTCACCCAAAACACTCTCAGATGTGGGAGGGCAGATGAAAACTTTGGATGAAATCTATTAAAACGAGTTATTGCGATATGATTGTCAGCAATCTTTCTGCTGCATAGGTCTGTTCACTAAACATAGGGCGTAGCTTGTTTTAACTGAGTTCAAGATAAAAGAATTCACATTCTTAAAAAAGGAGAAAGTGCATGGTTGAGTGTAATTTGTGTCATTTTTGAAAAAAAAAAACCTTTTGCTTTTCTTGCATTGTTTTTTTTTTATAATGAGCTGATTACTGTCATCAGCATATTGTTGTACAATGACTTGCATTGAATAACAGTGATTATCAGTGTCTTCTGAACACTGCAGCACTGTCTGTCAAAAACAGAACCTGCAGTCAAAGGTTGAAGACGATCATATACTAGTGTTCGAGTGGACTGTCACTCAAGATTTGTGATTTAAAGAAGATGAATACAATGCTTACACACACTCTAACACAACATCACTGGGACGGGCTGTAGGGGACCTACTATAGAACAAACAGATACCTAAACAACACACAATCATGCAAAAATGCACTATGATAACATACAAAGGAAACAAACACAATGAACACACCCTCACTCACCCAGTCCATTGTCGACTCTGTTTGTAGTCTTTCCTGAATCTGTAGCCTCTGTATGCTGTAACAAACATTCACACAATCAAACAATGAATATAAAATAACATGAATCACAGTTTGCTAGATTTATCATCCAGTATCAGAGAATCATAAATCTGATCACTTAGAAATGTAATAGCTCACCAACTGAGTAATGTGTAGCACAAAAGCAAGCAACTCTAGCAAAGATTTACACACAGGGTGGATTTGTCCAAATCACTAACACTGAGTTCAAGCAATGATGATAGCAGTATTTTAAAAAGTCATTACTAAACGAAATACCACAAATGAGTATGACTAATATCATATTGTGCTTTTTGGTCGTATTGAATGTAATGTAACAGTTTCCTACTTGTATACATAGATTCGGATAAATCGTTTTCCTTTGATCAGACACACTAAGTGAATGTTTAGGATAAAAAACACAATGAGCTCTGAGTGAGTAATTAGTACTTTATCACTCATACAAATGAGTGTAAACCTCAGAACACATGAAAGCAGCAGCGCTGCACTAAAATGCTAAAGCAGTCATTTATTCCGCTTTCAATGAGACGCCCAATTAAAACTCACAAAACTTTACGCTTTAATCAGAGCAGAGCAGATCAGGGTGCGAACACAGGCCTATAAACTCAAACACACAAACCACTGAATACAGTCTGGGAGGGGATAGCTTGTCATGTGTTATGGCGGGCGTTCAGATGTATACTCAGCCAGGGGTGTGTTTCCTGTACATAATGTAACTTGCTGCTTAACCATCGTAGAATTAGTCAAGACTGTTTCCAAAAACCATATTAATGTCATTTGAACCATGCTGGTTCAACAATACAGGACATCACACACAGATGGTGGAATAATAATTTGAGATTGCAACTAATATTATATGATTACAGTCAATTAGACAACAGAAAGTTGTTAACTTTGAACCATGTTAACATTCAGTATGTAATTCAGCAGCTTTCTCCACAACATAATTTCTCTGAGATGCTGCTCTATTGAACATGTCACCTGAGGAATACCTCACTGTTTTTGTTCCCTGTTGTTTTGTTTTATTTGATGTTTGATTCATCTCAGGTTTACTCATGTCACACTCCAGGATTCCCTTTATGCACATTTATGCACCAGTGTATTCTTCAAAAACACTGCTGATTGTCGAACACACTTATATTTAAAGGGGATGAAAGATACAGAACGTGCTGCATGTTGAATTGCTTACTGTGCTCAAGAGCATGATCTACAGTGGCATGCGAAAGTTTGGGAACCCCTTGCAGAATCTGTGAAAATGTGAATAATTTTAACAAAATAAGAGAGATCATACAAAATGCATGTTATTTTTTATTTAGTACTGTCCTGAGTAAGATATTTTACATAAAAGATGTTTACATATAGTCCACAAGCCAAAAAAAATGGCTGAAACTATTAAAATAATCCCCTTGGTTCCCTTGATTCTTAATACTGTGAATGGTTACCTGGATGATCTATGACTGTTTTTTTTTTTTGTTTGTTTTGTGATGGTTATTGGTAGAGCTGGGGGGTAAAAACTTTTTGAAATTAGAAGATCAAGGTAAATTGTCTTCCAGGAAACATGCAAGTACATTCTGTTGCTTCCAAAGGGCAGCACTTAATGGAAAAATGTATATATTATTCAACAAAATAAGAAAAATCCTGTTCAAAAGTTCTTAATGGATCGTGTTTCTTTCTGGAGCATCACTAAATGTTTGAACCTTTTTTTTAATAGTTGTGTTTGAGCCCCTCAATTTTCCTCAATGTGAAAAGATGGATCTCAAAATCATACAGTTAGTGCTGGAAAGGTTTCAAATATGCAAAAGATGGTGGAAAACTGAAGAATCTGCAGGACCTGTAGGACTTTTCTGAAGAACAGTGCTCAGTTTTACTGTTCAGGACAAACAAGGGGCTCATGAACAACTATCACAAAACAAAAAAACAGTCATAGATCAACCAGGTAACCACACACAGTATTAAGAATCAAGGGTTCCCAAACTTATGAAGAGGGTTGTTTTAATAATTGTGGACTATATGTAAACATCTCTTATGTAAAATATCTTACTCGGGACAGTACTAAATAAAAAATAACATGCATTTTGTATGATCTCCCTTATTTTTTATTATTCAAATTTTCACAGATTGTGCAAGGGGTTCCCAAACTTTTGCACGCCACTGTATATAAGTAGCACTGTATGCTCCCAACCACACAACTATATGATGCTGTTTGTTGGATTTATGCTTTAGGAATAATAACAAATTGTTAAACTATACTGTTAATGACAGAAGTTTCGTACATAGTAAGCTAACAATACTTTTGGAAAACACACCCCAGGATGCAAATTATGGGGAACACTGCTTGAACACTTTGCATTATTACCACAATTATACTACATGCATAAATACCTTATGTTGTGAACTGTAACAGCTGTAATATATATAATATATTTATAATTATAATACTTACCTATTTGTGGCTAGAACTTTTAAGAGTATGGTGGTTTATAACACATGATGAACACCATGTCATATCCACTTAAGATAAAATGGTTAGAGTTCCCATAGTTATAAATCTTGTATCGTGACATTTTTAAAGATCTGCACAGTATCTTACTACATTTATTAGTGTTCTTTTAGAGTAAAGTGAGAAATGCAAAGTCTTCTTGTAAAAATCCAAAAGGCTTTATAATGTGGTAATTATATTTTGTAAGTGGTTTTTGTCTGCTTTAAGTAAAGTAACATTAGTTAAGTGTTAAGTGTTTGAACATCCACCCCTTACCACTCAAAAGATGTAGGAAGATACTGACAATACTCGGGTTTCCATCCAAACCATAAATGCGGTTTTTGCTTTTGGAGGTGGATGCCTGCTGTTTGGGAATGCAGTCTTGTAAGACAGTTCTAAAAGGCAACTATACAGAAATACTTTTACGACATATTTTGCTCAGGCATTTCAGAATGAACAAAATACCATATCAGATGCTGTGCGATGAGATTGGTCCGCTGGTTATTCAAGTTTTTCCGACCAATAGCACAAAGTCACATGACTTTTTTGTTGTGCATGGAGAAATTTATTTGCAAAATGCGTTTCTATCTCCCATTATTTGCATTAACCCTTTTTCGCACAAGTTAAAGCGAGCATAAAAACTTTTTGCAAATTATGGTATTTTTTTTCCTTCTAATTTTGGCATTTCCATTAATCGTTTTTAATGCAGTACTTCAAAATGCGCATAAAAAGAGGGTGATGGAAACATTGCTAATGACAATGTATGAGACTCACAATACATTATATGGGAACTACAGTTATAACTGATTTAGTTATAATTATAACTTCATTATAACTGATGTTGATATAACATGGTGTTATAATGTGTCACGCTCCTAAAAGTTATAACTACTAATACGTAAGTATTATTATTATGCATTGTAACTTGTTATGATTAATCATAAGATGATATGACAAATTGTAAGGTGTTTTTATACGGCAATGGATGCATTATAATGCCAATTATAATACCTTATGCTCTTACAAAACTGAGATTCTTTCTTTCTGTGGAAGAAAAAAATAAGATATTCTGAAGAATGTTTGGGTCCCATTGACTTCCATCTTATGGAAAAAAAAATACTATGAAAGTCACTGTGACCTGAAACTGTTTGGTTACTAAAATTCTTCAAAATATCTTTTTAAATAAAATATCTTTTCTGAATACAGATTTAAAATGCATACAGCTCTGGAATGACATGAAGTGAGGACACAATGTTTTGGGTGGCCTTTAAAAAATACCATCATAAAGCATAATGAATACAGGCTTTATAACAGTTTTCATATAGTTGTCATTTACTAAAATACAGCTTTAGTTGTGCAAGACAGAATGCTCACCAATAATTTCCTATAGACACACTATAGATATCCTATGGCTATAGAAAACATTTTCCCCTTTTGAAAGCCGCTGTTTAATTTGCATACCGTGTTCAGCATATTCTCAGCGTATGGATCTCAAACGTTTGAAAGACGGGTGTTTATTTTAGAAATGCTAATGCGGCCCACCTCAAAGTGGATACACACACCTCTACACGGCTCTGAACATGTGGCCGAACACCGCGCCACCTGCACCAGAGGACACACTGCGAGCACAGAGCAAGAGAGAGACGTCTGCCAAAAAGGGGAATTGAAGTACTCCAGAAGAGGAGAGGAGAACAATAGCATCACTCCTCCCTCTCCTTCCTCCCCCTGGACCCCTGCCTCCGCCCCTCCCTCCTCACGCCCTCAGAAGACGAGCGTGGCGATGGAAACGCGCCCCGAGAAGGTTAATATGCCCGCTTTGATCTCCGTCAGGCCACACCGAGTAAGAATTCATTTACATTTCAGATGAAAAGGGTGACAGTATAAAAAGCCATCTTGTTTCTGGTATGTGAGAGTCTGTAATGGGCCGGGAATGTGAGAGAGGAAGTGGCAGGGAACCCCCAGCACCCCCCATCCCTCTCTCTCTCTCTTTGCTTCTCTGCCGCCTGCACTGGGAAACAGATGAAAGCAAAGAGAGAAGCTCAAAATGCAGTATTCTACTGAAACATGGGGACCAAATGCTGTGACCCAAACTTGCAAAAGAGACGCTGGCTTCACACATTATTAATTTAGCAGCACTGCTTCATGGGATTGTTTGTTGAGATCAAAAAAGGTACTTTGTGGAAATGTTGAAGTTTATGATTGAAGGAAAAATTAAAAGAATGCAAGTTTGGAGAGATTCGAAACGACAGAAAGAAACAGCTGTCTTAGCTCATTTATAAGAACATTTTGAAAGCATTTATTTGAAAAATATTTGAAATATTTTGTTATATTATAAATCTATAAATGCCACTTTGGTTCAATTTATTGCACCCTTGCTAAAAAACATTCATTTCTTAAAAAAACTTCTATTTTTAAAGGAGCATGTATTATATATATATATATATATATATATATATATATATATATATATATATTTTTTTTTTGTAGAACATTAAACATTAACAACATGAATATTTGCATATATTGTGTTTTTGAGTCAAAAACAATTTTGCAGGGTTGTTCTAGTTTGTTTTGGTTATTTCTATTTTACTTCGCACTTTTTCCTTGTTCGCAGTTCAGATGCAATAGCATTACAAATGAGTGTTGTTTGTCATGCCAATAAATGGCACTACACTGGAATTGAGAATAAAGAGTACAGTTTCTCTAGGGAATATTGGAGACACAATATTGTGACATTAGTTTCATCTGAGTTGCACAGAGGGTTCAGAGATGTGTACCTGACTGGATCCGTACAGCAGCCTGCTCACGCTCTTTCTTTACCTGCTTCAGATTCTGACGGGCCACATAACCCCTCCAGGCTACACAGAGACACAAAGAATAACATGAGGGGAGTAAAACATGGAATAGTAGTTTATAGTAGTAAACAATTTCTAGTATTTATCACAGCAGTGTAATACAAAAAGGAGATCAACAATAAGTTCAACCAGCAGATGTTTACTTACAAGATTCTCACTGGATAAACAGTCACAAATATGAAGAAAAAAAAAAAAAATGTTTGGGGGTCAGTAAAATTCTAATTTAAAAGAAATTAATACTTTTCTTCAGCATTAAACTGATCAAAAATCACAGTAAATATATATATTTTTTACAAAGCTTTCTATTTCAAAATAAATGCTATTCTTTTAAACTTTCTATTCATTAAATAATTACAAAAAATGTATTACTGTTTCCACAAAAATATAAAGCATATAACGCAACTGATTTCAACATTAGAAATCAGGTGAGCAGCAAATTACCATATTAGATATGATTTCTGAAGCATCATGTAACATTTAAGACTGGAGTAATGACGCAGAAAATTCAGCTTTGCATAACAGGAATAAATTACATTTTAAAAATGGGTCCCACTTTATATTAAGTGGCCATAACTACTAGGTACTTACAATGAAATTAATAATTTGATACAATGCACTTATTGTGTACATTTACATTGTACTTAGATTTTCAACAATACCTGCATTTAATTATTTCTGTAATTAATTTCTGTAATTACATTTATAATTACACTGTTGACCCATCCCTTACACCTTAACCCACCCTTAAACCTACCCACACCACCAAACCTCTCCCTAATCCTACCCATATCCAACCTTAATAGCAGCAAAAGTGTTTTGCAATACAATATTGATCACATTAAGTACATTATACTTATTTTTTACTATGTAAGTACATAGTAGTTAAGGCCACTTGATATAAAGTGGGACCTAAACAGTTATTTTAAATTCAAACAATATTTTTCAATTTTCTTTTTCTTTTCTTTTCTTTTTTTTCATTCTGTACCAAATAAATACAGCTTTGGTGAGCATAAAAGCTCTTTCAAAAACATAAAAAGTTTTACCAACTTCAAAATTTTGAACAAAAGTGTATGTAAAGCTAGTTTAATTTAGTTTAAGTATTAAATTCACAATTTTGCAATTTTAAAATGACATACATTGCAGCCCATTTTTGTTTAGAAATTTCCATCCATTCTAACTAATGCTTTGTCTAGATCCTAGTGAAAAATAAATGTACTAAAATGTATTTGAAATTCATGCTAAGTGTACTACAAATACATACTTATGTACTTAAAAATACCCTGCAATTGTACTTTTAGTATACTTAACTGGTATACTTAAAGTATGCTACATTGGAACAACTAATTTTATACTTAATGCACATAAATTGTGCGGCAGTAGTGCTGAGGTCCAACTGAAGTATATTTGATTGTGCTAAAGAGGATCTATTGCAAGTATACTTCAGGTACACTTTAAAAATCTTGCATTTAAAGACCAAAATTATTCAAAGATCATACAATCTTCATCAACAGTGACATTAAAACACATTTTAGGCTTAATATTACGAAATGTGTATTGTGCACAAGTAGTACTCCACATAAAGTTTAATTACAATTTTTAAATCAGTAAGTCTTGAGCGATACGTCAATAAATATGTTAATAGATTTGAACTACACCTAGTATGAAATAAATACATTTTAAATATATTACTTTTTAATAGGGTAAATAAGTCATCACACAAACATGAAATGCAGTGAGCCTCATAAACTAGCCTCAGACCATCCATATATCCTTACTGTACATACATTTATTATCAGACTATTTTGGTAATGAGTTTAGGTTACAAGAACCTGACTGTATGATAATCGCCCCGTTGTTGCGTTTCTCTCTCTCTTTGCGATATCGCCGAGCTCCCAGCCATCCTTTGGTGTAGGCCTGCATCAACACCACCCGTGCGATCACTTCCCGCAACATCAGATTGAGCTGCTCCACATGATAATACTTCAGAAACACCTGGAAAGACACGTACACTCATCTATACAGATGCAGGGAAGCATGCTCATACCTTCAATAAAAACACAACCTTCATGTGTCTGTCGGGGACACAAAATCATCAAGGGGTTCAGGTTGAAAAAGGACTCTTTGAACTTTTTCTTGCAGATGCCAACCATCTGGTCAATTAGATTCACAGATAACTACCTTAACTTCTCAGACAGAGAGAAGTGAGAGTGAGTGATTGTGAAAGAATGTGAGGAAAGAAACCATGATCTTGGCTTACAAATACTTTTTTTCTGAAAGCGCTGGTCTGTCAGAAATTCACTAAACAAGAATCTTAGAATTGTTTTCTTTTCTATTGAAGGCAAATTAATAATAAATGATGTATATCTATAGTAGACATCAATCAATCAATCACGTTTATTTATACAGTGCTTTTCAACAAAACAGGTTGTGTCAAAGCAACTTTACAGTATTAAATAGGACAATAGTGTGTCAATAATGCAAAAGTTCCATGTTGCAGCAAAGTCAGATTGCAGAGGACATCACCATGTAACCATCTCTAAGACACAAAGTCAGACATGTGTGGAGCTTGTTTAGTTAGTTTGGTCAATGTCTACAGCTCTTTCTGCCTGATCCACAGCTCTATGTAGTTTTTGCACAACAATGAAAGTGTGAAATGTTAGTCATAGTAATATGGATGCAGTATGGAGCATGATTTGTAAACTAATACATTTTAACTTTACATCACAAAACCAGCTCTGTACGTATGGATTTTCTGATGTAGTAAACGTGCTCAGTAGAACAATGCACTTGAGATGCTTGTAGAATCAGGCTGAAAAAGCATGGTTTCTTTAGCAAGCATTTTTATTTCACACTACTGGTTAGGTTTAGGACAGGGTTTACTGTAGGTGGCTACTTTCAAACACGATACAGCATTAACCTTTTAGAACCACTCACTGGACAGAAGACCCTTCATTTCACTTACATTGACTATAACACTTTTGCCTGATTTTGCTCTATTTCGTCGTCAAAAATAGTTTGAAACAAGTCACAACTGAGGCTGTTCATCTCCATTCAAACACAGTGTTGTTTAGTTTATGAATGAACGTGCGTTTTAAACGAATGAAGTGAGTCATTGATTCACCCCTGAGCCTCATTAAACATATGAAAATACACCTACAAGCCACTTTTGTGTTCTTCTGTGCACCTCTGTAGTACAAATTAATTTTGTTAATACTGATTTCATTTGATTGGTAACATGTTCCTATTGTTTTAATCAGACTTTTTAAAAAGCTAAAAAATATATAATAAAAAATGACATAAAAGATGACATACTTTTAATAAAGTTAGAAAAATGCCATTACAAAGTAAAAACTAAATTCCTCTGTAAATCAAATTAAGGAGTCAAATATCACCTCGTAATGGGTAGGCTAATTTTTTTATCAGATTTTTTGATTATTGATTAGAAGGTGCTCCTGAAATTTTGACTGTGCTCTCAAAGAGAAAAGTAAGCATAGAGCCCTGAAATGTGTTATTGTACAATATTGTACGAAAAATGTATTTCATACCGTGGTAATAACAGATGGTAAAACTATGGTACTCAACAGTCAACATTCATGTAGCAAGACATTTATATGTTTCTTTAAAGTAAACTATGGTACTACCATGGTATATGCCCAAAAAGCCTTTGTATTTTAATGCAGTACAGGGTGAAATTTTCTGGTAGTACCATAGTACTTCTTGTTGCTTTGCAATACAACATACTAAACTGAAGAACACTGATAGAGAGAGAATAAAAATAAAGAACATATTTTAAGAGGATGATGATAACTGTACCTTGGTCTTGCCCAGGACCCAGTTGTCCAATTTGGCTCTCTGCAGTATAATGATGGCGTTCTCTCTACTGCCCTCTGGCATCTGATGGGCACGAAAGGCAAGATAGTAATACCTGCAAGAAAATCAAAATGACCAGACTCTCATTACACCAGTCACAATTATAAATGGACAGTAATGAGGTTTGTTCTCAAGCTCAAACATTCATTTTACTTGACTGATCATACTGTATCAAACAAAAGTTGCATGGCAGAAATGTATATTTTTTGATGCTTAAAATATAATCATATGTGACCCTGGACCACAAAACCAGTCATAAGGGCTAATATTTTTAAAATTGAGATTCATATAATCTAAAAGCTGAATAAATAAGCTTTCCATTGATGTATGGTTTGTTATAGGACAATATTTGGCAGAGATACCACTATTTGAAAATCTGGAATCAGGGTGCAAAAATAAAAAAAAAAAAATTCGCCTTTAGAAAATCGCCTTTAAATTTTTTCAAAGGAAGTTCTTAGCAATGCATATTACTAATCAAAAATTAAGTTTTGATGTTTATGGTAGGAAGTTTACAAAATTTCTTCATGGAACATGATCTTTACTTAATATCCTAATGATTTTTGGCATAAAAGAAAAATGGTTAATTTTGACTTATACAATGTATTGTTGGCTATTGCTACAGATATATACCCATGCTACTTATGACAGGTTTTGTGGTCCAGGGTCACATGTAAGTAAATTGTGTTTTTCAAAACACATTTTTTTATGTATATATAATGTTATATATAAAATGTAAAAATAAAACATGAAAATATCTTGAGTTTGTGTTAACCACAGACCATATTTTAGGCATATAACCAAAAACCCATTCAAAACAATCTATATTTACTTTGGGATGATGGAACCAGATGTGTTAAAATGCTAACTTTAATGAATTTCTGGGTTTTGGCCAACAAAAACATGCATATGAATACACATAATAAACATAGCCAGTCATTATTTTTGCTGTTCCACTAGTGAAGCAAAAATTACACAATTCACCTTTAAGCACAGAACAAGATAAAAGACTATGGCGAGACTATCTCTACAGATCGCTAGATATTCCAGTGATAACATCTTTCTGCTACAAAAACCTTTGACGGTCACAACAGAAAGGTAAAGCATCACCTCTCTGATTCTCTGATAAATCATACGGGGCTATTGTTGCCTTGTTGTTATTTTCTGGAGGCCCTCAGTTATACTTCTGAATATACCTGCCTATAAATAAACTGGCCTGAATCTCATAAATGAGTCTCATAGAAACATCTGAAGCTTGCGGTTGATCCTGGGTATTTACTCACTCTGAAGAGGAAGATATCGGCCTTTGTGTTTAAGAAAGAATACTGCCTTTGATTCCACTTGAACCGTGGTCTTTCATAATTATGCTCCTGATAGCTGTTATGTCTCTGGTAGAAAATACAAAGAGCTCTCCTTCACAACATCAGAGAAGGTTTTCCAAAAAGATCCATTTGAATCCACTTCTTCATACAGAAACTGGTTTTATGTAGCCGGTGTGTCAGTGTTGATTAAGCAGGAAGAGCTCTACATGTTGTCCGACTAAGGAAACGTAAACAGAACGGTCACAGAGTATTTCTTTTTTTTTTTTATGCGAACTGGTCGGGGAAGTCTGGGGAAAATACGGATAATCAGGACACTTCTGTGATCAAAAGGATGACGGGAAAAAAAGCCGGCGAGAGTCTTGCGTTTGAGCGGCCCCTCTGAGCGCAGAGAAATTGTCTGGGATGTTTATGTAAAAGAGCTGACCTACATGTCCACCATCTCACGGCCCACGAGAGAAAGAGATGGATGGCTTGAAAGAAAATGCAAGAAAAGTTTATGGAGAATGAAGTGCGATTCCCAAAGCTTCGGAAAAGTAAATTTGGACCATGAATTTCCAACCGTGCTGAGAAACTTTCAGCGGATTCACTCCGCCCCTTCAAAGTACCACTTCACCGCTAATTACTCAACCAGAGTCTAATTTAGCATCACTTGTATTCTCTGAGGCTTAATGACCTATTATTGATGAGATTATGGTCTTCGTACTTCTGTCAAAATATAGAGATAATAAACCTGCAACGTGAGTTTCCCAGGAGCTTTCGGGAGCACTAGAGGAGGTGGGTATATTCAATATGCACTCATGGAGCGCTCTCCAAGCTTTGATCTCTCTAACTGTCTGTCTGTCTGTCTTTTTTCCTTCTTTTCATGAAGCCCAAGAGCTTTGGCTAATTAAATCTAATAACATTCCTGTAGTCCAACAGGAACGCCCGGAATAATGTCATTTTGACTGCATAACTGATGAAGTCTGGACTTGGAGTGCGAATGTTTTTTTTCTTCTTCTTCCTTGCAGGATAACATAATTATTATGACCACCTTTATTAACATAACCTCTATAAAATGGAGCCGAAATTCTAGTCAATAAAGAAGCTAAAACTACATTTATATGTTTTCTGATAATAATGCCACCATAGTGCTTTGGTGTTCTGGATGGCTGCTCGATGGTTTCCTATTGACAGAATCCCAAGTCTATAAAATTACAACCACGATATAGCTTGAGTTCATTGTCACGAACGCAGTCTCTGTGGCTCCCTCTAACCGCCGCCAGCGGGAACCCTCTCTGGACTTTTAACGCACTCCATTTCCCATCTACCCCGTGCCTGGGACTCCCCTTCCGGTTCCGGGTCTCCCGGTTCACTTCCCCCTTTCGGCCATTTTGTTAGCGTGACTTTCAATCCTGAGCGTTTTCCTTTGTATTGCTTTCCCGTTGCCGATTGGACTGTTTATTCCCGTGTTTGATTCTCTGCTGCCTGCCTTGATACCTTTTGCCTGGACTAACGTTTATTCTCTGGATTATCTGCTCTGTACCTGTCTGCCGTTGTTGACCCTCGCCTGCTTGACTACTCTCTTAATTAAACATGTCGCATGTGGATCCCACGGATCAGTCATTGTTACAGAAAACTTCGCCACCTGCGGATCCAGCGACTGCACACCAGGCCCCACCGGAGTTATCGGCCCAGGCCACCGCGGCGGCAAACACCACGGCTGTACTTCAGCTCACATCGGAGTTGTCGGCTCAAGCTTCGACGTTGTTAGTCCATCAGCAACAACTGGACCGCCTCACCGACCTCACCGGGCAGTTGGTGAGGGCGCTACAGGGCTTACAGGTGACATCTCCGATTACTCTCCGATTACTCTCTGATCTCCGATTACTCCCGCTCCCGTGATTACTCCTCCCCCGGGAGCTCAACCCGCTGCCGCCGGACCGCGCCTCTCTGTACGAGAGACACGCTCTCTCGTACATATGAGCCCGACATACCCACCAGCTCCCCTGAAGCCATAATACCCACTTCCATGATCGTTGCACCAGTAACCAGGGACATTATGACGGAGATTGCTGAGGCACAGACTCAGGACCCCACTCCAGCCAATTGTCCTGAACATCTCACCTATGTTCCCCTCAGCCTACGATCTCGAGTGCTGGCTGAGGTCCATTCCATCCCCAGTTCAGGACACCCTGGTATTGAGGCTACCCTCCATCTGATCAGCAATCGGTTCTGGTGGCCCACAGTACGCCCAGACACCATCACCTTCATCAGAAACTGTAGTATCTGCAACACCTCCAAGGTTCATCGTCATCTGCCGGCCGGGCTCCTCCAACCCCTACCCTTGCCTCAACGTCCCTAGTCACATATCGCCGTGGACTTCGTTACTGATCTCCCCTCCTCTAACGGATACACCACCATTCTCTCGGTGGTGGATCGGTTCTCCAAGGGCTGCCGCGTCATCCCTCTGCCCAAGCTCCCCACTGCCATGGAGACAGCGGAACTCTTATGTAATTGGGTCTTCAGGTTCTACGGCCTACCTGAGGATATCCTATCGGACCATGGACCCCAATTTACCTCCCAATTATGGTTGAGCTTCTTTCGTCTCCTGGGGGTTAACATAAGCCTTACCTCTGGATACCACCCTCAGGCTAACGGACAGGTCGAACGTCTGAACCAGGAGTTGACCCGCTTCCTCCGTTCGTACTGCCAAAACCACCAGGAGTACTGGAGCCATTATCTCTTCTGGGCAGAGTATGCACAAAACTCACTACGCAAACCAGCCACTAACCTCACCCCGTTTCAATGCACCTTAGGTTTCCAGCCACCATTGTTCCAATGGTCCGGGGAGCCCTCTGAACTCCCAGCCGTCAACTCCTGGTTCCAGCGCAGCGAGGAGGTCTGGGATCAGGCCCACGTCCATCTACAGGAGCGGAGGACCTAGATGAGACCGCCCGCCCGTTATCATCGACGGCGAGGAGACCTACCGTGTCAACGCCATTCTGGACTCCCGACGCCGAAGGGGTCGCCTCCAATATCTGGTCGACTGGGAGGGTTTCGGTCCCGAGGAAAGATCTTGGGTCGCCGCCGGGGACATCTTGGACCCCTCTCTCACCAACGACTTCCATGCCTCACACCCAGATCGACCAGCCCCCATGGGAGAGGTAGACCCCGGCGTCGGGCACCTCCTCGCGCCAGGAGTCGCTCGCAGGGGGGGGGGCTCTGTCACGAACGCAGTCTCTGTGGCTCCCTCTAACCGCCGCCAGCGGGAACCCTCTCTGGACTTTTAACGCACTCCATTTCCCATCTACCCCGTGCCTGGGACTCCCCTTCCGGTTCCGGGTCTCCCGGTTCACTTCCCCCTTTCGGCCATTTATAGACCGCCATTTCGGCGGGTTCCCCGCGAAGTTTTGTTAGAGTGACTTTCAATCCTGAGCGTTTTCCTTTGTATTGCTTTCCCGTTGCCGATTGGACTGTTTATTCCCGTGTTTGATTCTCTGCTGCCTGCCTTGATACCATTTGCCTGGACTAACGTTTATTCTCTGGATTATCTGCTCTGTACCTGTCTGCTGTTGTTGACCCTCGCCTGCTTGACTACTCTCTTAATTAAACATGTCGCATGTGGATCCCACGTCTCCGGATCAGTCATTGTTACATTCATAAGTCTAATCACTCAACATTACACAAGAATTCAGGGTTTAAAGATTAGTTCACACAAAGATGAAAATTCTGTCATCATCTCAAACCCATTAGACTTACATTCCTCTTTGAAACAAAGGATCACTCTTATCACTGTTGTCAATCAAGTTTCAAAATTATTTGAAGAATTAATTTTGGCTTTTATTCACATACAAACATTGATTAGTGCACATACATAGAGCTCATCAAATAAGGTAAACTGTGCTTGTTTGACACACCAGAACCAAGTTTGACAATATTAAAATGATCTATAACACTTTAGTTAAAGGGGTCACCAGATGCCCGTTTTCTACAAGTTGATATGATTCTTTAGGGTCTTAATGAAAAGTCTATAATATACTTTGGTTAAAATTCTCAATGGTTGTGTAAAACAACACCCTTTTTACCTTGCCAAAATCAGCTCTGCAAAAATCATCTCATTCTGGTCGAGGTTGCTTTAAATGCAAATGAGCTCTGCTCGCCCGGCCCCTCTCTTCTCTCTGTGGAGTGACGAGCCTGTTTACTTTAGTCGCATTTAGCCGCTAAACTAGCACATTATTAGGAAAGGCGATTGCAAAGATTCATAAAAAACCCCTATAATCACTTCTGCTGTAAGTGAAGCTGGATCACGAATGATTCGCGTAAACATAGATGGATAAATGTAGATCAGGAGGCGCATTCCCTTCACAAACAAATGTAATCCACTGCATCTTCAGAAGCTCAGATGTCAGGAGTAAATGACGACCACTATTACATCCAGCAACACAACACCTCATTTGCTCAATTCTTGTCTAACTTACATCCCTGCTCTGGCATCAAAACATGGAGGTCAGACTGTTACAACTGATCTCAGGTAAGATGCTCATGTCAATCAACTATAGTGGGAGCGGCCTCTGTCGGTGTGAAGCAACAACGACAGACATCTGAGAAAAAGGGGATATAATTTTTACAGATTAATTAAAAACCACTGCATGGATTTTTACCATTACAGGGTAGATTTGTACATACACTGCCAACACACATTAATGTTCACACAGCATGTAAAAGTGAACTTAGCATCCGATGACCCCTTTAAGGGACCAGTTCTCACTATGAACTACTTGCTTATTAGTATGCATATTACTAGTATGTTGGCTGTTTATTAGTACTTCTAAAGTACATATTAAAGGGATAGTTCACCCAAAAATTAAAATTAGCTCATTATTTACTCACCCTCCAGGCATCCTAGGTGTATATGACTTCCTTCTTTCAGATGAATGCAATTGGAGTTATATTAAAATTATCCTGGTACTTCCAAGCTTTAGAATGGCATGGGTGGGTGTTTCTCTTTATCAGTCCAAAATAAGTCCAATAAAGTGCATCCATCCATAATAAAAAGTGCTCCACGAGGCACCAGGGGGTGAGTAAAGTCCTCCTGTAGTGAATCGATGCATTTTTGTAAGAAAAATATCCATATCTAAAACGTAATAAGTACTTTAATCCAGCTGGCGCCAACTGGTTGTACACAGAAGCAGTTCCGGGCGAATGACGTTGGACGCCGGCGTTATGTATGTGCCGGTGAGTCTAGTGAAAACCAACGTTTGTTTACAGGAGCAAAGGAAGAAGAGTTTCCTGACTTTAGCAAAGGAAAACCAGTTTCCTCTTGGTTTATATCGAAATCATCTAACATTTTTCTTTACAAATCCTCATTTTGAACTTCTAATTTGTGACTGTTGTTTTGTTTTGGTTTCTCCATGGCACGTTCGCGTTTGTCACTTCTGTGCTGTGCATGTGCAATGCAGACGTCATCTGCCCAGAACAGCTTTCGTGTATGAGTAGTTGGTGCAAGCAAGATTAAAGTGATTATTACGTTTTAGATATGGATACTTCTCTTACAAAAACACATCGATTCGTACAGGAGGCCTTTATTCACCACCCACTTTTTATTATGGATGGATGCACTTTATTGGAGTTGTTTTGGACTGTTGAAGAGAAACACCTGCCCACTGCCATGACAGAACTTGGGAGAGCCAGGATAACTTTTAATATAACTCCGATTGGATTCATCTGAAAGGGGAAAGTTATATACACTTAGAAAGCCTGGAGGGTGAGTAAATAATGGGCTTATTTCCATTTTTGGGTGAACTATACCTTTAATGCCTTATTCTGAATTATCATACTCTTGATCCCTTTGTCAAACCCATATCTAAACTTACTACCTTACTAACCGTTAATAAGCAGCAAATCAGGAGTTATTAAGGCAAAAGTTGTAGTTAATATAGTTAATAGTGAGACTAAGGTGTGACTAATTTGTGTTAAAAAGATAAACATAAGTCTTGGAATGAAAGTTTTGGGTGAACTAAACCTTTAACAGTCTATTTGGATACCTAACCCTAAACACCAGCAATAGTAATTAGCAAGAACCACAAATTAATTGAACTTACTGAACCACAAAATGAACACATTCCCCATTTTAACTAGATGTTGCAACTTCAGGAATCAGCTTGTAAGGTGCATCAAATATTTAATTCAACAATATTCTCTCTGACTCGCTGCGAATCGTCAGTCTACTCTCAGGATGTCGTGTTCATTGAGTCATTCCTAATCTCTCTCCTCCCGCTCTCATTAGCAGCTTGTGTTTTGTGTGATCTTCGTTGTTTCTCAGGCCCTGCGGGACAAGCGCACCACTCATTCTGCCAGCGTTATGTTACTCTGTGGCTGTTTTCTACCTGTTAACAAACTCCTCGATGAGTATCCGGTGAGAATAGCCCTGCCGGCGGATGTTGACGGTCTCTAGGATGCCGGTGTAACGCAGCTGAACCATCACACGCTCCTTATTGAAGCGCAGAGCCTGTCGGTCATCATTGGGTTTGATACAGCGGACGAAATGAGGCGTTCCCACCACCATCTTAGACAGCAGGTCCATGAGAGAGTACTGAAATAGAAGACACACCGGTAACACTTTAGCATAGTGAACAATTCTCACTATTAACTAGTTACTTATTAGCATGCCTATTATTAACATATTGGCTGTTTATTAGTATTTATAGCGAGAACTGGACCTTAAAATAAAGGACATTAAAATAAAGACCTTATAAGAAATGTCCTGTACCTAATTTTTAAAGACAATTCTGGCTAACTTTGTGCCTTGGGCGTGATAAGACACGGTCAATTAAAAAAAGCACATTTTTTACTTTTTAAAGTTGACTGTAAGTTGCCTTACCATATATGGTGAAGACCTGTAAATGGTTTAACATCATATTTAATTTTGCTGTAAAATACTAAAAAAGTAGACTTGTATATAAATATTTTATGTAATAAAATGATGTAATAATGTATGTAATATGATGTAATATACAGGCACCAATATGCCACCCCATAATATTTACAGCAATAACCATAATAAATACTGTAATAGCAAATCCATAATAACCACAGTATTTTTATGCTGCATTTCTGGAAACCACAGCTGCTGTTTTTTAACTGTTCATTTAACAGAATATGTTTACAGTGTATTCACTGTTCATTGTTCATTGACAGAATGGTCGGTAGTTTTGGTAATTATTGACAGGAGGAAGAAAAACTTCTGATAATCAGCCTAGCAGACATACTTAAACACAAAATGGTGAATAATTAAGCACCCTGGCCAATGTACAAGTTTTTTCCCAAATTGAACACAGATTTCTTGCTTTCTCACAATAGCGACATATAATAATGCATCACTATAGAACAACATAATAGAAAACTATTGATGTGAAAGGCTGAGGACTCACTCTGAAATAAGACGCCACTGTCTGTCTCCTCATGTTAGTAGTTTCCTCTGGGTGACGCATCATTTCCATGGTGTCCACCTAAACACACACATAAACACACTTACTGTAGCTTAGCCTACATGCAGAAAATGTGCACATTACCAATACACACACACACACATGAACATACACATACATCTAAGCACACAGAAAACAAACACAATATATTCTTTTTTAGACTAAAGGAACACGTAACCTTCCTGTACATTTATGACAGACACAATTTTAACAACTAGATTTTAAACAAATTACAGAGAGGTTGTTTTTTCTTTTTTGGTTAAAATATAATGACAGAGAAACTATAGACTATAGGTACAGTGTTAGTCAAGGTAAACAACTCAAAAGCCTCAAACAAAAAAGTCCAACACACTCTCATGTTAATTCGTAAACATAACAAATAGTCACCATAATTGGTGAATTGGTGGCTAATTTGTATACATTTTGTGTGAGTGTGTGTGTGTATATAGTGCTGTCAAAATTAGCACGTTAACGCAGCCGATTATTTTTACAGTTTAACCGCCGTTAAAATGATTTAACACAACTTACACAGAGGCGAGGCTAGCGCTGGCCACCCGACTCACAACTGCTGCTTCTGTCTTTTTCTTGACAAGAATTGTATTTATTTGGTTGGATTTATTTGGTTGATGTGGTCTTTACGGCCATATCAAATGGGAGACTTTTCAGACGCATCAGTCGCTTGATGTCAGCCATCATACTGTGCTTGTAGCGCGTGCTCTTCAATTGCACGCACAAATGTGGCACACACTGTAGCCTGTATGAGTTTATATTAAAGGGTGAATGAAACTACGAGCATGCATGTCAGATCCGTGCCACGTTCAACTGCAGCAGCTCTTAAACTAATAGCAGCCAAATAAGCTAATAACCCAGCTGCTGTGATGTCTGTTAATCAAAGAACAAGATAAAAAAAGAGGAAATCAGTAACCTTTGTAGTTTTGAGGATTCATCTATATTTAATTTAGAATTTAGTGTTTGATAACAATATTCAATTTCTGTATATGTCCTACTTGCTGAAGAGCACAGGAAAATATGACATTTATTATAATGGGTTTATGTGAAGATTGTTTTAAATTCACTTAAATTAGAAGTTGTTATTTTTTTAAGGCTAATAAATATTAATATTGATAGCTCTCATACTGTAATACTGAATGGCTATAGTCAATGGTTAAACATTAGAGACATCAGTAGTATTGGTATCAGTGATACATGCTTTCAGTCATAAAAACGATGCAATTGAACAAATATTAAAAATATACTGTCTTTATGTTGTTTCTATATTAATTTGAAGATTGCATGTTAAATTATTGCAATATAAAAGTATATTTAAACTTTAAACTTTAATGTTAGGTGGGATTAATCATGATCATGAGTGATTAGCTTTTTTATTTAATATTTATTATTTATTTATTTATTTATAAACTGAATCATAAAATCAAAGCTCATGAGGCTATTATTACAAAAATATACAGTTATTGTTCTGTTTATTTCTGTGAAGAAAAAACTCTATACAAAAAAAGCTCTATACAAATAAATGGGAGTTGACTTGACAACATAATTGGTAACACTTTACAATATAGTCCCATTAGTTAAAATTAGTTAATGCATTAACTAACACTAACTAACAGTATTTTAAATATCTTTGCTCATGCTAGTTAATAAAATACAAGTGTTTATTGTTAGTTCATGTTAGCTCAGTTTTTTTTTTTACATATTGTAGAGCATTTTTGTACAAATCTACTACTATATAATACTATTAATAGAAAAAACGACAATGACCAATTCATATTTATGTAAACACACAAAACAAAGCACCATCAAACATCAAGCAAAGATCCCTGAGTATGATGGGTTTAATACTGCAGGGACACGTTTTCATAATGAACTTCAACTTCCAACTGTTCTTAACAAGGACAAGATATGATGTGCATAACAGCCATCGCTACAACAGACCTCATGAATTTATCAAGGTGATACATAATTTAGAGCAGGTCTATACCAGCAAAGTGTGTCTTAATATTCTATTTCATCTGCGGGTGGAGAAGCAGGTGTGTGTGATCTTCATGAGAAACTGAAAGGTTGGACATGAACCCTGACTGAGAGACAATCGAACTAACCCAGTGTTTTAATCAGACATCTGTCCCACTTCTGCCTACAAGCAGAACTTTGTAAAGCATCTCATCTGTGACTGAAGCTGTTTAAAAGTATCTGCAATATTAACTGGAACCAATTAAATGGGTTCTGTGCTCCAGTGTCTAATTATACTTCTCTGATACAGCAGGTAGTCTGCAGGACTGTTTTTAATCTTACACACAGAACAGAAGAAAAGAGAGAAATAATTATTCAGGCTTTTCCTCCATAAGAACAGCAACTTGCACTGTAACAGCACTGTAGTCAGGACACATTACCATGGCAAATCCAGCTTTATGAAGTCCTGTCTGCGCTAGACCTCCAAAAATGCAACCTTCACCCAGGGCTTTGCAATTTAAATGTTTTTTTTATAGTGGAAAAATTGACACGTTTGAATCACTTTTCAAAAATATTTACAATGAAATGTAAACACATTAAATTAAACATGACATTTTGAAGTATTTTGAACACTGTAAACAGAACACTGTAAAAATACATGTTCTGAACTTGTAAATAAAACAAAGATTACTGGAGTACATTTTACAAGAAAATATCTTACATCTACATCTTTTCATCTTTTTTGCCATTTCTTTCTTATTATTTGTAAAATTCAATAGAAATTTCTGACTAAAATTTATGTCAAAGACTTGTTTTTCAGAGTATATTTTCTTGTATAACATCTTTGTTTTATTTACAACTTTGAAGCATTTTTCTACAGTATATATTCTATGTTTCTATTTTCTACTTACTTATCTCAATTTAGAGATTTGAATGGACAAAAAAACGAATCTGTATTGCAAGGTATAAACAATCGACATTTTTGTTTATAAAGAGATACCATTTTAAATGCCTATATCTACTAAAAACAAATTTTGTGATTTTTATAGGTGTACATGAGCCAGATGTTTTTAAAGGAGAAGTCCACTTCCAGAGCAACAGTTCACAAATAATTTACTCACCTCCTTGTCATCCAAGATGTTCATGTCTTTCTGTCCTCAGTCGTAAAAAAATTATGGTTTTTGAGGAAAGCATTTCAGGATTTTTCTTCATATAATGGACCTGATTGGTGCCCCGATTTTGAACTTCCAAAATGTAGTTTAAATGCAGCTTCAAAGTGCTCTAAACGATCCCAGCCGAGGAAGAAGGGTCTTATCTAGTGAAACAATCGGTAATTTATTTCCGAAAATAAAAATTTTGGAAAGGTCACGCCAAATGTAGGCGGAACCACAGACCCAGTGTTTACAAAGCAAACGCGCAAAGACTAAGAAAGCGCAAGTAAGTCAAACGCTGTTTACAAACAAAAAGGTACAATGATGTCGGACGATTCTGAAGTTGTAGGAGGAAATAAGATGGAGTTTTTCGACATACTGTACCTTTTTGAGCCGGAGTACACAGACGATGAACTTAGATGTGATTTGTAGTAGTGATGGGAAGTTCGGATCGTTTTACTGACTCAGACCTTTGAGTCTCGTTCAGCAAAATGAACAAATCTTTTTTAGAGTCATTTCGTTCATTTTAGCAAAATATAATTAAAATGTTACGTGTTACTTCCCTAACACATCTACTGCTTACACAAACGTTGATCACACTACAAACAAGACAAAAATATAATGCTATAAGAAACAGAAAAGATTAATTCATTGTTTACCTGGGTCTTTAGTCTATGATTAGCTCACCTCACCTCTTATCTGACAACGTGACAGCCCCATAAGATGAACGAACGACTCGAAAAACCCAAAGACTCGAAACAGGTGAACTAATTCCAGTACAGAATAGGATGTTGTGCATGCGTGACTGAATGAATCACTCCCCGAGACAACTCGTTCTTCCTGAGTCACATTGAAGATTTGTTCAAAATGAACGAACCGTTCAAGAACGACCCATCACTATCATTCGTAGCATCGTGAGCGCGTATCCCAGAGCCTGTGCTACACAAGCTTTTGTGTAAAAAGTATACAAATTTTTATTTTTCGAAAAAAATGACCAAACGTTTCGCTAGATAAGACCCTGCTTCCTCGGCTGGGATCGTTTAGAGCCCTTTAAAGCTGCATTTAAACTACATTTTAGACGTTTAAAATCGGCACCAATGAAGTCCATTATATGAAGAAAAATCCTGAAATGCTTTCCTCAAAAACCATAATTTCTTTACACCTGAAGACAGAAAGACATGAACATCTTGGATGACAAGGGGGTGAGTAAATTATTTGTAAATTGTTGTTCTGGAAGAGGAGTTCACCTTTAAAGCCTAAAAGACTAAAAGATACAAAATTGTTTTGGTTTCTTGGGATTCTCAGGGTCAGAGAGAGGGTGGAAAATAGTCTTGAAAAACTAAATTATTAATTTTTTTTGGTGCAAAAAACCTTCATTGACAACTATAATTGGACTTTTAACAGGTTAAAAAGTATAGGATGTGGTTGTTTTAAAGCTGCTTCTCAAATTAAACAGTGATTCATAGTCTCAGGATTATTAAAAAAAAGAAGAGATTATATGTTTTTGTTCCATTAGCTCGCAGAGTATATCAACAGTAAATCAAACCAGAAAGAGAAAATAAAGTAGTGAAAATTGCCTTAGAATATATGAGGCTAATGAATATGAAGATAGATATGAAGAGATTCTTACCTTTAGCAGGTATTTAGGAGACTGAGAGGAGAGAGGATAGTTCAGACAGTCAGATAATAGATTAAAAGTACAGAAGAGTGAAGAACAGAGGTATTTTATAATGCAAACCATACACACAAGAGTTCAGAGGTTCTGGAGTAAATGCATTGGCAACAACATCCATTGTAATATATATGTATAGCTGTGGCAAAAATATTATTATGTGGCTGATGAAGTAACTGGTAGTGGTAGCTGTAAAAAGCTAACATCTAGGTGAATGACTAAGCTTTAAATTTACACCATACTTGCACCTTAACAGATGAAACAAATCCAAAAATCAGAAAAGGGCTGAAATGTATGATAATTCATGTTCATTTTTATCTAATATGAACATAAAAATGAATGGAAAATTTTTGTGATGACAGTAAATAAGTTAGAGAGCAGCACAGACCTTATTTCTCCCGCTGCTGAGCTGTGGAGGCAGAGATCTGGATGCTGCTGTCACTCTTGCTCTGGATGTGGCCAGGTTACCTGCTCAGCGAAAGAAGAAACACACATCAGTGACACATCAATCCTCCCTCTCGGAAGCATGAATGAATAAAACAACATGGTAGTGTAGTGCTCTGAGCTTGCAACCTAAACAATGCTTGTTTGAACCCTTGAGGAGATCAGCCAAAAGACTAGACTAGACTAGGATTACAAAGACTACAATCTTGATCCTTAAATCCAAATTGCTCTACCCTTAGGATCATGCAAAATAGTAACTACAGTGTCTGCAAAATACCACAGTTTTAGCCAGTAGTTATCAAACTGATATTGCTGTCATAATCATAAGCAGTTGCAATCATAATTATTCAACCCCCCAGAGACTGTAGTACTTAAAAAAAAAAGAACATAGAGAAGAAATAGTTTTATTATATTAAAAAGTCTAAGGCTATATGACGATTTCCAAGACATTAAAGGTTCCTAGAGACACAGCTGGCAGCCTTATTCCTTAGCTTAAAATGTGTTGTACCAGAAAACCTTTGAGGCCCGATGAAAGGAGGAAAAACATTTCAATGCAGTGCATATGAAGAACACAAGTATGGCCTTCATGTTGAGGCATCTTTCCAAAAGCCACTCTTGACCAAGAAGAACAAAAAGACACACTAAAATTAATTTGGATAGACATGTGGAGTTCTGGAAGAATGCTTTATGGAGTGATGTGACCAAAATGTAACTTTTTGGGCCTACGGATCAGCAGTATGTCTGGTGCAAAATAGGGAAAGCTCATAAGCAGAAGAACAACATGGTAAAACATAGAGATGGACCAGTCCTGTTATGGGGGTGTTTTACTGTAGCAGGAAGTGGAAAACATGACTAAATAAAGTATATCATGGATTCTTTGAAGTATCAGGCCATTTTGGCATGAATTGTCATGCCTCTGGTGCAATGATTGAAGCTAATGATCAGTGGACTTTCCTGCAGGACAATCAACCCAAAGTATACATCCAAATCTACTTATGCTTGGCTTAAGGATCAGTTGTAGAATGTTCTTGAGGGGGCTGTTCAGTCTTCAGATTTAATTTAATATTTTGTTGAATTTGAAGAAAGCAGTGGCAATGTGAAAACTAAAGATTATCAGTGGTCTGAAAACTTTTTCAGGCGAGAATGGGCCAAGATTGCAGTAGAGTGGTGAGAGAACCATTTAAGCACTTCCAAACAGCGTTTATTGGTGGTTTTAAAGAATAAAAGATTCTGCACCAAATTTTACTTTGGGGGGTTGAATTTTTAACATGAAAGTTTAGAGACAATCATTTTTTTTTTTTTTTTCATTATTTTATTATTTCATTATTCATAACCTTACATTTTCAGAATTATTCAAATGTGTATTATTAAACTTTCTCTAATAGTGTACTGATGCCTTTGTTGAATTGTTTTCACAAAAATTTGTTCTCTGCAGCAAAATGTCTTGCAGGTCAAGTGGGTTGAGTAATTTCGATTGCAACTATATGCATAATTTTGATTGATTTTATTTTATTATTTTGATGGTTGTGGTGAATAATACCACATTTTTATTAAGGACATTTTTACAATAGCATTACTTTTTTGCTGCTGTTCCTGTAATTGCAGTGTACCCTTCTGAGAAAGAAATGTGCTTTATTGTATGCACTTGTAATGTACTTCAGATCTGAAAAGACTATATTTATATAATATAACATTGATGAAACTAAATATATATACTTTATAGTCAAAAAATGTTCTTTAGATCTTCTTAGTTCTTCTTCAAAATGGTTCACTGAAAGGTTCTTTGGGGAACCAAAAATGGTTCTTCTATGGCATCACCGCAAAAACACCACTGTGGAGCTTTTATTTTTAAGAGTGTAGTACAGTCTATATAGCAGACAATGACCTTCATTTGCCCTCTAATTGAACTACATCAGTATTTTGTTATGTAATATGGGGATTAGAGTAAAACTTTTTTAAAAGGCAAAAACCCTATAACAGACAGCCTTGAGGGAGCCTGTGTTGTGACCTTGTGACCTATGCACTGTCTAATATCCAGTGCTAGCGTTTAGGATCAGAGTGAGCCGTCACTGTCTCTCATCTCTCTTTCTCTCTGCCGTTAATACACTCTCTCTTTCTGCTTCCTCTTCTCTCTCTCTTCTTTAAACACACACACACGCACACACACCCGTCTTCGGGATATGAAGCCCCACTGTTGCATATGCAGCACCGTCTGAGCTTTTCAAAAGTTTCTGCACAAGATGTCCAAATGTTTTCCCTGGCTGGGTCTTCAGAGACTAAACTCTGATTAATGGTACTGAAGGAGCCTTTGAAGCCGGATTGGTGACATCAAAGTGCTAATCCATGGGTGGCAGGAGTTTTATAATGAGTGGGAAGCATTTTAGCACGTTTCAAAGGCTCCGGCGCATGAATAAACAATGGCAGCACAGATGTGCCACACACCTTTAGAAAAATACCCACCGCAGAAACGCCAAGCGGAGCGCAACTGTAGCTGCAGCACTTCAGTGTGTGTGTGTGTGTGAAGGTCTGAAGGAATCTAGGGAAATGAAACATCTGTTGTTCTTGTAGTCTGCGCCCCAGTAATACACCAGATGACAGATTAGAATGGGTCACAGACTCAAACAAACAAACAATAAGTCAAGAAAACAATTATCGTTTTTCTTCCCATCTCCACGCTGGTTTCGTAATGACCGTCTCATGTGAATGAGCATGCATGGTTCCCAGCATTCAGAGCAGATCACGTTTAATTGCTCTATTTGTCAGGGATTAATTGAGTTGTTTCAGATCTAACTATAGCTCAGGAATCCCACGCTCCTGCCAATGGGATTACACGTGTAGGCTGCTGCTGGTATATGTTGTCTCTGCTGTAGTCAAAACCCTGACGCAGCACTGGTAGATGGGGCCATGTGTAGCTCTTTTCCACTGACGGGGTGCTGGTGCTGGTGCTGGTGCTGGAGCTGGTGCTCAATCACATCCTGCGCATTTACAAAACAGAAAACCAGCTCCCACTGCTCTTAAACCAGTATTCAAAAATCTGTCTACACTAAAATAAACTGCACTGGCATTTTTTTAAATGATGGACAGTTATTCTATATATTGTTTTTCGTGTTCATTTAAAATAAAATTATTTTTATGAACACAGTCAGTTGGCATTAATTGGTTTAAAATTGATTAACTATATATTTGCTTAAAACAACTGACCGTTATATCAAAAGCAGCTTGTGGTGGAATAACGATGCTGAATCTATCTAGTTGGATGTTAAAATATGCTCATTCTGCGATACAGTAAATCTACCCATTAAAACTGTGAAATTCTTTGATCACCCTGGTAAATGTTCTACATCTGCTGCTCACAAAAGCAGTGACTTACTGTATTTTGACGGTTGAAGGAATACCAAAAATGAAAATTTGCATGTTGTCTCAGATGTATATAACTATTTACATGCATTATATGGACTGAGTGAGATAGTAAGCCAAAAGCTGATGCTTTGGAAACCATGTGTAATGTGGGGTTGTTTGGGTTTTGTTTACGTTCTTGTTTTCATGTCTTTACTTTGTAGTTTGATTCATGCTGTTTGTGTCTTGTTTCCCTTTCCCTCATGTATTCCTGCTACTGGTTCCCTTGCTCTATGTGTCATGTTCTCATTGGTGGTTCAAGTTATGTGTCATGTTCTCATTGGTTGTTTGTGTCATGTGACCCTCACTGTTTGGTATATATAGCCCTCCTGTTGCCATTGTCTCTTATCGTGTATTAATGTTGTAACCTGCTGTTGGTGAGTCTATGTTTATGTTCATGCCGATTCTGTTCATGCCGATTCGGTTCATGCCAAGTCAAGTCTGTTCTGGTCAAGTCAAGTCAAGTCAAGTCAAGTCATTGTTTGGAATATTCTTTGTTGGGATTGTTAATAAAGCTGCACTTGGGTTCATCATCTTCTACTCGCCTCCAGTGGATCATTAATCCTTCCACCATGATGGTAATCCATATGGTTCCAGCTGATAATCAACTTCTGAAGGTGTGCATGTTTGAGAAAAAATACTGAAATATCAGCATATTGTGAAGGATGATGCATATGTTTATATTTAAGTGCTTTCGTGTCATTTATCACTTGAAATTCAGAACACTAGGGCTGCCCTCGACTAAAGATTTTTCTATTAGTCGTTCATTATAAGTGATTAGTCCACTAATCGCACGTGTGTGCTTTCATTATTTTACAAAAGCACAATGCTTTGTTGTTATTGTGAGCCCACACAATTAAATGTAGTGTCTTATTCAAAAGATGTATTGCTCTTATCTGTAAGACCAAAAATGATGGACTATTTTAAGAGCAAGTGATCGCACCGGCGCCTCCATCTGTCATGCAGTGAGCACACCAATTTTTAGCTTCTGCACAGACACTTGAATAGCACACATTTTTCTATCTTAACATTAGCGGCCGTGTAAAGTTGCTACTACTTACATTTTTCACATTTTTCTCCCTGAGGAATTTTTACATTTTTTTTAGTCAACGACCAAAAAATATGTGGGCAACCAAGCCTCTTCTCGTCGACTAGTGGTTAGTTGACTATTAGAGGGCAGCCGTACAGAACACACTTACGTCATGCTTTATAACATGCTGACGTAGCGCTTCACAACATTCTTAGTAATGAACATATGGCTGGAAGCAATGGCTTTTATTTTCTAAAGTTTCAAATATTAGTATTTTTCTATTCAACTTGGGTCATATGGGTTACTGTATACATTTGGTTTGTATGGTTTTTGAACTGTCAAATTTCAGTCACTCATTTACAGAGGATTCACGGAGATGGATAATTTTTCAAAAATTTTAGTAAATTTTAAAGTTTTTGTTCATTTGAAGAAAGAGCCATATACAGAATTTCATTTTATTTTTGGGTGGAGTATCACTTTAAGATGCCATTCACACATCAGCACCAACATACTGGTAAACTCAAATTCTTTAAATCATCTGAAAATCTTCAAATTCGCAATGTAAGTGAAACAGTGACAGATCTTTTCTTCCACATTGTGACGCACACTTAAGTACAACAGATTTTTGAAACATTTAATATGTAGGGCAGGACTTGGTTCTATCCATTAGTTGTTATTAGTATAGGGGCCGATCTGAATGCGAGCTTGCAGCTGATTGATTTGATAGTGATAAAGTCTTGCATACATCACCATAAGAAAAGTCTGGCACTTTACTACTGAGTAATAACATGAATTTATGAAACAGATGATTTTTTGCTGAAAACGTGTTTCCTTCATGATGAAGAAAAGCATGTTAGTTTTAACGTCTGTCCAATTTGACAAGATTTTCTGACTGAGACACAGTGTTACTGTAAATAGTGTGGAGTAACGTCAAAACATCTCTAAATGGTAAAATAATGGTTATTTTACAGGTGGAAGAGGAGTAAAAGAGACACTGTTACTGAAATCAGGTACTGCTGGTCTAATTGCAACAATATTGTGTTTGTCCGGTCAAGACAACCTGTTAAACACAAATGAGAAGAACGTCTGTTTCCCTCTGCCTGTCATTTTATTTCTACCACTCTTTCTTTTTCTGCTCCTGTCTGTCTGAGACTCTCCCCTCCTCTTTCTCTCTCTCACGTTCTCTCTCATCTGTCAGAGCAGATTATTAAAGGACATTTGTCAAAATGAATTAGTGCGAGCGGAACAAGCATGCAATGCATAAGTGCATTTTCACGCTTTTCACACACACATCATGGTCTGATGAAGGGGATCTACCCTGAAGTCAGCTTATAACGCACCTACGCACACTGACACACACATACAGTATTTCTGTCTCTCTCTCTCACACACACACACACAGAGTGGAGCAGTGCCTCTGTATGCATGTATTTATTCACATAATGACTTTTTGATATTTTGACACCCACATACCAGTTCATGATGCGTTCACATAATATTTAATTGTGACTCTGCAACCCCCCCAATATTCAGTGTATGACAAATATGAGGTTTTCTAAGGTTAATTTCTAAATTATTACCCCAACTCCAGTTAAATCTACAAGCTTAACCCTGAAGCACAACATTATTTCTATCCGTCACAGAAAGTTTTCTATTCACATACTTATAATTTGAACAGATAACTGAAGAAGTCTAGTAGAATTACTCCATGTGCCTTGTAATAAATCACACATTCTGAATGAAAAATGAATAATCCAGGAAATTTCTCTTTCATGATTTATGCAAACTCATCACATTAAAAATGTTGGTTGCATTTTCTACTTACCTAAGAAAGTACTGGGTGGTATAAGGTAACTACATGGGTTCAGGTTAGGATAGGTTTAAAGGTAGGTTCAGCATTAGTGCCTAGTTATTACCCAGTTATTATAAGTAGTATGTGCATGCGGAACAGAAGTGTAAAATAAAGTGCTATCAAAATGTTTTTTACACGGCTGCCTGAAACGCTTAATACTTCGCGTCAGGTTCCTGACCACCTTGCTGGGTCTTTTTCTGGGGTAACAACCAGCTGAATGTACATTACCCCTTACTTACATTACATAATTCTTATCTTGACAACAATGTGCTTGTCTCAAGGTTAAAGACATGCAGGTGTGTGGAAAGAATTATCCACACATAAAAATACTGATACTTATTGATACAATTGTAAAACTTTCAACTAATTGTATTATTTCTTAACCACGGTCAGTTTATTACAATAATCAATTACAATTGATGGTTTATTTTAACATTTCTTTTGAATTATACACTGCTACAAAGAATTTGACTGCTGTCAGAACTTGTCACACTGCCAGAGCTCCTCCATATTCTGTTCCCAGATGCAAATTTTAAAATGTCACTTTTGTTTGTCTTGCATTTAATTTACTCCTTGTAAAGCTGTTTTTTTTTGTAACGACAGTGGAACTGTTTAAATTCAACATTTAAACGACATTGTGTGTGATCAGAACTCATCAATACCCTTATGAAAAAGAAGTAGATTTTAGTAGACTGTAGTTTACAGTTTAGTTTACAACGTGTACTGTCATTTACAATTAAAAGAAAATGTATTTGTTTAAACGCATATTAAATGCAGTTAGTTGTGCTTTAAGTGCTTTAATGACCCATCTAAGTACAATCTATGCACATAATTACATCATAATTATTTCTATTGTCTTTGAAATATGGTTAAAGTGTACTGCCAAATGCACTGACAAGCATTTATGGTAGATTAAAATATACTTTAGATTTAATAGTTTCAATTGGAATTTGTATGTCATGCATTTAAATATATTTGTAATTACACATTTGTAAAGATAAAGTTTAAAAAAAAAAATTAAAAAAAACAAAACACTAAAACACAATGCTTTAAAATGTACTTTAAATTAAAACCTTTCAAACAGTGCTTATCCTTTTGTGCAAAGAGTGCTGGAATGAAATATCAATGGAATATCATTTCTGTGCTCATATGACATATGATCAGATTCTGAAGACTACAGTTTACTGTATGTGGCTTAAGAAATAGAGTTTCAGATACTTTAAGATGATACCAAGGCCTCAACAGGCTGTGCCGAATACCCCAGTCAAACAGTCACATGATAATTACATCATCAACATGACGCATACACACCTTCACCATAATGCCTCTACCTTTGTTCACAAAGACACATTCCGGCATTGATTTTGGTAATTAATTGAATTTTCTGCCATTCTGACTTACATTCACACATGAGGCTCTCTAAAATTTCTGAAATGAAAGTCTGTGAACGCAGCTCACAAACACAGTACGAATGACATGGTTTGCAGAGAATGACCTATGTATTATTTTCCTTCCCAATGATGTGGTAAATTTTGACTCAAATAATAGGTTGACTCAATAATACATTTAGCAAAATAATGTTTCATAACTATTTACAAATTAGAAATTGAAAAAAAAACAAAAAGAAGTGTTTCAGAACAGCAGTACGTTTCTATTGAGAAAACACAGAATCCAAGAGATCGGTCAGGGCACAATGAAAGGAAATCGTGTGTGTGTGTGTGTGTGTGTGTGTGTGTGTGTGCACGTACTCTTCCCATCAGGTCAATCTGTCTGTTAAGTCACAGGCCTGTGAAAAAGGATGACACCCAGCATCTCTCCTCACATGTGCTTCTGACACAAGCTGCCGAACGGGAGACGGGGAAAAAAGAAAAAGAAAGCCCTGTGCATTCACTTTGAAAATTAAGCCCAGCAAGATTCTCACAGAGAACAGCGGCCCAAGCTGCCACTTGTGTTGCCTTTCTATTGACCAGAATAGTCAATGTGCCCTGGATTATAAAGCAATCCCTGCTTCAGTATGACACCTTTCATCCCAGCATATGCGTGTGAAGCCCAGGAACGAGCTGTCGGCACAGGGGACAATCAAAGTTGTCAGACAGCAGTCTACACGAGCTGACTTCTGCTGAGGAAAGCGCCTTCGTATCTCCTGGCTTTTCCTCATACTTCATCTCTTATTCAGATGCTCTCTGCTCTTTTAAATAAATATGAAATATTCCTGAAACTCAGCTCGGTAAGCAGGCAAACGTGATTGTTCCAGTCCGAGATGCCCTGCCCCCATCTCCCCTCTCTCCGTTCAGCGCTTGACCAGAGGCGTCCGTTTGAGACTCACGTTACTTCTGTCCACTGTGAAAGGCTTTGGGTTCTTGTATGTGGGTCGCTTTAATCAGGAGATGGTCTGCTGGGCCCGTTTAGTGTGACTAAGACCCAATATCACAGTCAGAAAAGCAGCAAGGGATTTTGTCGACCTAACACAGCACTGCCCCGAGGTCAAGCTGAAGTTAAAAAGTGGTTCTCCTATTTGAAAGATTGTAATACTGGTGAGAGTACACTGAATAGGATGACTGATCTAGAATCTTCTATACTCTCCAGTGAATACATCAAAGTGAGTACTGAAAAAGACCCTGATATACACATGATTCATGAAGGTTTTTTATTCTTCACTTTGGGGTAAAAATAATTTCGGAATGTCCAAAAATGTACATCTACATGAATGGCCAAACCCAGGTCTCCCAGCAGAACATTGCCCAGAGCATCATATTTCCTCCAATGGCTCGTCGTTATTCCACAATTCATCCTAGTCCCATAATTTACGCAGGTAAATGGTGCAAACACATACACGGCCATCACGTGATGTAAAAGAAAACGAGACTCATGGGACCAGACGACTTCTTCCCTTGCCCCAAGGTCCAATTCCAATACTAGTGTGCCAATTTTAGGTGCTTTCGATGATGGTCACATATTGATGCTTGGTCAGGACCCCTTGCCATCACTTTTTGACACACAGGGTATCCCTTTGGCATAATTTTTCGCCATGCAGGGTCCTCCATTGCATTACATAAGAAATTATTGTCATTATTAAATTGCACATTGGGTAATAATTTTGCCCTTATTGCATATATGTATACAGTCAAAACAATTTTTTTTACATTACATTATTTACACATTTATGAGCACATAACCTAACCCCTGCCCCTAAACCTAACCATTTGTCAACATAAAACTAAGGGTGGGAATCTTTCGGTACCTCACGATTTGATTCAAATCGATTTATCGATCTTTCATCACAATTCACAATTTTTCATAACATTTTTTGTGCCTAAATATAACCCCTAAATAAAAATATATTTCAATGCTTTCTCTCGCAATTATATCATTGGGTAATTATATTGTACACAACTTGCAGGCATCAGGGAGCCATTATTAATATGTGCGGCATTGAAACCGCTTTTGAAGACGTGTTTGTATTTTACTTTCATTTTCGAGATTCGCAATCACATGGGGCAACAGTAGGCTTACTTATCACATTTTTTACAAGATTAGATGTTTGTCAGTGGTGTTTAGGATCTGCAAATCATTTGCCATCATCCTATCAGTCATCTCTTCTTATGTGGCAAGTAAAATATACATTACATACTTTACTGTAACAGCAGCTAACGACCCTTTAGTGGCTTAGAACATGTTATTTGTTTTCCTTTCTGAATACTTCCCAAAATAACAAAAGATCGATAATTAATATAATATTTTTCCAAACATTTGCTCTTGCTGAAAATGGGGCAGGATGTATTTGTTTTTCCTCCTCCACTGCAGTTGCTGTTTTATTACGACAACATCATGCTATTATTATTATTATTATTATTATTATTATATTAACTAGAAAATCTTTTTCAAATTGTTTGAAATTTGTGAATCGATGCGAACCACTAGAAGACTGAATCGCGATTCAAATGTGAATCGATTTTTTCCCCCACCTCTATATAAAACACAGGAAAGGGCGCCCCCATGGGTGGGGTAAAGAAAAAATAAATAAAAACATTACAGGAGAGTACAGAAGTCCACTTCCAAAACAAAGATTCACATATTATGTACTCACCCCCTTGTCATCCAAGATGTTCATGTCTTTCAGTCGTAAAGAAATTATGTTTTTTGAGGAAAACATTTCAGTATTTTTCTCCATATAATGGACTGATATGGTGCCCTGATTTTGAACTTCCAAATGCAGTTTAAATGCGGCTTCAAATGATCCTAAGTGTGATTGTAAAAGATCCCAGCCGAGGAAGAAGGGTCTTATCTAGCAAAACGATCCGTTATTTTCATTAAAAAAATACTTTTTAATCTCAAACGCTTGTCTTGTCTTGCTCTCCCTGAACTCTGTGTATTCTGGCTCAAGACAGTTAAGGTATGTCGAAAAACTTGTATTTTCTCCCTCAACTTCAAAAATCATTTCAAAATCATCCTACATCACTGCAGACGTACCAACCCAGTCTTTGCAAAGTGAACATGCAAAGAAGATCAAATACGCTTAACAAAAAAGGTAAAACAGTGATATAGGACAATTTTGAAGTTGAGGGAGAACATACGATCTGAGTCATACCATAACTGCCTTGAGCCAGAATACACAGAGTTCAGGGAGAGCAAGACAAGACGAGCGTTTGGCATTAAAAAGTAAAGTATATAAATTGTATTATTTTTTTATTAATAAGACCCCTCTTTCTCGGCTGGGATTGTTTGAAGCCGCATTTAAACTGCATTTTGGAAGTCCAAAATCGGGGCACCATAATAGTACATTATATGGAGAAAAATGCTGAAATGTTTTCCTCAAAAAACATAATTTCTTTACGACTGAAAAAAAAAAGACATGAACATCTTGGATGATAAGGGAATGAGTACATTATATGTGAATCTTTGTTTTAGAAGTGGACTTCTCATTTAAAGGGATAGTTCGCAAAAAAAAAAATAAAATAAAATAATTGTCATCATTTACTCACCCTCATGTGGTGCTGCACTGGTAATCTGGCATACCGGGCATTTCCCTGGTGGGTCGACACACTTTTGAGCCAATACAATCCCCTCCCTGACCTGACGTTTTGTTCTTATTCAAAACAACGAGATGGGGTAGCCTATTCACACACTATTGTTTTATTTTGAGAGTTTGCAATACTTTTAAAATAAGGATACCAGTACTGTAATCTGTGTTTAAAAAATCATAATTTGATCAGAACAAAAAAATCAGAACATAACTTGTTCTGCGCCTCCCTCTCTTATTCTTATAAAGGTTGCATTCTTTGAGGAGGTCTTAGTGTGAAGATTACTGGCAACATTTAATAGTAGCATATATGTTGTATACAGCTGCATACTTATTTTTATTAATTGAATATTACACTTTGACCCTTTAGCTTCTTTTGTTTGGGATATATATATATATATATATATGGAAGGCTATATCTATGTTATGGTGGGCCGCCTGGATCAAAAAATGTCTGATTTTTTGTCCCAGTCCAGCCCTGCCCAACCTTTCTTTTGTGGAACATAAAAGAAGGTATTTTGAAGACTGTGGGTAACAAAGTTGTTAGATAACAAAAAAATACTGAGATGTTTTTCAAATTATCTTCTTTTATGTTCCAAAGTTTATCTTAGGCTGTTGCAGCCTAAATGTTTATGTGTATTAAATTCTATGTTGAATCAAAGAAGATATTTCTTTCTAAAGCTACAATTTGTACAGTGTCTACTTGATACTTTCTCAGTTAACACAAAAATAGCTTGTGGGTATTTTCAGTCAAATTTATTTTGCGATTAATTAGATTAATCGACTGACAGCCCTAATTTTTAGGGCTTAAAGGGATAGTTCCCTTTAATGGTACTAAGGCTGAATAAGAACAACCTGAGAAAAAGCTTTTTCTTTAATTTTGTTTTTCATGGTTTAAATAAAATGTTCTGTATGTTTCACTGGAACTAATCTAATACGAAAAAAAATTTATAGGAGTTTTCATATACAACTGCACAAATCTAATCACATTTAGACCTCACTAAGTTTAGACATGTAAATGTCAATAGCCGGTCTGACTTGACTCATTCAGTCCATATGTACAAAGTGCTCAACAATTCATTTTGTACTCAGCAATTTCCTATACAGCAAAAACACCATCAGTTCCTCTCCAGAGACCTTGAGAGCGACCATCTCTAGCTGACAGTAACCAGAGCACCATACGGTTCTGTTTCTAACGCACAGATGTTCTATGCAAATCCACTGGAAGGCCGCACAGAGGAGCATATACATGCAGTGTGGCCGCAGGCCTGCAGTAAAAGCCCCATGGAGTTTTCTAGAACGGGGCCAAACCAAACACCTCAAACCCTCAAATCCACACAAGAGCTCTGGCTTTAGGGAAATTTGTTCATGCAAATATAATCCATTTCCTCTGACAAAACAGCACCACATGGACTGCAGGCTGACCCCAGACCCAAACCAGAGGCCTGAACTCTGAAGAGCATGGCCTTCTAATGGGCACGAGTGTTTTTCCTGCCGTTTCAAAGTTTTGAAGAGACACCTAACCTCTTTGCACTTATATTATTAATATAACATTCCTGTAACATTTCTTATAATAACATCGAGCAGTTCATGCCCCTCATTCTCTGAGTTACAAATTTGTCTAATACTTTAATCGTCCTAAAAATCTGAATAAACTGGAATTATTCAGGGTAACTTAGGCTTTTCACACTATGTTTAACCTTTACACATGAAAGGTTGTTAGTATGTCTTTTAAAAATGTATTTTAATGTTTTTTAACACTAGAATTTGATGCTTCTGATGTGTCAACCCTGATTTGCGTCGCCAAATGTATACAGTGTAAAAAAAAAACAAAGCAGTGGTAGAACAGTTTAGTGGTACGGCAAATTCTTTAACAACAGACAACCAATCACAAACGAAATAATGCTTTTCTCTTATTTTTTATGTACAGAAACCAAACTGCAGCTGGTTTCAGTATCTGATGGAAATGCGTAAAATATACTTTAGATCACTTTAGGCAGCCAGAGTGGCTTTACGTGGTGCAATTTGCACAGAAAAACAAGTAGTTATTAAAAAAGACTACATACTGTACTTACTGTACTACTAGATTGGAGGATTCTATCTAAAACTATTTTACACAACATTCCCCTGTGAAAATGTACAATTAAATGTAAATGTATTATACTTTAAATTTATATTAAATGCAATTAGTTGAACTTAAATTTTTTTGTCCCACTTAAGTTAAACTTAAGTACAGCTTTATATATAATTTCATAATTACTTCTACTGTCTTTGAAATATGGATAAAATGTACTGCTGAATTCTGAGCATTTATTAAACTAAAGCATTGTTTATTATAACTCTTTGCAATCTGAAACGTGTATGTCATGTAAATATATTTGTAACTAAGTACATTTAAACTATATTAACGTTAAGTGTAATTTCAATTAACACACTACAGTTAAAATCATAGGAAACATAATCATGCAAGTGCACTTAAGTGGCCTTTTTACTTCATTAATATTATATTATCTGCAAGTAGAGTTTTTTTATACTTTTTTTTTAAGATTCAGTACACTATAACTGCACATTCAGTACAATTAAGCACTTCTTTTCTCAAGGGTTTTGCTAATTCTTCATGATGATTATGCATGTATCTTCATGAGCTCATATTAATTGAGAGACTAAATGGAATATTAAAAATGGAATATCAAATTTTGCACTGCAGGAACATTTAAAATGAACTAGTGATGTTAAAAGGTGATTTAGAAGAGTGAAAAAAAGAAAAACGGTGATGACTGATAACATATGCACATTTTCCCTTAAACATTTATATAATCCTTAATTGGTGTCACACAACGCATCAAACTAACCATGAATATGTAAATAAGTTAACCCAGAGTTTACAATTGCTAAATGTTCTAATTTAATTTTTATCTTGTTTAAATAGACCTCCACAGCTCTTTCACAAACATCATCTCTTCAGTACAGGTCTTACGATCTTGTTCTCATTTTACAGCATGTACATATGCTGCAAACATCACTGACTTCAGAACAGCACCTATAAGCAACACAAACCCGCTCTGTGATTGAGACGTGGTTGAATCATCAAGCCTGACCCCTACTGGTCTGAACTCACCCTGCACTCTGAAGAGGAACATGAACTTCACAAAGTCACCAAGGACAAACCGATTAAATCAGGTTCTGGCAAAATTTTAGAGATAACAGCAAAAAAAAAAAAAAAAGAACAATGAAAATATATGCTAATTAAACCCCCCAGGTATTTTGCCAGGCAGATTAAAATAATCAGGTGATTTTAAGTAATGAGGATTATGGCTACACTCCTATAAATAAAGTTTCAGTGATTCTTCGCAGCACATTAGATTCATCAAAGGCCCTTTTCTTATGAAGAACCATTTGTTTTTGCAAATAGTTCTTGAGGATTCATTATAGATTCTTCAAGTCACTGTGTTGTGATTCAAGTGAATGAGTTGTTTTTATATTTAGTTATTTATTTATTTATATTTAGTTTAGTTATCTAATTTATATTAAAAGGGAGTGTACCATTCTACCATTCAATATTTAAATAAATAAATAAATGTTTTTTTTTTTTTTTTTTTAATCACTAATGCCTATTACTGCATTTGTTTCATTAAAAACACAGAAAAAAAACATGTTCAATATTATTAAAATTTTATAATTACAATAAATAACCATATTCTATTTAAATGTATTTTGAAATGTAATTTATTCCTGTAATGCAAAGCTGAATTTTCAGCAGGCATTACCCCAAATATGCTGATTTGGAGCTCAAAAACATTTTTATTATCATTATCAATATTAAAAACAGTTGTGCTGCCCCCCTTTTTTTTTTTTTTAAAGACATCATGATTGATAAATAAATACATGAATGAATGAATTAAATTGTGGTAGTGTATGTTTCAATGTGGGTTAAAAACATAGTTTCCTGTTAACAATATGCATTCACGTTTTAGCACTGTTAATTTCATTATTGCTTATTATGAATGTTTATTATGAATTAAAATGTTTATTTTAATGTTCAGAATCAGGAAGCATGAACATGTCTACTTCAAAATCCACTTAAGTAATAAACCATCCATACCCTTTTTCATTCCATTTTCAAAATCCTATGATTTGGAACTAAAGGGAAGCAACTTATCTTTCTCTCTCTACACACACACCTCAAAAGTGACCAATAAAACTCTCCTATTCCATTTAGCAAAGTATCCAACACTTTATTATAAGCTGAACACATTAATTTAAAAAGACGGTACTTCAAATCTTTTCATTCAGATCTGACTAAACACATTCATTAACAGGTAGCCGAAGGCAGCAGCCAGGCACATAATGGCTTAACTAAAGAGACGTATGAAAATACACATCTTATAATTACCCAGCGTGCTCCTATTCACACCTCACTAAGTCGAGTGACCGTCTAGCAACTCTCGGTTGTATTAAGCACCTGGCTGGCAGAGCGATGGCAGAGGAAAAGCAGTTTACTGGGCTAAATAGCTGCTTTTCTTCCTCTGGGTATTTGAGAATCTTATCGCTGGAATATCCCAAACTCCAATAGATAGCAGAGAAGCAGCGGGAGCCTAGCGGACAGCTTAGAGGAAATGAAAACACATCCATCCACAGCTCTATCCTTCCTTTCTATTCCACTATTCTTCTGCCTGAGATCAGCCACTCCACAGATAATGGGGGGAGAGATTTGTATTTATGAAGAAAGGGAGAGAGAAACAGAGAAAGACAGAGAGAAAGACAAAGAATGTGGCCACCGTATCTGAATTCAGCTCACTTATTTGAGTCTGAACATCCACAACAGCACATTCACGCAATCATACTGTAACATCAGTGAGTCAGAACAGACAGTTTCAACGGGTTGCTGAATTTCCATAAACTCAAAACTTAAACACGATATTGCAAACCCTTTTCACAAATCGATGTCCCATTATATTTAAAGCAATGCATTTAAAAAGAGAATTTATATATATCCCACAATGCTCTGTGTTCACAGCATTTCTGTTATGAGAGTGTACTATGTACAGTACTGTTTAAAAATTTCGAGTCAGTAATATTTTTAAACGCTTTTTTTAGGTTTCTTATCAAGGCTGCATTACATGTAATCAAGTCTGCATTTATTTGATCCAAATAAAGTAAAACAATAATATTATGAAATATTATCACAATTTGAAAAAACAATTTGTCTACTTGAATATATTGTGAAATGTAATTTATTTCTGTGATGCAAAGCTTAATTTTCAGCATTATTACTTCAGATCTTTCAGAAATCATTCTAATATGCTGATTTGCTGCTCAAGAAAAGTTTTTGATTCAGTGCTGAAAACATTTGTGCTGCTTAACATTTCTGTGGAAACTGAGATTTTTTAGGGTTATTATTATTTTTTTTATTATATAGGGTTTTTATAAGGTTATTTATTAGGGATTTGTAATATTATTGATGAATATTTCAAAAGAACAGCATTTATTTGAATATTTAAATATAATTTAGGGCTGGCAAATGATTAATCCTGACTAATCACATACAAAATAAAAGTCTGAGTTTTCCTAATGTATGTGTGTATACTGTGTGTAATTATTATGTATATATAAATACAAGCACATTCATGTATATATTTAAGAAATATTTACAAGTATATGTATTTATAGAATTTTTATAGAATTTATATTATATATAAATAAAACTATTTTGCACATAACATATTTCTCTTAAATATATACACTAATTTGTGTGCATTTATATATACATAAAAATTACACACAGTACACACACATATATTAGGAAAACAGCCCTAATATAATTATTTTAAATTTTTTTAATTCTTTTGCAACATTTTAAATGTCTTTCATTTCGATTTGGATTAATTTAATGCATTCTTGCTGAATCACAACATGAATTAAAAATAATAATAAATAGATAAAAAATAATAATTGACCCCAAAGCTTGCTTTATTTAGGCTTTTATACTAATTCATTTCATACTAATACATCATACGTATTTAAGAGGATTTTTATTTGTATTTTGTAGCCTATATGTGTGAAAATATACATCAGCATATTCTCTCAGCAGTTCTGTGGACCTCAGATTGACCTTTAACATCAAAGCAAATTCACATACTAAGAGAATCAATCTTATTACAATAGGTGTCTGGGCTTAAGTGTGAACATCACTTTCAAATGACTGCTTTATGTTTTACAACACACATTTACAACAACAACTCTTAATGTTTTACAATCCACCATCAGGAATTTGAATGTAGCTCTCACTCATTGGCCCTGACATGACCCAGTGACCTCAGGACAGTGAAAATGGGGTGTGAAACATCTCAAGAAATTGGGACCATTACTGAATTTCTATCATGACAACTCTTAGAAGATTTTAGTGTGGTAATGGATATGACAATGTTAAAGGGGTGCTATTATGCTTTTTCACTTTTTGAACTTTAGTCAGTGTGTGGTGTGTATCTTTGGGCATAAAAAAAGATCTACAAAGTTACAAATCTCAAAGTCCACTCCAAAAGGAGATTTCGTTTTTAAAAAATCCCTTTTCAAGAACTACAACGAACGGCTCCTTTGGACTGCAACGTTTGTTTTCCGCATGCAATGAAGTCACAACGCGATCCATGAGAATATCATTAAATTAAATCCTGCCTACGGAAATTCGAATTGTTGGGGTGTGGGTAGGGACGAGATGGAGGATTATCGTAACTTTAGTGATGCAGCATGGAGAACCGCTTCAACGAGCCACAGTGCGGCGAGTGTAAACACAAGCATTGACTAGAGTGGTCGCTGCAGAGCAGTAACGCATCGCAGACGTGTGCAGTACAGGGGGTCGAAACGCATGCTGAAGCCGCGATCTACTCCGGTTGCTGCGTCGGAGCTGTAACATGCCGCAGACGTGTGGAGTGCGTGGTAAGAGATGTATTCATACAGTGTAGATAGCTTCACTTGTAACGCAAGTGTTTTTTAAAATGCATAAACTTGCACTAGAATAGGCTAGACTGATCAGTGATGATGTTCTTTGATAATGTTAGGCTGCTTTTAGCCCTATGCTGGAGCTGGTTTCAGGCAATGAAACTAAGTATGTAAATAATTAAATACATTAGCACGATAATATCATGTATTGGCGATCTCGCAGGCTGACAATAGGACCCAACATTATTGTAGCTTATTATTTACTCACCCTCCATGCATCCTAGGTGTATATGACTTCCTTCTTTTAGATGAATGAAATCATATTTATATTAAAATTTCTCCTGGCACACTCAAGCTTTAGACGGGTGTTTCTCTTCATCAGTCCAAAACAAGTCCAATAATATGCATCCATCCATAATAAAAAGTGCCTCACATGGCTCCGGGGGGTCACTAAAGGCCTCCTGTAGCGAATCGATGCTCTTTTGTAAGAAAAATATCCATATTTAAAATGCAAGAATCACATTATTCTAGCTTGCGCTAACAGTTGTACACAGAACTTGCATCTTTGACAAGAGGCGTGGCAGTGCTGAAACACCGTCTAAGCTGTTCGCCAATTGCAACGCAGTGGGACAGCTAACCAATCACAACCAATTTCGTTTTTCAGAAGGCAGGCCTTCATTAAACCCGGAACTAACCCGGAGAAATGTGTTGTAATAATGTAAATTATGTTAAAAATAATGCATTTTTCAAACCACCAAGCATGAAAGCATGTTCTAGTACACCCCCAAAACAAAATCAAGACTTTGTAAAAGAGCATAATAGGACCCCTTTAATGTATTTGGTCTTGGCGGGATAGATCTGCTATGCTGATGCAAAGCAAGTACAGGAAACTTGCTACTGCCCATACATACGGTGATACGGTGCTGTGAGTATTTATATATAATAACCTGTAGCAGATCTATACAGGTGGACCTAGGGAAGGTGGAAGGCTTCAGAGTAAGCACGCTGCAAAATTAACGACCCATCAGCCTGCGGCATCTAGAGTTTCATGACAGAACTTGACATTTCCATTAATCTGACACTCTGTTCAAGCCTCCTAGATGGAACTGCAGTATTTGTCAAGAAAACTCTGGGACATTCAATGCTGATTGGCTAGAGAGGTGAGAGAAAGGGACACGACAGGTGTGACATGAACAACTCACGTGATGAATGTTAATGATTCAGGTACCTGTTTTAGTCAGAGGGCTGGAAAACAGCTGCTGCAGAAGTTTGTTCTCTGATGTCCTCAAAACCACCACAATGTCTGCAGGAAGAGTGTCCCGGTTCTTCTCCAGAAAACCACTGACATTATACAACACCTGACAGAGAGAAACAAGACATTGTAATTTGTGTAATACTTGTGTTATTGGTATGTTATTGAATTACTGCAATAGTAACTCCTTAACTATAATATTGATTACATATACACTACACTCTTAAAAATAAAGGTGCTTTAAAAGGTTATTCACAGTGATGCCATAGAAGAACCATTTTTTGGTTCCACGAAGAATCATTCAGTCAAAGGTTCTTTAAAGAACCATCTCTTTCTTACCTTTTAAAAATATAATGAACCTTCTTTCACCACAAAGAACTTTTGTGAAACAGAAAAGTTCCTCAGATGTTAAAGGTTCTTTATGAAACCATTTAGGCAAAAAAAAGGTTCTTCTATAGCATCATGAAGCACATTTTTAAGAGTATACCATTAAATAGTCTGCAGTCAGTAACATTTTATTTTTCAACAGTAAAGGCAATTAAAATTGTTACCAAAGATTTCTATTTTAAATAAATGCTTATTGTTTAAACCTTCTACTCATTGTGATTTCTAAAAAAAGCAGCAAAAACTCTTTTCAACATTGATAATAATTGTAAATGTTTCTCAAACAGCAAATCAGCATATTAGAAGGATTTCTGAAAAAATCATGTGACACTGAAGACTGGAGTAATGATGCTGAAAATTCAGCTTTGATCACAAAAATAAATTACATTTTAAAATAAATCCAAATAGAAAACTGTTATGCTAAATTACAATAATATTATACAATTTTACTGTATTTTAATCAAATAAATGCAGTCCTGGTGAGCATAAGAGACTTTTCAAAAACATTAAAAAATCTTTGGTCTACTTAACTTAGACGTTAATTGCTTAAAGTGAATTGAGTTTGTTTGCACTCATTTGAAAAAAAGGAGTTTGAGTTTTCCATTCACATAAAGCTGTCGGTACTGTAAATAAAATGGTAAGTGAGATTATATGAACCAGTCTTTTCTTTACCTTTCCAGCATAATGCTGGATCCCGAAGCAAAGCTCCACACGCTTGGGTGTCCAGAAGTACTTGTTTCTCAGGTTATCCTGAAACTTATCTTTACAACAAATACTGAAGGTGAGTGAAGAATGTTATCGAACTGACCTGTCATCTCAAGAATAAATAAATATTTAAATGCAATGCCAACACTTAATACTGATTTACTATTCACATTATATGTATGCTGAACATCATGTAACTATGAAAGTACTGATTCAAAAGCATTACCAACGAGTGTTTGGTCAGTGGCCTGTGGGAAACGGCTCTCCTCATCCAGCAGAGACAGTAAACCCATGGGCTTTTGAAGAAACATGTCCAGAATGGGCCTGTTGTCCTCATATTCCACCAGACTGGCATCTACACCCTCACTCTGATACTCGATCTGAACAAACACACACAAACACACTGCTTCATATCTTAATAACACCAATGTGTACAGATGTTAACACACAATAAAAACAATGTTTGTTAATAAAATACATTTCCTGGAAGCCTTACAGTTGAATGACTGTATCAACTGTGTATGTGATACAATATTAACAATCCAAATAATTGTGAGAATTAAGCAGGACTCTTTAACCACATTCAAACATCAGACTGATGATTTAATATAAAAATGTACTTAAGTGGGTCATTTAATATAAATTTAAACTAATATTTTTCATTTAACTGCAGGCAACTAATTATTGTCAGATAACATTACTTTCACACAAAAGTTGATTATATGAATCTAAATGTGCTGTCATTTATTTACTTTAATTTATTTAAAACTTTAATTTCAGACTACATTTGTATATTAATTCTTTTGTGATTATTTCATGTCTGAGCCTGCATTTTATAAATACACAAATATATGCAATAAATAAAACTAAAATTAACTTTAATGTCATGTATTTAAATATATTTATATTTATATGTTGATTATTAGTGCTTTTACATGTATATGTATATATATATGTAAATGTATATTTGTGCTTTATATGCGATTTAGTATGTCAGTCAACACATCAAAATAAGTGTACTTCTTTAAAGCATGACAAAGAGAGCATCGAAACAATTATTTAAAATGTGTTTTAAAGTAGGACTTTTAATTTAACATTATTATATTGTAAAGTGCACTTATAAAAGCTATTAAAATTCTCTCCTTAAGTACACCTACACTGCCTTTCATTTAATATGCAAGTAAAAAAATAATAATAATAATAATAGATTTGAAGTACAATACAAGTGCACATTCAAAATAATTAAAAGCATTTCTTTTACACAAGGGCCAAGCCACATAACATGACTGACTGATTGAACTAATTAATGAGTCACAAGAAAAGTCAGACCACTTGATAGACTGAACAACATAGTTTCTGCTGAGTAGAAAATATCATTACACATTTCATTGGCTTTGCAGATGTATTCAAGGATAAATAGTGGTGGGTTTAAGATAAACTCAAACTTAAACTCAGAGAAAGTGCGCAGAGAAAGTCTCACCTGTTCCAGGGCAAAGATGTGTTGATTGAAGTAGAACTGGATCTGTTCATTAGCGATGTTGATACACAGCTGCTCAAATGAGTTCTTCTTGAAGTTTTCGAAACCAAAGATGTCCAAAATCCCCACGTTCATTCCACTCTCAGCCGCACTTCAAAGACACGAGGAGCCAAACATTATCCGACCGTCACAACACATTTAGGCCTTAAGCACTCTAATGACCCAAACAACTAAATATTTTACGACCTGTCAACCAAGAAAACACAAAAACAAAGACCTTTAAAAACACAGGTCTACGTGAGCGTGTCATTTCAGTTTACAAAGAGCTCTGGCGCTCGTCTCTGAACATTCAGTCAGTCGCGATCTCCTCCAAACTCCTCAGACAGCGACCAGGGGTCACCTTCTGCTCCCGCTAACAGGTTATTAGTGGCAATAACGTTGAATGCGCTGCTGATTGGAGTGGAAATGGCAGAATTTGGATGGTGTGTATCGAGGTGGAAGACGTGAGTTTCTCTGACAAGCCCATGGCGGATGTCTGACAGGATTCGCTCGGATCAATGAACGGCTTTTCCACTCTCTCTGAAGTCTTTTTAATCATCTGCATATTATTTTTTCAATGTAACTCTGTATCAAAAATTTATAAAAACCTCTTTTTTATAGCTCTTTTCTTCTTTTGCTGTGGATATTAATATTCTGAGCTTTGTGGTGGTTAGACTGGAGGTCATCGCTGAAGATGATGCTCGCGCATGTAAACGCATCCGTAAAGGAGAGATTCAAAGAGGGAGATTGGGATGAAAGCTTAGAATTTACCTTGAAGTTATTGTTAAATTAATGTGAGGTAAAAGTCAATCAACAAAGATGATTTTCCTCAACGGTACAAAATAGCTGAAAAAACCCTGTTTAAACTGGGCTGGGAGAATGGGGAGCCTACATGTGAAACAGAAGTGTGCTTAATTGTATTGAATGTGCACTTGTTGTGAACTTTAAATACTTCAAATTCTAATAGTATATTTTAAAAAGATATTTGTAGATAGTAATAATTAAATAAAGGCCAAAATACAATGCCATGTGATAGTTTATCCAAAACTGAAAATTCTGTTATCATTCACTCACTCTCAATTTGTATCAAATACGTATGAATTTCTTTCTTTTGCTGTACACAAAAAAAAAATATTCTGAAGAATGTTAATAACGAAACAGTTGCTGGTAGCCACTGACTTCCACAGGATTTTTTTCCTACTATAGCCGTCAGTGGCCACCAGCAACAGTTTGGTTACCAAAATTCGTTAAAGGAGATGTCCACTTCCAAAACAAAGATTCACATATAATGTACTCAGCCCCTTGTTATCCAAGATATTCATGTCTTTCTAACATTATATGTGAATCTTTGTTTTGGAAGTGGACTTCTCCTTTAAAACATCTTCTTTAGTTTTCAACAGCAGAAAGAACGTCCCACAGGTTTGAGACAACATGGGGGTGAATAAATGATGACAAAATTCCCATTTTAGGATTAACTACCCCTATAAGTCTAGCTAAAGAAAGTATACTTTCATAACTGTTTTTTTTTTTTTAATACTTCTAAGACTTCATATAGGCTACACTACAAGTGCACATTAAGTGCATTTCTTTTTCTCTGGGATGATGATAGTATTTTCCTATTTGGGTAAACCATTTCTAGAAATTTATGGTTCAAATTAATCTAAAATGGTAGGGTATATTTTAACATTAATCTGATGCATGCATCGCTATAATATATCATGATAATATTTTATCGTACCAGATGTTAGTGTCAGGCTGCAGCAGTGCATTAATGCGGTTCACTATCCAGCTGAAGAGGCGTCCGTACAGGGCTTTAGACATGGCGTCTCTCACATCAGTGGCCTTGTCCACGGTGTTGGTGCGAATGATGGTTTCTCCTCGAGTTACCACGCAATGGGAGGTCAACGCTTCTTCAAACTCCTCAGAGCCAATACTGAGCAGAGCTGCAGCTGAACACAGCAGACACAGAGAAGAACATCAGAAATGGATCTGTACCTTTCGTCTTTTGTCTCTCATAAGTCAATTTATTTCACATAATATATATTTTATTAGGAATCACCAATTGAACATGCTGGGTCACTGCAATCTGGTGATTGTCAGCATTGGTCTGCATCTGTCAGTGCAGTGTGAATTTGCCTTTAAACAATAAAAAAAGCTAATTTCTCAACTTTTTAATCTGTAATCTAACATTTGGCATACAGAATTTCATAATGTTATTTTCCAGGTTGAACTAGTTGTGAGTTTAAGGTCACTTAGGACAACAAAGTGACATGTAGCTCTCAGAGTTTTTTTGTTTGTTTGTTTTAATATTTTCTGTAATTAGGCTAATTATATTGGTGATTGCCAACTGGCGACAAACTACTAACCTACCTATCTATCCAACAAACAAACAAACAAACAAATAAATAAATAAATCAGCCATGTGAACAAAAACACTCAAACACACAAAACACAAATTTAAAACAGGATTGTGTGATTATACAGCAGACAGCAGTTTATGTCCTTTTTTATGTAGTTAAGGGTTAGCCAATTATTGGATTACTGCATTCAAGCAGAGAATTTACTGAATTATAATATATTTTGCATTATTTACAGCTAATTTTGTATTTGATGTTTGATTTAATTCTAAAGGTATCAGTAAAGATTTTTACTTACCTGTAAGTATTTCAATCTTAGTATATTTTTTTTTAGTTAACCATTAATTAATCATTTTATTAAGGCACTTACCATTATCTAAGGCCTCAGAGTTGGGCACCTCACTCTTGTCGCTCTGATGTTGGGAGCTGGTGGATGTGAACTCAATATTTCCTGTGTTTAAAATGGCTGATAGAATTCTGTACACAGAATTCACTTCCTGTATATAAAAATGTAAAATATTTTATACTGAAGTATGCAACAATCATGGAAGAAAACCCAACTGACAAAAGTGTTTCCTAAAGGGATAGCCCACCCCAAAAAATGAAAAGAAGATATTCTGTGGAATGTTGGGATCCAAACAAATGTTGATTCCACTAATTTTCACTTTATGGGAAAAGAAAAGAAAAAAAAAACACTTAAAATATATTTTTAAAAAATCCATACATGTTTTAAATGACATCATGGTGAGTAAATGATAACAAAATTTTTGTTTTTTTGGAGGGTGAACTTTCCCTTTAATACTTGCATATGATTAATAAACATAAATCAGTACCTCTTCAGTAAATCCTATGATACGGAAACAGTCCTGGATGGCATCAAACTGCTCCTTATAGAGCTTGCTAGAGATGATGTCCTGCATTACCTTACCATTAACACAATCAATGTATCTGAAAGACCATAAACGTAACATGAATTTCTGTTCTCTGTCAGTGGCATTATAAATACATGATCTAGATTCAGAATGACACATTTTTATAAGAGTCTATTTCACTGTACATAAGCACAAACCTGGGGGCAGTTTTGTTGGGTAGCCTGTATTTCTTGAGGTTGTCTTGATGGTAAAGGCCAGCATATATGTAGTAAAATATGTGAAAGTTTTTCTCGCCCCTGCAAAACAAAAATATAAGCTGTGAATAGTGATTAATAAAAAAAATGAATACAAAACTAGGTGCAGTGCTTCCTCACGTAGCCTGTTTGATCACTCTTGATTTCTCCAAAAGATACTCTGAGATCTTAGCACCCATCACAGCCCCTGTAGGTGTGAACTTCATCTCCAGATACTTTCCGAAGCGGCTGGAGTTATCGTTAATGGCCGTGCACGCGTTACCAAATGCCTCCACAAGGGGATTCACTTGAAGAATCTTCTCACGAAGCATACGGTTATTAGCCTTGAAACAGAAAACAACAGATGTTTGAAGTATGACCCAGATTTTTAATCTGCAAATCTTACTGTCACAAATGATTACATCACTAGAGGGGAAATGATCAGGAATCTCATAATAAAACACAAAGATTGGCAACTGAAGCATGTCTTTAGTATGAAGTGTGTTAGTGAATATATAAAAGATGTACTCAACCTTGCCCAGAAATGTAAGATGTTGGACAATGAGGTGGGCACTCTCAGTTTTTCCAGCACCACTTTCTCCACTAATGATTATACACTACACAGACAAAAACAATCAAAACATAATTTTGTTATATATTAATACTTTTTTTAATAAGAATATCCAATATTTTGAAATGCAGCCAGTTTTTAGTGTCACATGATCCTTCAGAAATCATTCTAATATGCTGATTTGTTGCTCAAGAAGCATTAATATTTTAATTGGAAATTGTGTTTTTGTTCCCCTAGAATTATTTTATTAATTCATAATGTTAAAAAAAAAAACAACAACAACGACACATAAAATTAGCCAAAAAGCAAAAGTAATACTTTTACAGTATTATTACTTTAGCTTTTTGGCTAATTTTATGTGTACTTGTGGAACAAAAATCTCTCTCTCTCTCTCTCTCTCTCTCTCTGGTGACCACTGGTGAACCTCACACGAAAAAAAATAAACAACTAAATAAAAGTCAGCCTACTTTGAACCATGTACAGTATGTGTTAGATACACTCTATATTGTTTTCGAAATGAGAGTGCAGACACACAGAAAGCAGTACCTGGTCTTTGGAGAGGGTGACCATGCTCTGATAGGCTGCATCAGCAGTGGCAAAGATGTGTGGAGGGTTAGTGGAGCGTTTCATCCCATGATAAAGCTTTGAGAACTGAGAACAGAGGTGCTTTCAGCCACAAGACTACATCTTACTTCGCTCTCTACAAGGAAGCTTTGATTCAGAAAGCCAACTTGAAGTGGCTCCCACACAACACCAAGTGTGACATGAATTACACATTACAAGATCTTTTAAACAAGATAGTATGTTTTAGACATGAATTACACTTTAGTGCACAGCCTGTTGCTCATCTCACCTGAGGAGAGTAGATGTTGAGGTTCTGGAAAGGGTTAAGCGCTATAAGGATATCACCAACATATGTGTAGATCTGCAGCTCCTGATATCGCTTCTGAAGATGTGTAATGATTGTTTCCTAGAAAGAGAGTAATTCTGGTGATGGAAATGTTTCTTTGTTGTTTGTAGATTCACTGAATTTACATCATGAGCAGACAGTATAGTTTGTAACTGAATTTTACCTAATTTTAAAGTCAAAATGAAATGCCAGTTGCAGCTTATTTTACTTTTGTAATGTTTTTAATGGAGTTATGTTATGATTTGGAATATCATTCACTGATCATGCAAAATAAATAAGTCCAGGAACATGTATTAAGAAAATAAATACGGTCCATTTTAATTTCATGTTAAAGGAGAAGTCCACTTCCAAAATAAAGATTCACAAATAACGTACTCACCCCCTTGTCATCCAAGATGTTCATGTCTTTCTTTCTTCAGTAGTAAAGAAATTATGTTTTTTGAGGAAAGCGTTTCAGGATTTTTTTTTCCTTATAATGGACAGATATGGTGCCCCGATTTTGAACTTCCAAAATGCAGTTTAAATGTGGCTTCAAATGATCCCAAATGCGGTTGTAAATGATCCCAGCCGAGAAAGAAGGGTCTTATCTAACGAAGTGATCGGTTAGTTTCATAAAAATAATACAATTTATATACTTTTTAATGCCAAACGCTTGTCTTGTCTTACGCTCGGTTCATGGCAGTTAGTGTATGTCGAAAATGTCCCATCTCATGTTTTCCCTTAACTTCAAAATCGCCCTATATCGCTGTTTTACCTTTTCTGTTAAGGGTTTTTGATCTTCTTTGCATGTTCACTTTGCAAAGACTGGGTCGGTACTTCTGCAGCGATGTAGGATGATTTTAAAGTTGAGGGAGAAAATACGATTGGGGTTTTTCAACATACCCTAACTGTCTTGAGGCAGAATACACAGAGTTCAGGCAGAGTAAGACAAGACGAGCGTTTGGGATTAAAAAGTATTTAAATTGTATTTTTTTAATGAAAGTAACCAATTGTTATGCTAAATAAGACCCTTCTTTCTAGGCTGGGATCGTTTACAACTGCATTTGGGATCGTTTGAAGCCACATTTAAACTGCATTTTGGAAGTTCAAACATGGGGCACCATATCAGTCCATTCTATGGAGAAAAAATGCTGAAATGCTTTTCTCAAAAAACATAATTTCTTTACGACTGAAGAAAGAAAGACATGAACATCTTGGATGATAAGGGGGTGAGTACATTATATGTGAATCTTTATTTTGGAAGTGGACTTCTCCTTTAAGCTACATCTAAAAATACCTCATCTAAAACCTCCAGGTTCACCAGATCATCATCAGGACAGCTCTCAATGATCAGGGTTTTGCGAGTATTGATCCGCTCATGCCTATAAAAGACAAAGCAGCAATGTTATTGCTTCATTAATCATGAAATACTAAAAAATCAATTCAATCATAAACAATTAAATATTTTTTAAGGAAATGCAAAAGTCAGTGCCATGACTCTAGGCTGTTTGCCAGGGCATTGCTATGCAGTGTCTAGGATATTGATACTGTAGGATTGCTACAGAAGGTAGCTGTTTGCTGGCCTGGCCTCTAAAGCCAAAAGAGCCCACAAGTCTATATGATATTTTAGTCTTTATTCTTGGGTCCTTCAGTGTACATTACCTTTCAAATGTTTGGGCGCAGTAAGATTTTATAATGTTTTTGTCTTCTGCTCACCAAGGTTGCATTTACTTGATCAGTCAAAACAGTGACATTGTGAAAAAATGATACAATTTAAAACTAGAGTTTTCTATTTAAATATATATGTTAAAATATCATTTATGTCTGTGATGCAAAGCTGAATTTTCAGTGTCATTACTCCAATCATCAGTGTCACATGATCCTAGAAATCATTCTAATATGCTAATTTGCAGCTCAAGAAACATTTCTTATTATTATCAGTGTTAAAAACAATTGCTTAACATTTTTCTGGATTTATTTTTTTAAGGATTCTTGATGATAAAGAATGTTCAAAAGAACCGAAGAATATCGTAAGTCTATGGATTTTTTCAGGCGTTTTATCATCCAGCTGGTCTGAAATGTAACTCAAATGCAATAGCACAAATCAATAATCTGCATAATTTGAAGTATCATTGATGTCCGTAGCACAAACATTGTAAGACTAGTTAGTGACATGCAAGATTATTATTTAGTGTTAGAGGTTTGTTCAGATCTTAACCCTAAGTATTAGCAACAGAAACAGTGATGCTTGCCTTAGTAAACACCAAAAAAACAAAATCTAAACATCCAGTCATTCCTGTATGCAGTACCAGGGTGTGATGCAGGTCTGTCCTCTGGGGTTTAAAGGCTATTATAGCGTGTAGTGAAAGCACTTCATCAGGGTTTGACCCGCTATTGTATTTTTGACCTTTAGATCATGAGGAAGCAGCTGCTCTATTCACAGCTCTTAAAACCCATTGGGCCCTGGGGACATGACAGTGTACAGACACGATACACTGCGCTTTATGTGTGTGTGGCTCTGTTTCTGTGTGTGTATCAGTGTTCCCTCACTCTGTAATCACTTCACTGATATTTGCCATCAGTGACTAAACAGAGAGAGCACAGCCAAGCTTATAATCTCATTATGGCTCTCTCACTGTCACTATCAGGCTAGCAGATTATGTATGTGGCCTGGGGAATAATGGGGTACAATCTGGCAACCCTCTGACTGTTTATTCACAATCACAGAGTGTACCAACCCCCACTTTCTCATAATATTGTCTTCACAGACACTCAAGAACAAGAGTAGTTAACATCCTGACGTGATCGGTGTGTCTCAGTCAAGTAGAAATGAAGGAAAGTTGTAAAATTCCCAGTTTATCAGGGACTATGAATCCTTATCTAACCCTGAATCAGAGAGGTGGTTATAGGGTTAGGAGTAGTAACCTAACTTTTCAGTAGTAGAATTCAGACATACAGTCGAGGTCAAATGTTTGCACCCCCCTTTCAGAATCATTAAAATTTAGTGAATTATTTTACCAAAATAAGAAGGATCATACAAAATGCATGTTATTGTTCATTTTGTACTGACCTGAAAAAAGATATTTCACATAAAAGATTTTTACATATAGTCCAATAGAAAATAATAGTCGAATTTATAAAAAATGACCTGGTTCAAGAGTTTATATCCCGTGATTTTTGAAAACTTTTGAACAGAATGAAAATGTGTACATTTTTCTTATTTTGCCTAAATATCATATTTTTTTCATTTAGTACTGCCCTTCAGAGGCTACAGAAGATACTTGCATGTTTATCCAGAAGATAAAATAAGTTAAATTTACCCTGATCTTCAAATTCAAAAAGTTTTCACCCCCCGGCTCTTAATGCATGGTTTTTCCTTCTGAAGCATCAGTGAGTGTTTGAATCTTCTGTAATAGTTGAATATGAGTCCCTCAGTTGTCCTCAGTGTGAAAAGATGGATCTCAAAACCATACAGCCATTGCTGGAAAAGGTTCAAATACACAAAAACGCTGAAAAACCAAAGAATTTGTGGGACCTGAAGATTTTTTTCTGAAGAACAGCAGGCAGTTTAACTGTTTATGACAAACAAGGGACTCATAAACAACTATCACTAAACAAAGCAACAAAGCTGCAGATCATTCAGGTAACAACACAGTATTTAGAGTCAAGGGGATATAAACATTTGAACCAGGTCATTTTTATAAATTCAACTATTATTTTCTCTTGTGGACTATATGTAAACGTCTTTTATGTGAAATATCTTATTCAGGTCAGTACTAAATAAACAAGAACATGCATTTTGTATGATCCCTCTTATTTTGGTAAAATAATTCACATTTTTAATGATTCTGAAAGGGGGGTGCAAAATTTTGACCTCAACTGTATCTTTGTCCAAAAATAAATTCCCCAAGCAACATAAACATAACATAATTGATTGGTTGATTTATTTGTTTTAGTGCTGTTAAACGATTAATAGTGATTAATTGCATCCAAAATAATTTTTTTAAACATAACATATGAGAATAAAAATAACAATTTTTATATATAATATAAATTATATGAATGTACATATACACATAAATACACGTAAATATTTTCAAAATATATACTGTGTATATATGCAATGTGTATTGATATATACATAATAAATATACACAGTACACACATATTCTATTATGTAAACAAAAATATATTATGTAAACAAAAACTTAATAGCAAATAATCATTTGACAGCACTATTTGTATTATTATTTATATTTATATTAGGTCATTTATACTATTATTGTCATCAATTTAAAGTGCATTTATATACTGGTATAATCAAAAATCACGGTTTAAACCAGTTTTGTTCAATTTGTCTTAAAGCATATAAAACACCATATAGAAAAAAATTAAATAAAACAATTTTGTTCGTATAGTATTTTTACTTAAAACCAGAGTATACTGGCTAACTATACTTACCACAGAAAGTATTGTTGATTTTATCATTATTATTAGACAGCAAAAAAAGACATTTCTATTTCAAACAAATGCTGTTTTTTGAACCTACTATTCACCAAAAAAAAATCCTGAAAAATCACAACTGTTTTAACACTGATAATAATCAGCTCTTTTCTGAGCAGCAAATCAGTATATTAAAATTATTTTTGAAGGATCACATGACACTAAAGACTGAAGTAATGATGCTGGAAATTCAGGTTTGACATCACAGGAATAAATTACATTTTAAAATATATTCAAGTAAGAACTTTATGAACTCTTCAGTACAGTAACGAAAATATGTTACACTACTCAATATACTTATTTTATACTTATATTATATAGCAACAGACAGATCTATGCCAATCTAAAGGATCATCGGAGTTCATTTTATAACTCAGCCAGTGAGAATACTATAGGCAGGGTTGTCATTTAAAATCAAAAGGCCTGGGACAAAATTCTGCCACCCTTTCCCCTTCTCTGGGCCCACAGAGTAGGCCCAAAATCCTACAAGATCTGCAGGATTTTCTGCAGGGGTCTAAACAAACATTTTAAGGAGAAGCCAGTCTATAGCATCAGATTTATCCGTTTGTCTTATACACAGCCGAAGTGAAGCCATCCAAATGAATCTACTGTTTCTGTATCCCAGCCTTTTAGAATAAAACCTGAGACCTCATTCCTCCACAGATAACACTGCCATCTGCTGGAAAGAAAAAACCCTCGACACACAGGTGATAGATGACACAGTAATTTAAAAAACTCATAACCCACACACTCTGATTCATATATTTCTAGACTGTCACAACAGCAAGTCTCACTGTTTCACATTTAGATGTGATAAATCTACCATGACAGCTCTGCATCTACAGAAGACAGTGATAAACGCAAGTCAAGAACCACACAATGACCGCTGTCATGGTCAAGGCTGCCAGATCTTTGGTCTGACCCTGGGAGGAATCAAAAGTAACTGAAAACACTTCAAAATGACAATATATGATTGGCAGACTATTATAAACCTAAGCTGTGATGTTTAACGGTCAGCCTTTTTAAGCACATAATGCAATGCATTTTTCTCTACCTCATGAACAATGTAATTTCAGAAAAGAGCTGTGAGGTCACAGGGTTGTTCTGGCCTGTGGTTTGTGTTGTGGGCAGAATGTACCTGGTCTTTGTCCTGCTGCCCACGTCCTGTTGCTCACGGATGAGGACTGACAGCTGCTGTCTGAGCGACGTGTCTTTCCCATGAGCCTGTTTAATGAACGGATGCTCCAGCAGATGCGTCACTGATGGACGCGTCTCAAAATCCTTTATCAAACACCTGCAGATAAAAGAAGGGATGAAGGAGAAAAATATAAGAGAAGACAAACAGAAAGCAGAGAAGCATGCAATGTCACAAACGACACACATAACAGCAGCAGTTTCCCATATATAACAAGAAAATGAACATGAAAAATGATTAATAAATGAAAATGCACACAGTGAACAAGTGAAAGGTCCTATATAATACTATATAAAGCATGCCACCTATGCATTGTCCTGTACACCTGTACAACTCCAGTCTCTGACACGATGACCAGGAAGCTCTGTCAGGTCTGAACTGAACATCTGATCAGCCATTTCTCTCTCTCTCTGTTTCTCTCTTTCTCTCTCATCACCATAGCATCCAGTGTAAACAGTCTTATCTTGTATCTTCAGGCCTGTCTCTGTTGTTCTGGACTACATGCATGCAAGTTTCCTCCTGCTCAGAGACTGTGATTATCTGTTGTCAGTGTCTCATGATACTGTTTGCTTATTTCTTTATGATCATGTTACATAACCATAAAGAATTATGCAGTATGCAATTATGATCATTACATTGTATGATATGTAATGAATGTGCACTTTTAGTGTACATCAAATCTTATAAGTTCATTAAAAAAGGATTTGCAGATAATTATGGGTTCATGCGTGTAGCGCTAAAACCCTATTGTAATTGTTAGAATGGTCACAGATCAGCGATTTCCATGTAAAACTGACCGTACAGACCAAACAGTAAGTCGTAGAAACTTGAAACTTGGAGGGATTGTAGCACTCACACCACCTACAACGTGATCAAGGCTCGCTCAAGTCTCTTATGTCATTGGAATCCTTGGCTCACGCCGGACAAAATTAAAGTTTCGGGTGTTTAGCATTTTTTTAAAAAACTACTTTTGTGAACTAGTCCTAGGTTTCTGGCCCGATTGGAATCAAACCAGTGCAGAAAGATTCTCTAAAGAGTGAATAGCAATAATTATCCAAAAAAATGTTGAACTTTCGATTCACTGTCGCAAAGGGCCGCCAAAATGTTAGAAAGGGGCGGGGTCACTTTTAGTAAAATGCCTGACAGGAATGACATATATCCACCAAACAGGACACTTGTGTAAGAGCTCAATCTGAGGTCACAGGAAAAAAAATTGATGAGCTTGGCAACTTGGTGGCGCTATAAGAGCCACACAACCATTTGTCTTATCAACATGAAAACTGGTGTGCACGGTCTTGCTCCAATGTGCCACAAGTGTCTACAAGGACATTTGCATATCTCAAAATACATGGACGGAATTGGCCAACGAATTTGAGCACCTGTTAGACAAGGTTAACGGAGGCCGATTGGAACGAAATTCAGTGGGCTGTTTGACTCAAAAATAATGTTTGATCAAGAATAATTATCAAAAAAAAAAAAAAAAATTAAATTTAAATTTGGGGTCGTTTAGAAGAGGGGCCTGTCCAAATTTACCCAAAATCCTATAAAGCCTAAAAGAAAACTCGAAACTTCATGAAACCTGCTGAGCACATGCGACAGGTGATTCTAAACCAGCATGCAAAGTCTTAAGATCGGACCGCAGCTGGTGCTATAACAATTAAAAATGACTCAAAAATGCTGTATTTTCATGGTAAATGACCTCAACTTGCAGAAAACGTTCATACGTTCACACATACACTAGATCTACCCATCATACGATCAATCTCCTGATTCTAAACAACTTTGCCTCTAGGACCACTGCTGTCAATCAAATTGTTCTTTGAATGTTCAATATTGTTTTAAAAACGTACTATTGTCAAAACTTGCATTGCCAAAAAGCCTATAAATCCTCAGCGAAAACTCAAAACAGATTCTAAACAGGCATGCAACATTACATGATAATTTGCCCATAGGTGGTGCTATAACAGTCATAAATGTTACAAATCATCATCTTTCTATGTAAAATTACCTGGTTTTGCCAAAATTCATTGATTTAGGTGGGCATGTTGATTATGAAGCTACATACTACTTAAGTGGGTGAAAAAATTACTTAATACATATATAATATATTTAATTTAACTGTGATTTAACATGCAATCAAAACAAAGTACATTATTTCCAAAGCAAGCACTCTTTTTATGCTAAAGTGTACTTCTTTTTCTTGGAGGGTAGTCAATAGCTGGTCTCAATTTGGCTAAATAACTTTCCCACTCCTCATCTAGACTGGATTTCTTTTCATGCTTGCCTGTTTTCCGGAAAGTAAAGCACTAAGCACAGTGTCTAGATCTCAGTGGCCTGCTTTACTCTAGACTGATACTGCAGCTGTGCTGAGACCAGCCCCTCTAGACCCCATTAAACGCAATAGATTAGGCGCAGGGGTCTGTCATTAGCGCTCACCATGGCTGAGGCTCCGAACAGCAGGCGGCTCTGATAGGAGAGCACAGGCCATTCAGCTGCGCAATTACACACGCATTCATAACACAGCCACAACAGCATGCTGTTATAGTATACACACAGGCAGAGAACAAACAGCCGGCAACTCGTGATAACATTGTGTCCATGTACACACACACACATAGACAGTATTTATTCAGCAGAATTATTTCTGATCTAATGGCCCTCAAAACCCAATTTTTCCAGTGTGATGTTTATAAAAATTCTCATTTAGGATGAAGCAGATTTATTGTGCCAAACACAAACGCTGAGCGATGCACTGCAATATTTCCCTGCAAGTATATGTGGTTTTTCCAAGCTTTATTTAATTAATGATCACATCATAATTAGACAAACAGATTTATGCAGATGGATGTTGTTTTCTGAATAGTGACACTGGAGCGTATAGGCTGTGGACAGCATAGCATTTTCATCTCACTAAATACTCCTCATACAGAAGCAATATTTTAGATGTATAGAAAGATATACTCATACTGTTATTTCGAATAAAGTTAAATCTAGATCCCCCACCACAAGATGATAAACCAGGAACTGATATTACAGTATAAACTGTAATTAAAACACGAAGCATAATTAAACCTAAATAAAAACTAAAATTAAAACTAATTTACTAATTTAACTAATTGGTAACACTTTACAATAAAGTTCCATTATTTAACATTAGTTAATGTACTAACTAACATTAACAAACATTGGACAATACATTTATTATACTATTTTTTAATCTTTGTTAATGTTAATTAATGAAAATATGTTAATTCACAGTGCATTAACTAATGGTAACAAGCACAACTTTTGATTTTAATAATGCATTAGTAAATGTTGAAATTTTAACATTAACTAAGGTAATAAGTGCTGTAGAAGTATTCTTCATTCTTAGCTAATGTTAGTCAAAGTAGTTAACTAATGTTAACTAATAAACCTTATTGTAAAGTGTTACCAACTCATTTGAATTTTTGTATTAATATAATGTCATTATTTAATAATGTTTAAGCATTTTATGTTAAACTGATTTATTAACAGTAAAATACATTTCCTCCTTTTTAATTTTTAGTTGTGTTGAATATTTTGTAGTTCCATATTTTGTCAATGTGTATTTGACAAAATATATATTACAATATATATTACAAATGTGGCTGGTTGCATAAACTGCTTAGACTAGTCTTAAAAGTTAGTCATCCAACTTTTAGTCATCTAGTCATAATTACAAAAAGGTACATGTTAAACTAGTTGTTAAGACACAGTCTTAACATAGTGGCAATGTTTATGCTTATTTTCAGGTTGCTTTTTTGTGATATCTGGTAACCGTTCACTTGGAGTTTAATGAAGTGACCTAAGAAGTGGTCTCTGCAACCATATTTGACCTCAAAGCCCCCCTTGGACCCTGAAAAGACTTTTCAGTAGGCTTTTAGTAAGAGCAGCTGAATTATATTTTCTTCACTAAATAATTGGCTTTATTTTGACACTATTGTCTTTAAGAGCCACTTTATAGATGAACCTGAAGAATCTTCATAACTGAGTTTACATAATGATTCTGTTATTTCCTGTTTATCTCTATGAATCTGAGAATACACAATTCACAAATACTCTGTAAAGCACAAAGGTGATTTGAAATGACTTTACCGTAGTAGTGCTTCTCACTATCCCTTTGTTATTGAATACTTTAAATCACAGAATAAATGAAGTGAAGAGTAATTTTGGCCAAATTCAACTCAATATTAAAACTGTATCTTTAAAGTACTGTTCAGGTTAAATGACAGAAGATATCTCAAGCTGGAGAGGAACTTCACATAAGCATTCAGCCAAAAAATCCATTCTAGAAACTAATAGCTAGTTAACAGCTCTTCAAATTTAATTACACATCTATCAAATTTATGAACTGAGAAAATGAAGAGAGGACATCAGAAAAATGGTATAAGCTTCCACAGTCATACTACAGTACACTGAGCCTGCTGGAATAACCTGTGGTTAAGTGTCTTGCTCAAGGGCACAATAGTGATAGTTAATGGCTCAACCAGTGTGGGACCTGAAACAGCCATCCTTGAATTTTAACCACAACACCAAACCAGCCATTTGTGTGGCAGACTGTACACACAGACACTCAGGAGCACTTAAAGAGCACTCAGAATAAAATCCCACCGGCACACAGAGACACACACACAAACACGCTTAATGAATATGACTGCGTCTGTGCTTTTAATTCATCACGAGCGGCCAGCAGACCTGCCACACTGACAAATGAACAACTAACACAAATAAATGAGTCAATTAGCATTCACAGGCCTCCTGCCGCGCACACAACATCCCTCTCTCTGATGTTTTCATTCTCAATAATGAAATAATAATCTCTGCTTTTCATTGCTTTTATATATACAGGCACATGCAGAGCCGGGCTTCCTTTATTTACAGTCTGTCTGACAGGAATTAAACCGTATATCTGAGAGGCGTTTGAGGAAACTTCTCACTGCATATTTTGCTCATACAGAAACAGCCTCAATTTGTGAAAGAATTTGGAAGAAAAAGAATTTGGACACTTAAGCCACACTTACAATATCTGAATGTCATTGTATTAGACATCAAAAATATCAAGAGACATTCATTTTAAAGAAAGACACACAAGCACAGTAAAGCAAAGCATTTCTGTCTGGTCTTTCTATTCTTACTGTTCAGATCTTGTTTAGATTTGCGTGTTTTTCTTATCCTGTGCATCCTGTTTCGGCTCCTCCCCCTAGTTTGCACTGTTATCTCCTTATTTCCCTGATCATTGGTTGATTTGTCCCACCTCCCTCCTGATTTCCTTACCTTCAAATCCCATTTATTAATCCTAGTCCTGTTTTGCGTGATGTGTCCTGTCTCTGTCTCTGTGTCCTGTGTCAGTGGGCTAGCGCTATTTTCTGGTTTTCTACCAAGATACAGTTCCAGCACTTGCTGTTCTGCCCAGTTTGCTTTGTTTAGTGTTTTGTTCTTGAATGGCTCTCTGACAGTTTTTGGGCTCCTGGCTGTCTAGCTGTAGTCTGGGTCTTTTGTGTTTTCAGATGAAACAATATATATACATTACCATTTAAAAGGTGAGGTTGATATTTATTTGTTCGTTAGGGCCCGAGCACTGCAGTGCGAGGACCCTATTGGAATTGCTCCATTTATTTAAAATATATCTCTTATGTTCACTGAGGCTGCATTTATTTCAGTAAAAACAGTATTAAAATAACCATTTAAAATAACTGTTTTTATATTTTTAAAACAAATAACTATTTTCAATAAATAAATAAACAAAAAATAATTAATGAATTAAATAAATATAAAAGAATCCTCAAAATCAAACTTTTTGTGAAAAGTTCAAAAGAACAGCATTTAGTTGAAATAGATTTTTTATAATAATGTCTTAACTGTAACTTTTGATTAATCCAATGCATCCTTGATGAATAAAATAATGAATAAAATAATGAACAATGGATTCCAATGAATTCCAAAATTCCTACAAATACTACTTGGAGCCACTGAGAAATTATAACTGCCAATTTCTGAACACATTTCCTGTCTACTGTAAATACTCAGTATTTCCAGAGATCAGTATTTCAGTATTCCTCACACTGTAAAAAACGACCATAATTTTAACGGTAAAAAACTGTAAAAATGCCACAGTAAAAACCTGTTAAATGGTTAACGGTAAAAGACCATAAAATGTACAGTGAATTACTGTAAATTGATGTAACTGTGTTATATGTTTTTGTTGAAATAACTCTTTCTTCTTAGTTTTTTCTTAGCAGTTTTGTACATTGGCGTTGTTTGTTACATCTAATGTTGTTAAATGAATGTTTACTGCATTATTTCAGTATCATGTGTGTTACCATAATGGCGTTTAGTGTGTGAATGACACTGTGCACCTTCTATATATTAATATTTTAAAACTTTGGTTCATCATGTGACTTTCTTATCATTACCTGCTTTTGGTGGTTATCAGTGTATTACAAAAGTACAAAACAGATTTCAACAGGTTGGTACATTAACATTATATCAGTTAATGAAATTACGGTATTTACCTGTAAATTTAAGTGAAAACCGTAAAACATAAAACGTAAAATGCTGCTACAGCATTTTTACAGTAAAATTCCGGCAACCACAGCTGCAACACAATGCTAGTGACAACACATATCATCAGGAGAGTTTGGTCTGTACAGTAAGAGGAAGATGAAGCTGCTGTACTCACTGAGCAATGAAGTGACTGAAACTCCTGCACCAGTTTTCTGGGTGGCGGAGGGTAGGAGACGGGTTCCTGCAGATAAAACACACAAAGACACAACACACATGAATGAGACACAAGCAAACGTATTGGATTGACCTCATTCAGCGATGGTAAATAAATTAAAAAGCTTAAGGGACAACTGTGTTTGTTCAGAACAAATGTCTGTTCGCATTCATCTCCCTACACAAAGAAAAGCAGAAAACACAAACACGTCATTCAGGTACAGACCTGTGCCAAAGAACAGCTATTCAGAACAGCTCCTCTAGTATGAAAGCCTAGAAATCAAATACTGCAGTCCTACTCTAAAATCAATATGCTCTCTCGCCTTCTCTTTATACAGTCACCAAAAACTTTCATCAGAACTTTCTTACATTAATTGCAGACATCTGGTTATAAATAAATCTGACAATGTCGGGTTTAGCAATGATGTTCGGGAGGCAGTGTTACTTTAGTTTTATATTTTCTGCTTTTATTTTAATTGCAATTGAAGTTTGTACTTACTGTTTTTTAAATACTATTATAGCTTTTATTAATATTTTGAAATAGTTTTATTTTTTTATATTTTTCTATGATAAATTTTTGATGAACTGAAAATGGAAGTTTTTTCTATGTATAAACTGTTTATTTAATAAAATATGCTTTCATAGTTTGCGTTGTCCCTTATCGGTGCAAAATCATCACAAATTAAAAAAGGATTCATGCCAATATTGTCCAAAACCCCACTTTTCTAGGGCGTTTCCAAACTTTTGGAGGGCAGTGTATGTCTAATATTTTATGTTTAATGTGTCTACATAGCTCTTATTCATTATTCATGTTATCATCCATTTTCATTTCATTATAGTTTTATTTTAGTTTTAGTTATTTTAGTTATTTTCATACTTCAAATTAAGTATAAAAAGAAAATGAGAAATAATGCTTTACTTCAGTTAATTTTAATTATAGTTTTAATTTTAGTTTTAGTTAACAATAATAACCCTTCTTGTTGCTAGGCTGATTGTTTTATACTTTATAATAGATTTTAGATCACAGTAAATAAACTCAAAATCAATATTCCATTTACATATTTGATATTTGGTGATGGATATAGTTCATATTATAATCCTAATGGATCCTAATATTTGCTAACATCTTTGCTTAAATGCAACTTCTGTTGCCGCTATTTAATGAACTTCAACTTTGAATATACCTCTTTCAATATAAATATTCTTCTAATTGCTGTGTTGTGTTCTAATCTTACTTGTCAATCAGTCAGTGAAACTATAAAGATGTGCAGACAATTCTCACAAAAGTAACCTGATTTAATCCAGTAATTAATTAGGAATCACTGTTGCCAAAAGGAGCCTGTCAGACTGTGATGTGTATAATGCCATTAACATTACATTTAAAAGTCATTTTCGCATGTCTTTAATTATAATTGCAAGTTATTTTAAAGGTGACATATTATGAAAATCTGACTTTGTCCGTGTTTAAATGCTATAATCGGGTCCCCGGTGCATCTACCAACTAAGAAAACATTAAAAAAGGATAACCCGGTAACTTTGTTTTGGTAAGCCTTGGCAAGCCTTGGCAAGCTTGTAAAAAAAAAAAATTACCACTCCCAAAGGGGATCTTATTATAATATTACCACCCCTTAATCTGCACGTTTTCACCCACAACGCCGTTATTTTGTTTTCGAAAGCGACAACTGTGTACTAGTTTGAACACCATGGCAAAAGTTTAAGCAAAGTATGCTAACTGATCTGTCTTTGGCTTCACAGACGAGCACAGAACTAGTCCCAGCCTCAGAGGAGACAAGAGAGCAGAGCATTTGATTTATTTAGTGTTATTACACTGCTGTCACACAGATCTAATATAAACATGCAATTTCTTTCCCAGCTGTGTACCTTCAGAGACATAACATATTTGACAGTTTAAGTGCAATAAGACATGAACAAAACTTATTTTAGTACTTACATGTCTGATATGGCTTTAAAACGCCTGATTTCAGCGCAACAGACATGTTAATCAAAACCAAACATGTTTTTTATTAGTGTCTGAGACAAAAGCTGTAAAGGCACAGCCCTGTTCTGGAAAGGGGGTGAGGAGCAGTAGCTCATGTGCATTTAAAGGGCCATGCACGAAAACAGCCTGTTTCTGCTTCCACTTAAAATAGGCATTTTCAAATAATATAATAAATGATCTGTGGGGTATTTTGAGCTGAAAATTCACAGACACATTCTGGGGATACCTAAAACTTATATTACATCTTCTAAAAAGGGGCATTATAGGTCTTCTTTAAAGGGGTCATCGGATGCTTATTTTCCACTACTTGATATGATTCTTTAGGGTCTTAATGAAAAGTCTATAACACGCTTTGGTTAAAATTTCTCAAGTGTAAATAACACCTTTTTTACCTTGTCAAAATCAGCTCTGCAAAAATCATCCTGTTCTGGTCGAGGTTGCTTTAAATGTTAATGAGCTCTGCTCACCCCGCCCCTCTCTTCTCTCTGTGGACTGACGAGCCTGTTTACTTTAGCTGCATTTAGTCGCTAAACTTGCTAACTAGCATGCTATCAGGAAAGGCGATCGCAAAGATTCATAAAAAAAAAAAAACAAAAAAAAAAAAAAAAAAAACTTATACTCACTTCTGCTGTAGGTGAAGCTGGATCATAAATGATTCACGCGAACATAGACGGATATATGTAGATTGGGAGGCGCATTCCCTTCACAAACAAATGCAATCCACTGCATCTTCAGCAGCTCAGATGTCGGGAGTAAATGACGACCACTATGTTCATTATTACATCCAGCAACAGAACACCTCAATCTGAGATATTCTTGACTAACTTACATCCCTGCTCTGCCATCGAAACAATGGAGGTCGGACTATTACAGCTGACAGGTCTGAGGTAAGATGCTCATGTCAATCAACTATCGTGGGAGTGGCCTCTGTGGGTGTGACGCCTTGCAGACAGGCATCTGAGAGTGACTCGATTTGAAAGAGGGAAGATATTATTTTTACAGATTAATTAAAAACCACTGCATGGATTTTTATCATTATAGGGTAGATTTGTACATACACTGCCAACACACATTAATGTTCAAACAACATGTAAAAGTAGACTTTCCAATGACCCCTTTAATATATATACGCAAAGAAATGATAAGGATTTATAGTGATATTTTCCATAGACCATACGTTTTCAAACTTTTGAAGGGCACTGTATATGTAAAAAGAATGTATACTTATGAGAACTACCCAACCTTTTTGTTTTGACTTGTCCATTTCATTTTTGCATGTGTGTTTGAGTGACAGTAATGACTGAAGTAGTCAAATCCCACAAGCCCTCAGCACTTAAGTTTAGAGTTTTTTTCCGCAGAGAGGTAGTTAAGCAAGTCTCGAGCTCTTCAGCAGAGTAGGTCGTATCTCAGATGAGCTGCTGTATATATCAGTGAGGTGGAGTTGTAAGTGTTTAAGTCTTTAAGGCACAGAGTGTGGGCCAGGGACGCGTCGGCCTGCTGCTGGATGACAAACGAGCCACCCTGCAGAGTGTCTGGCAGGCAACATCTGTCTGCAGAGCTGCCGAGTTATGAGAGCGAATAATCCCTCTGTCAGCTACACTCAGACAGAGCCATCTATTAACTTACACACACCCTTTCATATGCCCATATATTTGCACACACGCTCTCACAGGCTCATCTATTAACACACAAGCAGCTCTCAGTGGCTGTGATGCTGTGAGGCCTCAACCTCTGGGACAGTTTTAGGCCATCTAGGAAAACATCATTTTTAAGAGCAACATGCTGGAAAACGTCTGCCTGAACAACATACAGTACATTCCAGCCTTAGGGTGTTCTTTGTCTTACTGGAGACATTTGTACTCTAAAAAGTGCATTTGTTTATATCTATTCAAACCCTTGTGTGGAGAGAAAAGTGTGCTTTATTATATTGAACGTGCACATGTAGTGTACTTCAAATCTTAAAGGGATAGTTTACCCAAAAATGAAAATCTGTCATTAATACTTACCCTCATGTCGTTCCAAACCTGTATGACCTTCGTTCATCCTTAGAACACAAATTAAGATATTTTTGATGAAATCCAAGAGCTTTCTGACCCTCCTAGACAGCAAGGGTCCTACCACTTTCAAGTTCCAGAAAGGCACCAAGAACATTGACAAAGTAGTTCATGTGACATCAGTGGCTCTATTGTAATTTTATGAAGCTACAAGAATACTTTTTATGCGCAAAAAAAGATAACAACTTTACTCAAAATTTCTTTTCCTCCACATCACCCTAGCGCCATTTTGGAGAGTATCATGACCCCCTGTCTATGGAGGGTCAGAGAGCTCTTGGATTTCATTAAAAATAACTTAACTTGTGTTCCGAAGTTGAATGAAGGTCTTACAGGTTTGGAATGACATGAGGGTGAGTAATTAATGACAGAATTTTCTTTTTTGGGTGAACTATCCCGTTAAAGACACATTTTAAAAAATGTACTCGTGTACGCCTTTGACATTATTTTCCTCTAAACCACTAGATAGCAGAAAAACTTCACGGAGCACCTTCCAAAACATCCGCTTTTCAAGATACACATGCAAATTTGCCTGATCCTTGACACAATCGTGGGCAGCAGCACAAAGTCGATTCTGTGCTAATGAGATCTAATATTTGATTTTTTTTAAATTCTTGAATATATCTTAAGACAAAGGTCTTCTTAATGATTTTCAGTTTTGTTTAATGTAATTAAAACAGCAGTTTTTAAATAATGAAAGAATATGTAAAAGTATGGTATTTGGTGTAAAGAGCCCCTGCTGTTGGAGCTAAAAGGCACAATAATTAACATGATAATTAACAGAAGGCTGACTTTTCCATTTGTTGACATGACATTGTTAGATTCAGATGGTAAATATCATATATTATGTTGGGTGTCCGTCTCAGAGATAATCACCATGTTTAGAATGAAACCATCATATTTAAATGCATGCTATTAATCATATCATATTATAAAATATCATTTGTTGTTACTACTGTACATCTATATTAAACTGCTATGGGATCTCCTTCAATGCTTCAGGAATCTTTAGATTTTAAAATGATTTGTTTCTGTATTTTAAAATATACATTTTATATTAACATATTTTAATGACAGTATGTTTATTAAACAAAAAATAATTATTTTATTTATCAAAATAAGCAGAAAATAATACAAACTTTGCTAAAGTGATTGTTTTGAACAAGTATTAAAAATGTATTAAAAAAACAACAACATTATTTTAGCTACAGTATTTATATCAATACTGTGTGCCTTTTACCCCATGCTTGTGAGCCTTTTACCCCATCTGTGGGGTAAAAGCCCCCCCCTGCCAACTCATACATTTATAAGATTTTTAAACAAAATAAACAACTTGTATGATTTATTTTAACACAAAATCTGTTGCTCCATAATTGTTCAATACAAACTATATTTCGCCGTAAACATACACTTTGAGTGCAGTGAAGAGCAATTATTTTTATAATTATTTAGCCACGTTGTACCCCATAATAAATTGCGAATTCATCATTACGAATGTTTAATTAAAAATATATATTTAAATACATGACAAACAAGTTTTAATATAAATGGCATTAACATATATTTTAGTTTACCATAAATGCTTATCAGTACATTTTCCAGTACTTTAGACAATAGAATATATATGCATATAAATATATACTTAAGTTCTACTAGGAGGTCAAAAACACTCTAAAGTTCAGTTATTTGCATTTAACATAAATGTAAACTATAATACATTTCATTTAATTGCATTTAACATGCATTTAAGCATTACAAGTAACGTGAGTTACCTTTCTCAAGTAACCAGTAAGGTAATGCATTGTTTTTAAGTTTACATGACAATATGTAAGTTACTTTTCAAATATGTAATCCAAGTTACTTTGTTTTGCCATTTATTCATTGAGACCTCTCATGTTGAAAGAAATCATAAGTGCAGAGGCACTTCCTTAAGCCTGAGGCTTATTCATTTCACTTTTGGTGTGAAAAGGCCTTTACATTTGGGAAAAATATATCTTTTGGGTTTGTTGTTATTAAAAATAAATAAGCAAGCCCAGCTCAGGTGATAAAAAGTACCGTAAAAGTAACGTAATGCATTACTTTCCATAAAAGTAATGCAAATAGTTACTTTTTTATGGAGTAACGCAATATTATAATGCATTATTTTTAAAAGTAACTTTCCCCAACACTGAGTAATACCATGTTTTTAAGTCTAAATTACAGTAATAACATAGAAGACAACATAATAGACCAATGCTCATGTGTGAGTAAAAGCTCTGTGACGAGGACGGTAAGAGAAGCAGCAATATGATTATATTCACAATTCAGCACTGCCTGCAGCGTCTTATTGCTTGATGGGCTGTTGTTAGGCAAATACAAACGTGGAGCTCTCATCTTTTTATTTGTATTCCTTCTACTTCTGCTTCAAGATCTCCTTATTTTATTTTTTTTCCCCTCAATGACTCTTAATCTAGTTTTGGCTTGATTGAAGTCCCAAACAGACATAAAGAGATGTAAAGAGCAGTGCAGGTCGAAGGACAGACATACTACTTAAAAACACATCTTCTGTGTCTTTCATCAGAAACTATCACCAAGAACAAAGCATGAGGCATATAAACCAACCCCTGTTAAACACAGTTTTCTTTTTTCCACCGTAATCTGTCATTCTGCGCTGCTCTAAGTCACTGGGTGCTTTGATAGATATTCAGACAGGCCGTCCTCTCTGAAGAACACATCAAAGGAAAATAACCGACTCCTTCAATGCAAAATATAATGCGTGCCTGCAGCCACACGCTCGCCTTGATGTTGCAGTGCTGTAGAGAGCTGCTTATACATAACAAAGTGAAGGCAACGTCGCTGATGGCGCTCCTATTGTGCTGGGTAAATTCTGCCGTGGTATTCACCCTCATTGGGTGTTCGCGAGCACACGCAAACAGGATGTAAACACGCTCGGTTTATTCTAATCTAGCCGCAGAGCCATTAAACTCTGACTGGCAAACAGTCACGCTTTCAGCCATGTTACTCACAACATCAGTTTGTCACGCTGTAGATGACATGCAAGACACAAACAGAGGAAGGAAGAGATAGATAGATTTATATACATTGATGTAAGTGTGAATCTCATAAAACCTGTCAAGTACACATCTAGGCTGTACTTCAACCCAAAATCAGAAATAAAATAAAAATTTTACTTTTAAGTAAACATAATGAAGCCTATTTTCAGGGCCAAGAAAATGGGGTATTGTCTCATTTTAAAGTATTTTGTAGTTGTTAAATATACAAATTAGCATTGCTGAAAATGTATTGCCCCTCCTAGGGCAAAATGTAAATGAGTTTGTTTCTTCATGGAAACAGATTTGTAGAATTATAGCACTATATCACTTGCTAACCAATGGGTCCTCTGCAGTGAATGGGTGCCGTCAAAATGAAAGCTGATAAAATAATGCACAAGTAAACAGCATGACTCCAGTTCATCAATTAACGCGTTGCAAAGTGAGAAAGGATTATTATGGATAGAGGACCCATATTTTAACCAGAAGCGACAGTAATAAAAAAGTTAAAATACATTCATGGTGGAATTGTTTCTTACAAACACACAGATTTTTGCTTTTTATTGATGGGTGTGGATTACTTGTGGATTATTGTGATGTTTTTATCAGCTGTTTGTACTTTCGTTCTGACGGCACCCATTTACTGCAAAGGATCCATTGGTGAGCAAGTGATGTAATGCTACATTTCTCCAAATCTGTTCCAATGAACAAACAAACTCATCTACATCTTGGATTCATTTCTGGGTGAACTATTCCTTTACATACTGATTTAAATAAAACACTTCGAATTGCAGTGTTTTTTAATGTTTATTGGATCCTAATTACTACAATAAATGGACTGTTTTCACATTACAGTAATTTGACATTTCACATTAAAGAATTTGGTTTTAGAAAACGTACAGTGCATAAGTTGTTTCTGGAGGCTATACATACTGCTTAATTTCCCCTTTTATGCTCCTCTGAAGACAGAAGACACAAAAACCAAAAAATCATACAGATTTGAATAAACTCACATTTACTTATATACTTTCAAAATACATGTACGTTTCAAAGCAGATTTACTGAAAATACATTAAATATATTAACTATATATTAAGCACAATTCATTGTGTGATTCCAGAAGTTTCAAAAATGTCTTTCTTAAATAAAAAGTTGTTTTTGTGTTTTTTAGCTTTTTAATTGTTATATTATCTTAATACATATATAAATAGTTTGAATAACTGTAAGTCATTCTGTGACCCCTTGAAAGTTTACTAAGGGCCCCTAGAGGGCCCTACAGCCTCCTAGTTGAGAAGCACTGATCTATAAATATTACATGAAAATGTAAGAAAAAAAACATATATTGATGAGTTTGTATATTAAATCAAAATCTGAAACACAGATTAGCATCTGTCCGTTGAGTTGAAAAACACACCAGCATGTCATTCACCGAAAAGAGATTTATGATAAACATCAGACTGTGGAAATTCACTTCATCCATCTTGATATTATGACACACACAGTTTGTTTCTCATGTTTCTCATGATGATAACAATTTCCATTGACTCCTATTAAGCCAAATTATTATTTTAATTCTCTGTCTACCCCGAAATCTAACCTCTCACACTCTTTTTGCATGTACTATCAATGCTGATTTACATTCATGTAATGTCACTGCACTCTGTTCAGTAAGAGCATTCACTTCAGTAGGTAAAAACAGCCTCAGATGGACACGCAAACATGACTCCAACACAAACGCTGTGGCCGCGCTGGCTTCTGATGATAAATGACATGGCAGACATTTTGTCAATACTAATCTGCCACATACAAAAGACTCCACAATTCCTCAACCTCCTAGTGGCCAGCCATGCTGATAAAATTATTTGTAGACAAGTGGAAATGAAGGCAAAGTCCTGCCACCAGCTAAACACAGAAAGTAAAAAAATAGAAACGGGACATATGAAAGACTGATGGTATATGTTTTACTGTACATGTTTCCATGTACATGCTACACTGTCACTGTTTTGCCAGTGTGGTTAAAAAAAAAAGACAAAATGTGACTAATGTGACTTTCCAAGTTGTCCGTGTCCAGACTGTTTTGCAGAATTTTTTAAGGCAATGGTTAAGCCAGTTAATAGGCTTGACAAGAACCATACAAATCTGTAATATCTGTGTAATATATTAGTGTACATCTATTAACATTCATCTCAACAGCAGCTGGCTAATGCAGTACTTAACAGTACATGATGGAAGTGTGCAATATATGTTTTATTTTTTTAAGTCAATTAGCTGTGCACATTTAATACAATTAAGTGCACTTCTTTTCACAACGTTAGTCACATGGATTTTGAACTGTACTTGCAGATAAGGCCACTTAAAAAAAACACACTTTAACACACCTAAATACACGTTTAAAAGAAGCACTTTGTAATAGTGTCAACTGTAAAGTACATTTAAAATCAATGATTTAGTAATCATTTGTTGTGTTTTAAAAAGTACTTATTTTGATGTGTTGACTAACATAGTGAAGCACATGTAAAGTACTTAATTATATTAACCTTGTTGTTTAATATTAATATATTTTAAATATGCTAAATTGCAACTTCATCATACATTACTTTGTTGTGATACAAACAACATTAAAGTAACTTAGTTTAGCATTAATGCTTACATTCCTTAGTAACAATATTTCAAAGCACTAGTGATTTGCAGGAAAATTGGCATGCAAAATCCAGTCATGTCATCTGTGCATTTGGGAGGATGAAGAACTTGCCCATGCAGATTTCACTCATGTTCAAGTTGGTCATGTGAATTCACTGCGTTGACCAACACAAAGCTGCATGGTTTGAGAGTCATTTCGGTGTTGTGCTTTGTATATAGCTACATTGTTGACAATGGACTTTTTTTGCCCACAAACTTTTCGCTGAAATATTACTAATGCGACCGCACCTTAATGATGTAATTGAAATACAGATTTTAGCTAATCATTATAAAATATGTCAAGGGTAAACATGAGCTTTATTAGGTGCAGTGGATTCAATACACCACAGCTAGCTCAGACTTCGAATATTTCCAGTAAAACAGTGCTTTGGGAAAGTATTCATACCCTTCTTTTTTTCACATTTTGTTAATGTTGCTGCCCTATGTTAAACTGCTTTAAATGACTTTTTCCCAAATCAGTCTACACTCCATACACCATAATGACAAAGCAAAAGACAGGTTTTTAACATCTTTGCAAATTTATTAAAAATAAAAAGCTTAAATGATTCCATTGCATAAGTATTCATACCCTTATCTGGAACAGTTGAAATTTACACTTCGAGTGAAGTTAACCTGTGGCTGATTCAATTGAATGTGTATGATTTGGAAAGGCACACATCTTAATAAAAGGTCTAACAGCTGAAAATGCACATCAGAGCAAAAACCAAACCCTAAGGTCAAAAAAAAAAAAAAGAGAGCTCAGAGACAGGATTGCATCAAGCCACACATCTGTGGAAGAGTTCTGCTGCATTGAAGTTTCACAGAAGCATGTAGTATCCCATTACCCTTAAATGGAAGAGGTTTGAAACAACCAGGACTCTTCCTAGAGCTACTAAACATTCAATGCAGAAGGGCTTTGGTTAGATTGGTGATCAAGAAGCTGATGGTCACTCTATTTGAGCTCCATGATCATATGTGGAGATAGGAGAAACCTAGAGAAGGCCAAACATCACTGCAACACTACAACATGGGCTTTATGGTGGTGTGGCAAAACTCAACCCCCTCCTCGGTGAACACACATGAAAACACACTTGCCATTTGTAAAAAAAAAAAATCACCTAAAGGACCCTCAAACTGAGAAACAAGATTCCCTGACCTTATGAACCTCAATTCCAAGCGACATGTTTGAAGGAAACCAGGCACTGCTCATCACCTGCAGAGTACCGTCCCAACAGTAAAATGTGGTGGTAGCAGCCTCATGCTGTGGGGCTGTTTTTCAGAGGCAGGGGACTAAAGGACTTGTCAGAGCAGAAGAAAAACTCAGTGCACCAAAATATAGAGATAGCCTTAATAAAAACGCAGTCCAGACAACTCTGTGAATGTCCTTGAGTGGCCCAGCCTGGGCTTGGAACACAATCAAATAAAAATCAAAACCCAAAAATGTGCGTCTGTCCCCATCCAATCTGACAGAGCTTGAGAGGTGAAGAGGTGAGGAGAAAAATGGCAAATAATTGGCAAATGCTGATGTTCAAAGCTTGTCGCATCATAAAGGTGCTTCAGTTAAGTACTGAGTTAAGGGTATGAATACTTATGCAATGCACTTATTTTAGTGTTTTTTATTTTTAATACATTTACGATGATGTGACAATTCTATTTTTGCCTTGTCATTATGGTGTATGAAGTGTAGATTAATGTGAAAAAAAAAAAACTGCAACATAACAAAACATGAAAAAAATGAAGGGGTATGAATACTTTCGCAAGACACTGTACAAATGATTAAGCCTTAATTAAAAACCCAGGAGTCCTTGTACTGTATGTCAGTGAGAAAAGTGTGTTAGCTTGAGCTCCAGTAATGGTATTCAGGTTGGGAATTGTGCAGCCTTGTGTATAAGCAGCTATTCACTTCCCTCTGATGTCCTTCATCACGAGTCAAACATTTGGCACTGACAGGCTCCGATCGTTCCACGCCCCCTCGTAATCTCTCCGTCTGAGAGCGGGCTGATGGTGGGAACGCCGGCCCGGACAGATGACACGTTAACAGAATCATTTCACGCCCCAGTACACACACCAACACTGATTTATTCACCCGTTGCTGCGCTAAAGGTCCCACGCATCTGATTTATGCGCCCCGGCCCAAATATCTAATTTCATTTGAAAAAAAAAGAAAGAAAAGGAAGGTAGAAGCAAAAGATAGAGGGGGAGAGACAGGTGGGTGAAAAAGTAGAGGGATCATTTTAAAGCACGTCCTGATGGTGTAGATACTATACATGATTATTGCACTCAGGCATAAACTATATGAAACAGTATTCTAACATTATCATCTCTCATATACAGCATTCATAATCAAAACATCAAGCAGCATTAAAGCACATCTACAACACTGGTACAAATACACAAATCTTACAATATTCAGTATATATGAAAAATATAGGATTAAACAGTCCACATGAAATACTAATTATATGATTAGAATTATAATGCAAGCTAAATGCCAAACTGAACAATTAGTATAAATAATAAATAAATAAAGTATGTTTAAAATGGTTAGGTTTAAGGATGGGTTAAGGGGTAAAGATTGGCTGACAGTGTAAATTACAGATGTAATTACAGGAAGGTATTTGTAAATATAAATGCAATGCATAAATATGTACAGTAGTACATGTAAATGCATTGTATCAAATGATTAATTTAAATGTAAGCAAAATAGTTAATCAAGTGGGTCCAAATATTTATATAGTTTTTTCTTAATATTATTTCAGTTCTAGTTATTTCAGTACATCAGGTTATATAGATATATATTTAGGTTATATTCAGGTTATATAATTTTATTTATTTATTTATTTTTTGCTTGTATTTTGTTTCCTTTTTCTTTTTTAGTACACTATAGTTACCCTGGTGTTTTTCTTTTACTTGTTACTGTTTTTTACTGAAAAGTAGGCAGTATTAAATATATATTGTATAATATATAATGTGCATTCTACGTCATGGAGAAAATTGTGCTAAGTGCTGTCGTGTTAGTGTCATAAAGGTGTGCGTCCTGACAGCAAGCGGCCCATCCCTTCAGGCCTGGAGCGGGGCAGATAACATGAGCGTCAGCCTCATCTAAATGACAATGGGGAAGGGAGGGTAGCTAATCTCAAATGCAAATTGCAATCAGAGTACATATCCACTATGCATTCTGGGTGATAATAGTGTGATCATAAAGATGGCAGAAGGTCAGATTCTCATCAAAGCTCTTTTAGTTCATTGTTAATCAGAATATTGTGACACGCAAGATGTCCTGACTCTGTAACGATGAAACAGTCAAGCTAAATGAGGGTGAACTGGGAAATCACCAGGCATGTCGAAGAGCACAGTGGAATATTCCACTGAATAAAGCACCAATGTGCCAGTTCACACTTTAAAGAGTCATTTCATTGTAAACATTCACACACTGAAAACATTCACCACACAAAGCTTCAGTCAAGTCAGGATGGGCCATTTACTAAAAATACTCGCTAAAAGAAATGTTCACAGTATTGACAACACAACCAGTTCATTAAACCGCACATTTGCACATCCACACCTATTCAGTATTCAGCAACTTGGCCCAGCCTGATGTATAATGCGGTAAACAAAAATTAGCCAATCATGAGAGAGGTCATTTCCATATAGAAGTCTTAAAGGTGCAGTCGCAAAAACAGCCAGGCTGCCTCTAAAAAACCCATACCTCCCTACTATATAGTAGGCAAAACAATATGAGAACAGAGTATGTTTGAATTCACAGTATTCCTAAAACAGTATGCAAAAAGTCTTGGGATGACCTACTATTTCCAGTGAAATTCTGAAATGTGCATCCCACTTTACCATCCCATGAGGCCACGGAAAGGATTTATGAATGGCAGTAACACAACTGACGCTGGTAGGTTACAGGACAAAATATATATGTAGTACATTCAGATTACATTCATACTACACACAATTATACTATATAAAACATACTATGTGTGTGCGTGTGTTTCATTGGTTGCTTTGTTTTTTCCAATCTGCTGACAGTGAGTCGCATCACTCTCAGTTAGAGCGCTTATGTGAATGAGAATTATGAGGTATTTCCTGTCTCTCCTTCTCTCTTTGGCTGTTTTTCATTCCTATTTCCACTTCTTCCACAATCTCTCCTGTCTATCTCCATTTCCATCAACTCCTCCCTCTATTTCCTCATGCTTCCCAGATTTTTGTGAGTGCAGTGTGTGTATAGCTCCCCCTGGTGTCTTACCGTGGTATTTTGAAGAGCGCTTTGACTGGGTGCATCTCGGACAGGGGTGGGTCTCCGTCCGCCAGCTCTATGGCAGTGATGCCCAAAGACCACACATCACAGCGGGCGTCATACGAGTAGTCATACTGCTGTTCACATGCTATCACCTGCACCAAGGTATCATAGACACATAGGCCATCATGATCACTCTGTCAATAGGAAACAAACTTCACAAACCTCGGTTAGAAGACTCTAGTAATATCTCACATGCATGTATACTGAAAATACAAAAAAAATGGTGCAGAAACAACAATAAGAAACTCATTATATTTTTTATAAAATTATTATTATGAGTTACACAACCTACATTCATTTACATTAGTATGTCAACTATTGACTCCTTTGTATTTGTGTCCCCAAAGGAATTCTAGTAGAAACATTTGATACTTGCAAGAAATATAACTGACATCTTCAGGCTTTTAAACCTGACATGCCTCCAAGTCAATTTAAGTATTGAAGGGATTCATATCAGTTTCATTATTATATGGTTTAATTATTAAATAAGCTCATTTATGCAATATGAATTTAGCTGAATCATTTTCTCAATTAAACTAATTTTATTTCAGCTCCAGTTAACCAATGTTCGTGATATTTAATCATTACTCTACCATAATAATCGCAACAATTATGTTGTTCTCCAGCATTAAATCAGTGTGTCAGAAACACTGTGGCCAATCGGCATATTGCCGAGCGTTTAATTTAGACTGTATTTTAATTGGCCCTGAGGGGCCTCCCCCACTGGCCCCATCACCTCGCTTTATTTCACTCTCACAGAGCGGCGCTCGGCTATTAACCTTCACACGACCCACACACATAAAGGCACACACACACATCTCTGTTAGATAGCTTGCTAATGCATAAACACAAAAACACACTAAGCATTAAGATACACACTTTTCATAAAGCTATAGTAAATCTACTCACAGGTTAAAGGAACACAGATTGTTTCAGTGAGTAGAGTAAATACAACTACGCACAAAAGCATCTATTAGAAATAAAATAATCAGCATAGGTTTACTGTTAAATGTATTTCTATAGGGCTTTCGCAATAGAGATCAGAGATCAGTTTCAGTGCGGCTTTACACATAATCATGATGTTAATGTTTAGATTATTTTAACAGTTACATTTGGTAGATTAGAGCTGGGCGATAATGTAGTTTACATTTTATAAATAATTAAGAGGTTGAGATTTACTATGTAGTATTTATCTTTTTACATGAGTACACTGTATGTATGTGGGTAAACATCTATTGTTGTGTTTATATTTATGTTTAACTGGTTTGTAGCATCATGGTCCTGTGAGACATGACATTTTGTTCCACTATATGTCTACACATGTAGCAGAATGACAATAAAGCTCAAACTGACTTGTTTATAGTTAGTTATATATACTATACAGGGATGTCAAATTCTGCTCCTGCAGGGCTGCTGTCCTTCAAAGTGCAGCACCCCTCCACAACAAGGTGGAGGAGGACAGTGGCCCTCCAGGACTGAGTTTGGACACCCCTGTACTTATATATATCCAAATGTATATATTGTATCAAGCTGTGTGATAACGTACCTCTGCCTTTTTTGCAAAACTGTAAAAACATACCTGTAAATACAGTTCACTACACTGTAAATACGGTTTACAACTGAAATGAACACTAGTTGTAGTAAAACGCCTACAACTTCTATTCCTTTCTATACAAATTATGAATGGAGGGGCAGATTATCAATCAGTAAAGACTTATTTTTGTATGATTCCTTCCAAAATATGACCTCAAAACACTTTTAACGTAGTAAAGATTTGTAATTATACATTTTGACATTTGCATCACATAACCAGGTCCGTATGGTTTCCATATTGTTGAAGTAAACTTGCTCAGTAGCTCACCTGGTAAAGCAATGCAGAGCATTTACGTCGCAACTAAGTCGCAACTGACCCTTTGCAAAGACCCTTTGCAAAGACAACAATATCAAAGACATGTTGACATGTCATATCTGAATAGAAATCACACTGAATTCACTTTTATTGTGCAGAGAAGAGCAACCCAAACATTAAAGGAGAAGTCCACTTTCAAAACAAAGATTCACAGATAATGTACTCACCCCCTTGTCATCCAAGATGTTCATGTCTTTTTTTTCTTCAGACGTACAGAAATTATGTTTTTTGAGGAAAACATTTCAGCATTTTTCTCCATATAATGGACTGATATGGTGCCCTGATTTTGAACTTCCAAAATGCAGTTTAAATGGGCTTCAAACAATCACAAATGTGTCTGTAAACGATCCCAGTCGAGGAAGAAGGGGCTTATCTAGCGAAAAAATTCAATTTCAATTTACATAAAAAAAAATACAATTTAAATACTTTTTATTCTCAAACGCTCGTCTTGCATTGCAGTCCTTGAACTCTGTGTATTCTGACTCAAGACAGTTTAGGGTATGTCGAAAAATTCTGACCGTATTTTCTCCCTCAACTTCAAAAATCATTTCAAAATCATCCGACCCAGTCTTTGCAAAGTGAACATACAAAGAAGATCAAACACCCTTAACAAAAAAGGTAAAACAGTGATATAGGACGATTTTGAAGTTGAGGGAGAACATGAGATGGGAGTTTTTCGACATTCCCTAACTGTCATGAACAGGAACAAAAACAGTCCAGGCAGAGTAAGACAAGATGAGCATTTGGCATTAAAAAGTATATAAATTGTATTATTTTTATTAAAATAACCGATCGTTTCACTAGATAAGACCCTTCTTTCTCGGCTGGGATTGTTTACAACCGCATTTGGGATCATTTGAAGCCGCATTTAAACTGCATTTTGGAAGTTCAAAATCGGGGCACCATACCCATTCCATGGAAAGAAATGCTGAAATGTTTTCCTCAAAAAACATAATTTCTTTACGACTGAAGAATGAAAGACATGAACATCGTGGGTGACAAGGGGGTGAGTAAATTATTTGTAAACTGTTGTTCTTGAAGTGGACTTCTTCTTTAAGTTAAACATTGGAGTTTGGTGTGACATGAAGGTGAATGAATTGTAACAGAACTTTAATTTTTGTGTAAACTATCCATTTCTGTATGCACACTTTGTACTTCAACAAAAAAAAGAAACAGGTGTTGACTAGCAAGAGACAGAAAGGCAGAAATAAAGAGCGTAAGGTAGTATTTTTATGACAGGACAGACCTCAGGAGCCATCCAGAACGGGGTTCCCACTGATGTGTTTCGGCGTAGACGGGCACTCGTCAGCTGAGCAGAGACACCTAAAAAGAATCAGAGACCTTATGTGTCAGAATCACAGCTTAATAAGTTTATTTTGCTTGTGATTTTTTCTACTAAATTTGTGAACATCTGTGATAATAAACAATAACTGTACAGTTATTTCTCAAGCAGGACCAAATAACACTTCTTTAGACATTTAGAAGGGGGCAAATAATCTGACGTGACATTAGGGCAGGGAGTGGGCGGCTGGCATTCAGCAGCATTAAATGATGAGGGCATTTTGCTTCCCAGCAGGGATCCACTTCTTTCTCACATGTACGCGGGACAAACACGCCTCAGGCAGACAGGAATCAGTCGTCTCACACCCACCCCGTCTCCCCCTCACGCATACTTTCTATGCAGGACATCACTGAACCCCATTCACATGATCAGCCCAGGGTGTGTGAGGGTGTGTTTGGCAAAGCACACAGATGACTGAACAGCTCCACCTCAACTTAGTACCATTTAGCTGATAACTCATGAACCACAGTGCAGAATTAGCACCATAAATCACCATAAATACACTTTTTGTTTGTTATGTACTGTACTTTGGTTTCAATGTCTGTTAAGTGTCCCATTATAAGTATAGTTAAAAATTAAAATGTTTTATGTTGCTCCAAAGTAGTACGTTGTCCATTTTGGAGCTTGACAAACATTGTCACTATGAACCATCGTTGTATGGGAAGAAAAAATGTATATAAAGCTCTCTAAATCAAAATGAAATTATCTTCTCTCTGCAGAGAAACAGCAGTAGCCATTACCGAAGTCCACCAGTTTGACTCCGCCGTCTGTAGTGAGGAGGATGTTGTTGCCCTTCACATCACGGTGAATTATTCTGTTGTTGTGAAGATGCTGAAGACCCTGAAAATAAAGCAAGAGAAACTTGAGTCAGTAAGTTGGGCCTGAAGGCCAGACTGCCTCTGATCGGCTCCTAAAGTCTACAGCTGGACACCCTCTGTCTTTCTTCACTATCACAGCCCAAAATAACTACTCTGGCACAGTCAGAGCGCTGAGGCAGCGTTCCCTGTGCTGGGGCGAGCAGATTACTTCAGTCTGTGTGTGTGTGTGTGTGTTTCTGTATCTGTGTGTGTGTGTATCTCACCAAAAGCGCTCCATACAGGATGTAGGAGATGATGGGCTCCTCAAGACGTTTTCCCCTCATCAGCAAACCCTTTATCAGGTCAGTTACTGAACCCCCATTACACAACTAACAGAGAGAAATGCCAGACAGAGAGGGAAAGTAATGAGGAACGGAAGAGAGAAAAAACGATAAATGCGGTTACAGAGAAGAGGGCAACCAAACAACTGAAACTACATTAGTAGGGCTTCAGCACTTTTTTTATCAGTCATAAAATAACAAAAACACCATGCAGCATTTTTATTCAGCGTTACTATTGTCAGTACTAATATTATAATGTCAGACATAATATTATACATACATATTAAATAGTTAAGCCAAACAAATTTCATTTAGTCAGCTTCATGTAGTTCCAAACATACAGTCTTACTTTCCTTCATAGAACATGGAATTAAATATTTCTAAAAATGTCTCTGCTGCACTTTTCCATACAGACCTAAAGTAAATATTTAGGCCTAAATATAGATTTGTAAGATGTATTTATTTATTTAATTGATTTAAATTACATATAAAATTTTCATCCATTTTAACGACACAAATAAACTAATGAATGAAAAGATAAGGATAAAGGTAAGATTTTCAAATTCCAATATCTATATATAATGGCATATTTTATTACTATTTGAATCTATGATTGTGTGAATTGGGAAAACAATGATGTTTATTCAGTTAAAAGTGTGAACATGATTAAAATATGGCTTGCTGTGATACAATGCATGAAATCTAAACAAACTGAATTTACCGATGATAAATATATAAAGTTGGTGTATTTAAACTGCGTAATCCAAATGGATGGAAATTTTATATGTAATTCAAATACATAAATTGTATATTTAGGCTTAAATATTTATTAGCTCTAATCAGGGCCAATCTGTGTGAGGAATAATTCAAAATATAACTTGTTATTCATTGAAAATCTTTCCCTCCTCAGTAGCTTTGTAAAGCTTTTGTTTACATTGGGTTTATCTATATACTTCAATGAGATTTTGAAGCTAATGAAAGATTTTCTGCAAACAGTTTGCTGTAATACCACCAAAACATTTTGATCTATGCCCACACTGAAATCTCAGTTGTGTATGAATTGAGTTTTAAAGCTTCTTTAGTTTCTTTCATCAAACATGAAATAAAATATTTCTAAGAATGTCTGTGCTGCACTTTTCCATACAGACTTAATTAAATATTTAGGCCTAATAAATTTATTTATTTAATTTCATTTAAATTTCATATAAAATTTTCATCCATTTTAATCACACTTCATTTGATGCATATTTGTCATGCATAAATTAAAAAGACAAGAAACGGGTAAGATTTCCAAACTCCAAAATATACAATGAATATAAGTGAATATAACCTTTATGTCCACACCGAAATCTCAGTGGTGTATGAATTAAGTTTTATAGCTTAGTTTCTTTCGTTGAACATGGAATATTTCTAAGAATGTCTGTGCTTTTCCATACAGACTTAAATACTTAAGCCTAAATTTATGATTTTATATATAATGAATATAAGTGAATGTCCACACCGAAATCTTAGTTGTGTATGAATTGAGTTTTAAAGCTGTGAAGTTTTACTCAAAGTTATGATAGAAATGAATAGTGCTCACAAATGCATTATCAAAAAGATGCATCACGACTCAACAGTTACTTGCCAACGCCACTCTCCTGAAAATCTTCTAGCAACTATTTCCTATGGATAATGCAAATAAAAATGCAAAACCAAGCTCTGATAAAGAATTTTACCTCCAGAACAAGCCATAGCTGCCCTCCAGAGAGCTCGTCTGCTTTGTAGAACATGCCAAAGAACTTCACCACATTGGGATGGTTGGACAGCGAGCGCAGGATGTTGTACTCCGCTTCAATCTCCTCATCCACATCCTGACAAAACCATTAGCACAACTGCATTAATCATATAAGTGAGTAAACAAAACAGCGCCCTAATGTGCATTTGTTGTATGTAATGACATTGTGTTCTTATGAGATTCTACAACTAACAACATGGACTGTACTTAACTGAAGCTAGAAATGATTGAAAACTACTGCTGACTGAAAAAAGCTATCATATACAGTACAAAGACAACATGTCAGCATAGATGATAACGAAAAGGATGTATAAACGCTCCCAAGCTTTCGTGCATGTGCTTGTATGATCAGCAGGGCATTCGATGGTACAATGAAGGCAGCCATGCATGTACTGTGCAGCAGGGGGTTATGGGGGATCAAGCAGCACTAATGACATCACAATGCATGGGGAATATCAGCGTTAGGCATAAAAATAAAACATCCTGACAAGTTTTCCACAAATCAATGACAATATCTGTGGGGGAAATTTAGGAAGAACATCCACTTACTCTGTTAGTGTGACTGGGATTCTGAGAGGACAAGAGGAGAAGAAACGCCTTTAAAGATGTTCTTTCTGTTTTTGTTTGGTTTCTAAATCACTGAAAATACTGTTAAGAGTCTTCATTCCTAAAATGAATTAATTGCGTTGACTAGAGAACGGAGACAAAGGTTATTTATATTCACAGTACATTTTCAGCACGTTTCATATTCGTTATTGAATAGTAATGTCACACTGCCCCCTTTTGAATCTATTGAGTCTATCAAGGTTTAAGACTCTCAAGGGAAGAATAAAAAACAAAGGGTAAAACATGGAAGTAACGGTTTCCATGTGTTCACATCGGAATGAGGACACCGTTGCAATACACTGAACACAGAAGAGATGCCACAATGAAGAAAATCTTCAACAATGACTCACATTAATGGGATCCAAAACTTTCACGGCTGCTTGACTTCCATCTTTCTTATTGATGACCTTGTAGACCTTGCCATAGGTTCCTTTCCCAATTGTTTCCACAATGTCCCAATCAGATGATGGATCTGCAAGTGACTCCAGACCGATCATGCTTGACTTGTAGGGATACAGTCCATAGAAAGACCTCCTGAACAGTACAATTCAAAGCATAGATTTAATTCAACATCCTCACACATTTTTATGTACTTAGAAGACATATTTGAAGTTGAATTATGTTTCTCATGATGTTAACAAACAATCTATTCATCAAAAGTCACATTTACCATTTAAAAAGGGGTCATCAGATGCCCATTTTCCACAAGTTGATATGATTCCTTAGAGTCTTAATGAAAAGTCTATAATATACTTTGGTTGAAAATTCTCAATGGTTGTGTAAAACAACACCCTTTTTACCTTGTCAAAATCAGCTCTGCAAAAATCATCCCATTCTGATGGATTTTTCCTTTAAATGCAAATGAACTCTGCTTGCCCCGCCCCCTCTTCTCTCTGTGGAGTGACGAGCCTGTTTACTTTAGCCACATTTAGCCGCGTTTAGTCGTGAAACTTGCTAACTAGCACGTTATTAGGAAAGGTGATCGCAAAGATTCATAAAAAAAACTTATATTCACTTCTGGTAGGTGAAGCTGGATCACGAATGATTTGTGCAAACGTAGACGCATTTATATAGATCGGGAGGCGCATTCCTTTCACAAACAAATGTAATCCACTGCATCTTCAGCGGCTCAGATGTCGGGAGTAAATGACGACCACTATGTTCATTATTACATCCGGCAACACAACACCTCAATCGCTCAGTCTGAGATATTCTTGTCTAAATATTCTTGTCATCCCTGCTCTGGCATCGAAACAATGGAGGTAGGACCGTTACAGCTGATCTGAGCTAAGACGCTCATGTCAATCAACTGTTGTGGGAGCGGCCTCTGTCAGTCTGACACCACATCGACAGGCATCTAAGAACGGCTTGGTTTGACAAAGGGGATATTATTTTTACAGATTAATTAAAAACCACTGCATGGATTTGTATCATTATAGGGCAGATTTGTACATACATTGCCAACACACATTAATGTTCAAACATGTAAAAGTGAAGTTTGCATCCAATGACCCCTTTGAGCATTTTTTCAAAGCTGAAATTTGTTGTTTCAATAGGAATCTACATGACCAGGAATTTTGTTTGAAAGAATGGCCATATTTACAAATGTTTACAAATGTTTCCAGTGAAATTGTTATTTCCCAATGCAGACTTGACCACAGTGCAAGCTGGTCACACAAATTCACTGTGCTTTAAATAAAGCTTTTTTGCCCTCGAAATGTCAGTAATGTTACTCCACCTTTATGGTGAATGCAATAGTTCACCACAAAAAGGAAAATTCTCTCACCACTTACTCACCCTCATGTCATTCCAAACCTGTATGATTTTCAGCATAGTTTACACATTTAGTGTTCACCGAGAATGAAAGTTTACCAGTGGCTGTTAAAAATGCAAAAATAACACAAGGGGCAATAAAAATATATAAATTATGTGTAATGTTTCACATCTTCTGAAGTCACATAATACAATTGTGTGAGACAAAGACTGATTCATTAGTCAATGATAATCTGATCTGCGATGGGTCTCATCTCATTAACGTTGACATATATTGAAATATCACACATCAAAATGTGCCACACCAGATTTGACATATCTATGAAAAACATGTGCTTTGCGACTATGTGCTAATTTTAAAAAATACACATATTTATAATAGCACAAAAGAAAAATTGCACACCAGAGGGAACATTTTAGGTAAGATTTTCAGTCTGCTCCTGACTTAAAGCTACTGTATGGCTTCAGAAGACTTGCAATACACGTTACAATATAAAACTTATATTAAACTTTGATGGTGCTCTTTTGTCATTTTTGTAGCTTGACAGTCCCTGACACAGTGAACATCCTGCTATCATTCCTTTTGAATTTGTTAGAGGGAAATCATTGAGGTTTTGGAAGTACATGAAGATATGAGAATATATGATGACAGAAATTTCCTTTTTTTTGGTTGAACTCATCCCTCTGAATGCATTGAATTAGATTTGTAGAAATAAAAGACAGTTTTGGTTTTGTGGTCACTACATTATTGTTATTTGTGTCGTTTCATAATATGTCATTCATAACCATAAATGCCTTGAAAATCAAATTAAAATGTGTTTCGTTAAGTCAAACAGGCGAATGGGTTGCATTAGATCACAATCACAATTTTAACACAGGACTTACATAAAAAAAGAATGACTATGACTTTGGCTTGACGTTTGAGAAATATCAGGTGTCAAAACAGCTGTTCTTTCTCAAGGAATTGCAGCAAAGGGTGAAACATAATCATGCTACCAAAGATATGCTGTGATGCTGATATTCTGTAACAGGTGTCAGATTTTTACATTTATTATCAGTCTTTCTGACTTTGCTATGGTCTGTATGTCTTATGTAGCATAAGAAAGAAAGTCAATGCTCTATTTCCTAATAGCAATATATCACATAGGGGAAAGCATATGCAACAAACAAAAAAGGACCTAAGACTGAGCCTTGTGGTACACCATTCTTGTTATCATTATTTTTGTTTAAGTTCGTGTACTCAGTTACACAAATGCAGTGGTAGTGATCTGACAGGTAGGATCTGAAAACATTTATCCACAAGCAAATCAAGAATGTAAGAGCTCTGTTTGCAATTAAGGTAGACACTATAATCACAACAGTGTAAGTACTTACATGGAGAACAAGACCTCTCTTTGACTCATCGCCTCAACGATAAACACTCAAGATCTCACTAACAGTCTCAGATGTACAAAATGTCATCATGGTGCTCCAACCAGAACAAAAAATGTGTATTTTTTGCAAAAGAAAAGAAAAAAGGTCTATAGCTGCCGGTGTCACGCTGGCACATGAGAGCATTAGTTGATGGATTCAGATACCACTTTCCCGTCACTGTGCTCTAAGAAGTCACAATCAGCTCACCGTGATTGGATTTTACAGAGATTAACTCCGTCATGTACCTCAGGACTACTACTCTCTCATTTATCATTTAGAGTCGAGATGTCCAAAACTTTCCCTTCTGATTACATTCCTGAACGTAATCTACAGGGGTATGGAGAGAGATACCACAGACCTCAATACGATGGGACCGATGTCTGTCCTCACCGCGGGGTGATGATAAACGAGGCACAAAATGTGCTCTGATTTCCAGCTTTAGTTCAAAACATTGGAATGGATTCAGTGCCAAAATACTGACTTAAAGTGTAACAACAAATTAAAAGCATAACGTAATAATGTAAATTACAAGCATGCGGTAAAACATAAATTAAAAAATAATATATAGCACAGAGGTGATGATGCTATAGATTTTCTCATCAATGATCACGTAATGGTAAATATTAAACGATGTTCGACTAATTAATGATCCTCACTAATCTCCCACCCATCTCATTTTTTTAGAGAGCAAAGGCTTGTAAAAACTGAAGCACCTGCACCTACACTGCAGAAGATGGTATTACTTTTACATGCTTGCATTTCATATTCACCTTCACAAGATTTTTTAAATAAATGATAATGGCTCTACCGAATCTAATATATCCAAGCCATGTGATGAATTTTACCACTCATACAGACTCCTGAGGGAGGGAAGCGTTTATTTTGAGGTCACGTTGAAGTGGAAAAGGTAAATGGCGTTCTGCCTGTGGGGCTCTGAGCCTCGCACACACAGAATTATGAATAGCATGAGCGATTAGAGCGGGTGCTGGATGCTGTGACTGTGCCGTGTGAGATGGATATTTCATACCTCTCATCTATTTTCTGGAAAGGTAGAGAGCACAGCTGAATTTTGACTAATGTCGTTTTTTAGGAAGAAACACGCATTTGCCAAACAAGGACAACAGAACGGACAACAAACTTACAATACTTCAAATACTATAGTTGTGCACTACTCAAAATTGAATTGAAAGTGTCTTTTAAATCACAATTTAATCTAATTTTAAAATTTGAATTGCGTTACAGTAAACAGGCTGCAAAATAATTAACATATGACCTGATAATCAGTGCATGCAGTGCTTTGCGAAAGTATTCATACCCCTTAATTTTTTACAAGTTGTTACAGACTAATGTTAAACTGCTTTAAATTACTTTTTTTTCCACATCAATCTACACTCCATACACCATAATGACAAAGCATTTTGTAACGGCTTTGTAACAGCTTAGCAAATTTATTCGAAATAAAAAACTGAAATGATTCCATTGCATAAATATTCATACCCTTTTCTAGGACACTTGAAATTTAGCTCAGGAGCACCCATATTGTTTGGGACTGAGGGACTCAGAGTAGAAGGAAAGCTCAATGCACCAAAATACAGAGACAGCCTCAATGAAAACCCAGTCCAGGCTGAATGCTCTGGACTGGGTTTTCATTAAGGCTATCTCTATATAACCAAAGACTGCGCAGAAGGTTCACCTTCCAACAGGATAATAACCATAATCACACAGCAAGAGTGGGAATGTGAATGGTCTTGAGTGTCCAGGCAGAGCTTTGGCTTGAACACAATCAAATATTTCTGAAGAAACCTGAAATTGTCTGCCAGGCCTCATCCAAGCTGACAGAGCTTGGGAGGTGAAGAGGTGAGGAGAAGAATGGCAGAAAATTGCCAGATGCTGGTGTTCAAAGCTTGTGACATCATACTCAAAAAGACTTGAGGCTGTAAAGGTGCTTTAACTAAGTACTGAGTTAAGGGTATGAATACTTATGCAATGTACTTATTTCAGTGTTTTATTTTTAAAAAAATTTGCAAAGTTGCCACAAATCTGTTTTTTGCTTTGTCATTATGGTGTATAGAGTGTAAATCGATGTGGGAGAAAAGCAGTTCAACATAAAGCTGCAACATAGCAAAACGTGAAAAAATTAAGGAGTATGAATACTTTCGCAAGGCACTGTATATAAACTATTTAATTTACACACTGCTTGTCAAAAGTTTGGACTAATTTGCTTATTTATTGATTTTTTTTTTTACGTTTTTGAAATGTAACCCAGACTGCATTTATTTACTGAAAAAATACAAACAAACAGTAATATTTTTACAATTTAAAAGTTTTCTTTTGAGATATATGTTGGATATATTTTAAAATGTAATGTATTCCTGTGATGTGTCACATGATCCTTCAGAAATCATTCTAATATGCTGATTTGGTGCTCAGTTATTATCAATTACTATTAGTGCTTAATTATATATAATGGCTCTTATCATTATCATGTTGCAATTTAGCATATTAGAATGATTTCTAAAGGAGCGGTTTAAAAGAAATCAATTCATTTAAATTGTAATAATACTTTATAATATTATTGTTTTTACTGTATTTTTTTATCAAATAAATTCAACCTTGGAGAGCATTAGAGACTTTTATCAAAAACATTAAATAATCATTATTCCAAACATCTGACTGGTAGTATTGTTCGATATTTTAGTGGGAGAGTGCTTAGTTTCCAAGAATGCTTTGACCTCAAAGTCAATTTAATTTCAGTATAATTTACTTCAATTCTGTTTCTAATTCAACATCTTTGCTGAATGTTCAATTTACATTCACTCTCATGAATCAAAAGATATTCTTAAATTCTGAATCATGTCCAAAACTGTTATATTACAACACAAAATGAGTGTCTACATTCATTAAATTCTTTGAATTCTGTGTCAGCACTGAGAATTTGTGAGTCACTTGCTGTTTGTAAGACAGCATGGATGGTTTATTAATGCCGCCCAAATGTGTTTTGAGTCACTGAAGCATCTGTCAGTGGAGTGGAGTTGAATTGCCTGTCGCTATCATCTGATCTGCTCTTCTCCAGATTAACTTTCACCGTCTCTGACAGCTCCTCACCTCTACACACGGACAGCCACAACTCATTTTAACTCATCTATACTTTAGATCATTACATTACAGAGTTGCACTCAATACTTATATTTCATATTTACTGTAATAACCACAAGTTGTAACTTTCAAAGACTAAAGAAAAATCAACTCCATCAGCAGTTCTGTTAATATTAATATTATACAACACTGCACCCTTAACAAGTAAACAATCATGCAAAACTTTGTTACATAACCATAACTATAACTTTCTCCTCAGATACCATATTCAAATCCAGTACAAAAGATCATCAATATGAATTTCATAAAACAAGCAATTTTTCTCTTGTATGAACTCAAAAGTGCAAGAAAGAGGTTTTAATATTACCTGGATTATATATTAAAATGGTTTAATTATGAGTAATACATATATAATCTGAAATCATGAAAACAACAAAGAACATACCTCAATTTGATAGACCTTCCTAACAAGTTGCTGAAATGTATGTGAGGGTTTGTCAATGCTACAAGCCTAAATCATTCTAATCAGCCTCTCTGAATTATTCAACAGCTTGTAATGTGTAATATGATCTTGTTTTAAATATTCATCAGCCAGATGGAACTAGTCATAAAAGAGCTTTATATGGAAGACATTTAGTTATACAAACACTAACAGGCGCACACAGGTAAGGAGGAGGGAACTGTTTATGAATTGTGTCGGTCATGTGACTCGAACAACTCCCATAATGTTTTCAAATGCAGAAGCATCTACATTCAGATTATATGGTCACAGGTAACAGGTGATGGCTTCGGGAGTCCATTCAAACAGTACTAACACCTGAAGGACTGTTAATAGTTATCATGAGCTAAATGCTATAAACTATGAGACAGAATAGATAACCTATGCATTAAAGCTCACTCAGACGGGTTCAGAAATATAACAATAGGGTTTAAACGCTCATCGTCAGAGAAACGTGTTTAAATGTAAAAGCAGAAAGATGTGCTAGTTCCAGTGAAGAATGGAAGCTCTTTTTGTGTTAGCCTAAGGTGGTAATGCTACGACAGCGTCACTGCAGTCATAAACACAGACTGTGTTGCTATGGCTCATATTCTCATGGGAGACCAGTGAAGCAGGACCTGAGTGAAAACAACAGCCAAGTACAATAGCTGGGTGAACGCTGCCTCTCATTCTCTGCTAGTGCACGTGTCTAACATCTGTCCAAATACACACAGATTATATTCAGTATTCACAATACACAGCCAAAACAGTCAATGTATTATAAAGTATAAAGCCTACTCACTCCACAAAAAGAAACGTGAGATCAGACTTCTTTGCTCAACTCAACTATGAATGAAGTTGTCCTTAACGTGCCACATGTGTTTTTGCTAAATACTTAAAAAATAACTTGTCCAGTGAACTTAATTAAATTAAGTAAATACTTTTCCACACAGTTAGTTCAAGTCCATACAAGAAGACTAAATTAAGCTCAATTAAACAAATAATGTTTTGTTGAGCTAACTAAACATTATTTGTTCAGTTGAACTTGTTTTAATCTTGTTGTATAAACCTGAACTAATTTTGTGGAAAAGTTTACTTTAATTTAATTAAGTTATTTTTGTGAGTGTCTATAATATTTGAAGCGCAAATTGAATGAAAGACCTGTTGTAATTTGCTTTTTGTCGTCTGATTTTTTTTTGTGATTTTTTAATGATTTTTATAAAGTAAACAACATTATTAGAAAAATTCAAGATAAACTTTATTTTTTAAATTGAAAAATCATGTTCAAATGCGAGTATCAGATATGATCATCAGGCTGTTGAGGAACATTCATTGTATTAGATTACATTATATGTTTTGAAACTAAAGAGCTTTGATCATAAAACTAAGCATTTAAATATCATCTTATGAAGACATATCATTGGAGATATTGAGTGACAACTGATGTTTATATAATTTTTTGTAAGTAGTCTGTTATAAAGAGCTCATTGATATACATTACAAGCTATCATAATTTCTTCTTACATTTTGGCCATTTGAATAAAAACAGCTGCACCAAATTTCATATTTTAAATTTCCTCTTTCAGTATAAGCCCCATACTGCATAATGTGAAGTGGTGGACAAAGTGCACAAATCAAGTACTTAAAATAAAAATTAAAGTATTAAGTACTGATTTTTTAATTTTACTTGAATAAAAGTACAAAAGTATTTCATTTTAAATGTACTTCAGTATTAAAAGTAAAAAATTACTGATCAGTGAATGTTTATTTTGTATTTTAACTTTTAATTTTATTTTTAATAATTTTATATAATATATATTTTATATAATCCTACTGGTCAGAACACCTGGGAGAGCGAGGTTTGTCACTATACACTATCAAAACATTTAATATATTAAAATATCAATTTAGGTTACTGACACTTCATGTGCAAACAGGTGAAAACAGGTGCCATAAAAACCTGATGTATAAAAATATGATTAAAAAAAACGACAAAAAAATCTGATTTCTCTATGGTTCAATAAGCTGTTAAATCAAAAATAAAATAAAATAAAATAAAATAAAATAAAATAAAATAAAATAAAATAAAATAAAATAAAATAAAATAAAATGTCAGGCTTTACCAGGTTAACCTCCCGCAATAACTTTTTGTTTAATTTAAAGATTTTTTCAAAATAGCCAGAAGTTGATTACTCTTCTAAAATACCATAGGAACCACCTAGGATAACCTCGCAACTGCATAATTAGTACTACAAACACTCACTAAGAACACCTTGGCAACCACATGTCAACGTGGCCTGCTGCTCTCTCTCAGTGTGGGAAAACTGTGGCAGAGGAAAGCAGACACCACAAGCGTAGCTGATGGGTTTACATTACCACTGCAACACAACAACAACCCAAAACCTAGAAATGAACAAGCAGTGTTGGTTTCTAGAGAAGTGTGGCAGAATTGGTCAGGTGAACGTGTAAGTGAAATGAGAGTTGGCAGCACAGGCATAGAGAAAGAAGGTCTTACAACATAATCTCATTTTATTAAGCTCCCCTCTCACACATTCAATAAGGCCTGACTTCATTCAGGGCAAAGGTGCTCAGTCCTGTCCACTCTAATCCTGTTACAGGAATGTGACAGACTGAGCTGTCCACCACTGAATGCTGGATTTACAAGCATGACCTCTTATTTCTATATGACCGCTGACAGATCGATCCATGCTAACTGAGACCAACAGTTGTTGATGAACCATCACAACTTTAATGGCTATGAAATTGGTGTGAACGAGCCCTTAAAATACAACTACAGTATAGTAAACACAGAATTATAGGTACAAGCATTGAGAATGCTAATCAACTAGCCTGCTAAGCTTAGTGTAAACACTGACTATCAAAACATTTATTGAAAATTTATTGAAAATCAGTGAATACTTTTCTATATATCAATAATGATGTTAAATTTTCAACACTACCGTTCAAAAGTTTAGGGTCATTTTGTTTTAGAAAGAAGTATCTAAGGCTACATTTACTGTATATGATCACAAACACAGTAATTACAGCAATATTGTGAAATATTATTAAAAACTAAAATAACTGTTTTCTAATTGAATATATTTTAAAATGCTATTTATTTCTGTGACACAAAGCTGAGTTTTCAGCATCATTACTCCAGTCTTAAGTGTCACATGATCCTTAATAAAAATTCTAACATGCTGATTTGCTGCTCAAGAAACAATTTTTGCTGCTTATTTGTTTGTTTTTAGAAATTATTTTGTGAATGGAAAGTTCAAAAGGACAACAATTATTTGAAATAAAATGTTTTGTAACCAGTTTAACTTTCTTCACTATCATTTTTGATCAATTTATTATTATTATTATTATTATTATTATTATTATTATTATCAGTGTGTTGAAATATTTTTTTTGTGGAAATAGTGATTATTTATTTATTTGAGGTCAAACGTTTACATCCCCCTTTCAGAAATTTGCAAAATGTTAATTATTTGACCAAAATAAGAGAGATCATACAAAATGCGTGTTATTGTTTATTTAGTACTGACCAGAATAAGATATTTCACATAAATGATGTTTTCATATAATCCACAAGAGAAAATAATAGTTGAATTAATAAAATGACCCTGTTCATAAGTTTACATCCACTTGTTTCTTAATACTGTGTTGTTGCCTGAATGATCCACAGCTGTGTTTTTTTGTTTAGTAATAGCTGTTCATGAACTGTTTGTTCTGACCAGTTAAAGCTTTTTTGTGTATTTGAACCCTTTCCAACAATGACTGTATGATTTTGAGATCCATTTTTTCATACTGAGGACAACTGAGGGACTCATATGCAACTATTACAGAAGGTTCAAACGCTCACTGATGCTCCAGAAGGAAAAATGATGCATTAAGAGACGGGGGGTGAAAACTTTTGAACAGAAAGGAGATATGTACATTTTTCTTATTTTGCCTAAGTATCATATTTTTTCATTTAGTACTGCCCTTCAGAGGCTACAGAAGATATGTTTCCAAGAAGGCAAAATAAGTTAAATTTACCCTGATCTTCAAAAAGTCTTTTTTTTGTATTCGCAGTTAGCCTGCTAAACTCCATCACTTAATGGGAAAACCAGACAAATATCACTAGAAACCCAAGCTGCTCATTTTATTTAGTTTTATCAGGATACTGTTTAATTATTACTGTATTTATCTTTTTATTTATTTATTTTGTTTGTTGATGAAAGGTGACGCTAGCTATTTGTGATTAGATACCAATGCAAAGCAGCGAACTGAAGGCAACCACCGACATGCAGTTTTCTTGTATCAGTCTTAAATCAGAGATGTATGTTCTTCAGCGCTGTGTGATGCATATTAAACATCACCACAGTGAAGAAACATCACATCTCTCTCTCTCTCTCACCATATTCTGCCATGGAGATGATAAAACTCTGTCCTCTGTATTTCCTCAGAGTTATCCAACCCTCTGGGCACAGAGTAAAACACACACACACACACATCTCAGGGTTAGTTAACGCCCTGAGAAACTACACACACTTATCATGAGCTTTAATTGGACATACTACTAAAAACAGTCATTATCAATGCAGTCGTTAACACACAGATCAAATTATATGCATCACGTCAGCTAAGAGACATTTTTGTTTACCTCTCCATATGAGATTAAACTCAATTTTGGCAGGCTGAGCCAATATAGAATTTATTTTAACCAAAGAACACGCCAGTTTGGGAACATGTCATGAGACTAAACAAAAATACCTATAAAAATTTTTTGGAGATGTAAAGGGGAGCTGACTTCATATGTAACATATCCGATGCAATAAAATTTTGACATCTACGTGTCATGACATTTACGTTTATGTGTAAATTAAGTGTCCAGATGGCATATGGAATTCATATGATTAAATTAAATTACATTTGAAGACTATTTACAGCTAAAATTGTGTAATAATAACACTTTTCCCTTTGAGTTCTCTTAGGTCATATGAAATCAATAAAAATTCTTTCTCAAAAATGCTCAAAATGATGTTTGTTACCTGCTTTGGACCGCATCGGTTCTTCCACTGGCTTTTCCTGTAAGAATATTGAATAATTTGATCAAAAACCTTTATATTCCACCTATTATCTACATTTATTATATAATTCATATATGAAATAACAGAATTGTTCATTGTAATTGTAAGCATACACTAGCTCAAGCTGTGTGGATGCTGTTCTGTAGTTATCAAATAACCTATCACAGCACACTGGATCACTCAACACATCACCTGTAATCATGTCCACCTGTGTTTCTTTGTGGCCTTGGACTGCACTAATGGCTTTTTTGCCATCTAATTTTTTTTCCCCAACCAGTTAAAACAAACATTTAGAGAAGACCTACCTGCCATAGCCGGTTTCTGACATATCCGAAGTGATTTTCAAACCTTCCTAGCTGTCCTGAGGTTAATAATTCACTAGAATTTGATAAGTTCCTGTGTAAGCGCTTCAGAGAGGAAGCAGTGTGCACACATGACCAATCCCAGCTCAAGCGCTGGTGCAGTATAACACTTACAAACAGCTGTATGGTGAGCTAAATCATACTGTAAAAACCAATCATTTTAAATCTAATACAACATTTTGAAAGATGGACTTTAAAAAATGCTACATTTAATTTAAATTTAATGATAACGTATTTCAGATGATAATGATACCTACTGTAGATGCTGGAATGTATGTGGCATCAAAATATTCACTGCATCCATTACAAAGCATTTTTCAATAAAGCCTGCATAAACAAAAACTGCAACCATCCAAACAAATCCAGTTTGCTAAGCTAATACGCTATGATGTCATGCACAATGTAGGCGGTGTATTGGTCAGTATGTCGTCCAGGCAGCTATTGTGTTGCCAACCCACTTTCCATTCAGTGCACAAACATGTTTACAGGGGTTTGGTTTCTGGGCCGCAGCGCGACATCTTTGAAGATTGAGCCATTAGACAGATGAATGGTGTGCTCATTTAGCAAATGCTGAATCTAATGCAGCGAATCTAATGCTTTGCCTGTTGTCTCATCGGTTCTAACACATTTGTGAATGTGTGTAGCTTTAACAAACAATAATTCAGAAAACTGATTGATGTGTTTTGTTAACTTTTGGAGAATTCATGTTATCTGCTATAACTAATTGGCACAGGAAGGGTCATCATTATGTTCTCTCTCGGCCTAGATTAACCGAGCCTCTAGTGGCCACAATGAACTCTCATGAGAAAAGACAAGACTCTCATTAATATGATGCGGTCAGTTACCAAACCTCAGCAAAAAGAACTGCTGCTACACTCGCAGATTAGAAATTTAAACAACCAAATTCAATGCCAGCACATGCAAATGACACACAGCTCACATTTAGACAATGCTATTAGAATGATTCATTTTAAAAAATCATCAATTTTACAACAAAAGTTATGCTGCATGGTGACTGTGAGTTGTGACATTTCAGATGAAAATGTAACTATAACATTGGAGAGAGAAAAAAGCTATGGCTCATTTTTAGGAAATTCTCAGTGCCATTTGTGCGCTACCCTAGTTGATCTGATTTGATATAATTAATATAACGTTTAATGTAATCTTTGCTGACCTCACACTTCTGTGAAGTGAAGTGTCTTTCAATAATTTGACAGACCAAAGTCAAATAATCCGCTTATTTCAAGGTTATCACAGCTCAAGACATACTGACCACATTTATATAGGCTTGCTTAAGCCATTTGTGTGCAGTTAGTAGATAAAGAAAGAGAGAGAATTTTCAGTCAGTGAGTCCCTCGACAGTGTTCGGCAGCAGCGTCTTCTCTAATAGCGAAACTGAAAGTTTAACTGCATCAAAAACAGAGATGTTGCCACCTCCACATTCCACTTTAGCATTTCACTTGAGTTTCTTGCAAATTATTTTATGTAAAAATTCTATCGCGAGGTAGCACGCTAATAGTATGTGCAGTGGCATAGCAAGTCATCCCAGGGCCCATGTGCATTAACATTTGTATGCCCCCCTAAACATTATAGGTTAATGAGGGCTCCAACGCTTCTTACTGTTGTCTTTTCTGAGGTAAATCACATTGTACAATATGACAATATGTTTTATTGACTGTATAAATGCTTGAAAAAATATAAATTTAACGTTTTTAAATCTATTCATTATTTGTAGTGCGCCAGCCACTTGATAATAATTAGTTTGTTTTTTTTTTATTTTTAATATAACACAAATCACATCCTTTAAATTCTGTCAGTTTTATCACAAAGTACAAACAATAAATGTTTTTACATTTAATTCTCTGGGACTTGGTGTTTAATTTAAGGCTTTATGTTTTCTGAGTGGAAAGAATGGCTACTTTCAATAGTCTTTCGATAAAAGAATTAAAATAAAAGGCAGGGAGTCAAAACTGTGCTGGTGCTGGTGTCACTTAAGCTAGATGTGATACAGTTGTGATACAATCTTTTCCACATGTAGATCATAAATTGAAAGTTTGAAGAGAAAAGAGTAAAAAAATAAATAAAACAGTTGAAAACAAAGTTGTATAATATATATAGTTGTATAATGTAAATTATATATATATAACTTTTATATATTTATATTAATTTTAATAAAAATAAACTCCTATTCCTAAGAAATGTCCACTTTTGGTATGATAAGATATCTTAAAATGTATTTTTCTAACATTCAAACATTAACATCTAACAACTACCTTTTGACTTCATGAATACACATACATGACAGCTTAATGTTTTTTATATCTTTTTTGTGCATTTATAATTAATTTATAATTCTGTATAATAAAAAAAATATATTGCCACATTAATGACTCAAGACGGTATAATTGTTCAAATAACATTGCTTCATTTTAAAATACAAAGAAAAGTGTTTTTCAATTGTAATTTTTCAGCTAGGGACTGAAAAATTGACATTTCCATAAAATGACCCAGCTATAAATGATCCCCCTATAGCACCATGTGTGCAAGTTTTTTTTTTTTTTTTTTTTTTTTTTGGTATTTATGTTCTAATATTGAGTCCTATTCAGTCGGAGATATTATGTATTTATTTATTTATTTTTAAAAACGCTCTTCCGAGACGGCTTAATATGACGTCATAAAGAGGCTTTACAGGGATGTGGATAGAAGCGTTCTAAATGACAATTGGTAAATTCAAAGTTGGGGTTCCGCGAAAGATGTAGGCCTACCTGTCCTGTTCTCCTCGCGAAATTACTGACACGCTCTCTGTAGTAACTCCGTGTTACTTTACCTGCTGACCGGCACGAGTTGGCACCCTACTTCCCATGCAGACCCCTTGTGGTCTTGTATGTAAAAATGTTAAAGCAGGTGAAGTCGGTATAGGTGCCATATTCGTAAGTATATAGAAATCAAATACATATTCAACGTAATGAGAAGAATAATTTACAAGAGTTCAAATGCATTAAATTATATTCTATGAAATGCAATAAACCGCATGAAACTGGATGATTCTTGTGTTGTTGTCTTGATTTGAACACTTCAAACTCATGATTTAAATCCAGCAAGATGTGATGCAGCATCCAAAGACGTCATTTACATAAAATTGAAGATATAGTACTAGTAGAATACAAAAACAAATAAATAAAACTGCTGTGGGATGTTGACCTTTGTTCAACAATATGTGGATTGTGCATTTTTGGATTGGGGGCAGAACAAAACCACACAAAAGCATATCAGAGCATCTGTATATTTTATTCACATATGTTACATTTTGCATTAAATGTCATTAAAAGTCACCCTTTCAGAGATGACATCATAAAGTCTGAATCAGCACCTACAGTAATGTACTGTATTACTGCCTGCCTGACAAGCATTCACCGCAGGAGAACACACCAGCATTATCCACCCATCACGCTTAACACAACTTTCTGTCTATACAAAGTGGGGAAGGAGAGAAAAGACCTCTCAAAGAAGAAGAAGAAAAAAAAGAAAAAAATAACAGAAACAGCAGCATGCAAGAAACCAAATCAAAATAAAGAAAAGAAAGCAAACTTCAAGTGCACTGAAAACATCCTCTCTCCAGCATGGCATGACTGCAGCAATGATAATCAATACCTACCAATCAAACTGATCAATACAAACCAAACATGCTTCTTCTGGCGTGTGAGTGTCTGAATGTGTATATGTGTGGTGTTGGGGGTGCTTCGGTAAGAAACAAACAAAAGCAAAATGCACTTGGATATAGCTGGATGTTAGATGCGTCACTGTAATCGCACTGATTATTATTACAAGGGCTCCAGTAATGTCATTATTTTGATTGTGACTCACAACCAAAATAGACACACTAAACATCATATGGAAACTGTTCTGCAAACTGCATTCAAACGTGTGTATTAAATTTCTATATACAATTAAAACAAATAGGATGGGACAATTTTTTTATTTTATTTATTTTTTTATTTTTTTTTCAAGAACTCTCAGTGTGGTGTCACAATCAGGTTTAAACTGGGGTCATTTTATGTTAATGTGAAGCTTGATCTTAATTGTTAAGTGGGGAAGAATGAAAAGAAGTACTAAAACTATTTGCTAACATAGGATCTGCGTGAAATAAAAAAAAAGAAAAAAGAATTGTGTGCCATACCATACATGTCCATCACTGGACTGGGCTGTAATATTCAATTTGATGTGATCCAGCTTAATGCATTTTCAAATAATTAACTTGTGTATACATAATGCCCTCTCCACAGTTACAGATTACACAATCAAAGATGGTCCGAGGACAGAGCTTTGAGGAACACCACGTTTATCGGACTGGAAAACTAGCCTTCGCTAAAACGTCTATTTTTATCAAGTACCAAATAACCTTTTTCTCCTTTTTCATTTTTTACTTTATGATAACATCAAAACAGGTTTCTTCTTTTTTTCTTTTTTTATTTTGGTCTGATACTTTTGCATTAAGGATCTACACACAATCTGGCCGAGTTCAAAGCAGTAGAATAAAGTGACAACCCTTTACTCAGAAACACCTTAGATCAGGAATTCAATATCTCGGGTGTTGTGTGCATCAAAATATCTTCACAACACATGAATAATGTCTTTAAATGAGAAAATTTCACTATCTGCAAAATCCTAGAGGAGGAGAAATTATGCTCTAGACGCCAGTTGCTACAAAACCTATAACAAATTTTCTTACTTCAGAGGATTTTTGCAAATGTGCATTGAGCATCGAGATACATAAGACCAACAGAACTGCCATCAAATATCTCTTTGAACCAGAGCTCAGTGTAATGGCAAACACTGCCCCCTATGGACCGTCTGACACCAGTCCAGGCATTACTATGTAATTAGAATATGGGAAAGACAATCAAAACTTTGAGGGACAACTGACTCAGTGGGCACGTGGTCAGATTTTTAGGTTATAGTTTGGTGAATCTCAGGAAATCTGTCAAGAATATTCACAGAACACTATTTCCCCCTAACCAAACAAAAGAAGAAATTATTTTTTTGCATTTAAAAAAAATGAAGCAGATTTATAGAATCACATTTGCGTTGCATTATTTTCCTAACAAATGAAACACAACTGCCCATTCTTGACAGCAAAAGAAAGACACAAAAAACACTACCGAGGAAAAACAAACAAACAAACAAACAAACAAACAAGATGGCTTACAGTAATACAAATTTGGGGCAAATAGTGTTTGACTGTTATGAATATAATTGCGGAGATCCTTTATTTTAAAACAAACTTCATTTTCTTAATGCAAAAAAAATACGTTAATGTTTAAAAAAAAAAAAAAAAAATACCTTTATGACATTTCCAGTCATTAAATATAATGTGCTACAGACCAGCCAACCACCATCAAAAAGCCTTCATTAGAAAAAAAAAAAAAGACGAAAATTGTAAAAATATTCTTTTTTTACAAAGGTATAATTTACTTTTTTCAAACAATGAATAGCAGCACTTTTTAAATATTAAAATTTTTATCTGCGACTACAAAACAAAAGAAGAACTTATAAAATAAAATTCCTGAGGATGACTTCAACTACACCTCAAAGCAGAGATAAATCTCACTTTAAGCTCAAATCGGTTGATATTTCATCTCATACCCTGCTTTAGAACCCACAGTCAGTCTTATGAGATGTGTTTCAACTCAAATAGCATGATGTGGTCATGGGGTGGTGGTGGGGGGAGGGGGGGGCGGTATGTTGAGAGTCTTGGTACCTTTAGCATTCAAGGTTTTGATATTAATTCTGATATCTGTACATGATTTGTTTAACATTGGTCTTTTTCCAAGAGTCTCTCTCCTCAAAAACTATGTCAGTTTTCCAAACATTACAGAACGGGAGTATTATTCCACTTGTGCGTCCGTTGGACGAGACACAGTCACTCAGTGTGCTTTCACCGTGAGCTTGCTGGGACAAAACAAAATTCTCCCCTATAAATCCACACACACACACAAAAAAAAAAAAAAAAAAAAAAAAAAAAAAAACACTTTTAAACACACACACACACACGCTATTAGTCAATAGGCTTGATTGTACACTAAACTTCACATGAACCCAGGCTGTGGCCAACTCAATGCAGGTTTTCTTTATATTACACGAAACAAATCATCAGAGGATGTCACAGAGGCTGGGACTGACATCATGTGACCTGTCCTCTTCCAGGATGTGGGCTGTACTGTTAAAGTCCATTGTAATGGGGACCCCAGCGCTTGTTGATGTGGTCGAAGGTGTGCGAGACCCACTGCTGCTCCAGAACGCGGTATCTCTCCTCACATAAATACAGAGGCTTTCCTCGACTACAGAATAGAAAAAAAAAACAAGAGGTTAAAGCAGGAAATAGAAACCATTTTCTCTATTAAAGGAATCAACAGGGAAATTAACTCAAATCCACAAATAAATGACCACTGAGCAGGGCAGGAATGCCACAAAAGTTAAAGGAGAAGTCCACTCCCAGAACAAAAATGTACAGATAATGTACTCAGCCCCCTTGTCATCCAAGATGTTCATGTCTTTCTTTCTTCAGTCATAAAGAAATTATGTTTTTTTGAGGAAAACATTTCAGGATTTTTCTCCATATAATGGACTGATATGGTGCCCCGAGTTTGAACATCCAAAATGCAGTTTAAATGCGGCTTCAAACGATGCCAAATGTGGTTGTAAAGGATCCCAGCCGAGGAAGAAAGACCTTACCTAGCGAAACGATCGGTTATTTTCACCAAAAAATACAATTTAAATACTTTTCAATCTCAAACGCTCGTCTTGTCTTGCTCTGCCTGAACTCTGTGTATTCTGACTCAAGACAGTTAGGGTATGTCGAAAAACTCCAATCGTATTTTCTCCCTCAACTTCAAAAATCATTTCAAAATCACCCTACATCACTGCAGAAGTACCGACCCAGTCTTTGCAAAGTGAACATGCAAAGAAGATCAAACACCCGCAACAAAAAGGTAAAACAGTGATATAGGATGATTTTGAAGTTGAGGGAGAACATGAGATGGGAGTTTTTCGACATACCCTAACTGTCACGAACCGAACAAAAACAGAGTTAAGGCAAAGTAAGACAAGACGATCGTTTGGCATTAAAAAGTATATAAATGTTATTATTTTTATGAAAATAACCGCTAGATAAGACCATTCTTCTTAGACTGGGATCGTTTACAACCGCATTTAAACTACATTTTGGAAATTCAAACTCGGGGCACAATAGAAGTCCACTATATGGAGAAAATTTCTAAATGTTTTCCTTAAAAAAACTATTTCTGTATGACTGAGGAAAGAAAGACATGAACATCTTGGATTTACATTACCTGTAAAATTATTCTGGAAGTGGACTTCTCCTTTAACAAAATGCCCTCAAAATTCAACATGAAATGTGAATATGAATAAAAATTTTATCTGAAAAATGCCAATTTTGCAGCAATTACATTTAGATCGACTCGCACCATGTATTAGACTTTGACATGTATATATTGCCATTATTTTGTAATCAAAATGAAAATTATTATTGCTGGTCTTCAATAATAATGTCATGTTATTTTAATGTATTTGCACCAAAAAATGATAAGGATTTATGCTGATATCGTCCAAAACCACACTTTGCCAGGGGTGTTTCCAAACTCTCGGAGGGCAATGTATGTCTATGTAAATAAACATTAATGCCATGTTAGATGCTTTTGTTATATATTAATAAAATTTGATTGATAACAGTCTATCGCATTCTGATTCACTGAAATCGGTTAAATTTAAGTTACATTTAATATAGCAATTATAAAAACTGTCCTTACAAAGATTATAAAAAAGGCCCTTCAGTCAATCCCAGAGAACTAATATTGCTACTTAATGGAAAAGAACATTTCTGACTCAGTTACTGGGACCCTGAAAATTAAATCTAGATGCTATATCTGGCCATCAGCGCAGTGAGAGCTTTACCGTAGATCTCGGTCCTCCTCTCCATGAGCGTCAAGATACACAGACCCCCACAGACAGAAGCGATGGCCTCGGATGATAATGATGACCGAGGCGTTTATCAGGAGGAAGATACCGGTCGCTGCTCCGCAGTGCTGAGAGTGCTTTGGATTTTAAAAAAAAATATATACATATAATTATAACCATCAGTGTAAGGATCATTCAAACTGAAGCTTACAGAATTCTTTACATACTCACCAGCACACACTCACAGACACCCTGCTGTTTACAGCAGTGACCCTTCAGACAGACGAATGCGCCGCACACCAGGCAAAGCGCAGGGTCTTTGGGGGTCTTGCCACAACTGGTGCAGGACTTCCTGTGGTAGTACTGGAAGATGGTGTTGTAATTGTCTGGGAGGTGCAGGAGACGAGGGGCGGCCCACTGCGGATCCTGAACTAAAAGAGACTGAAGGGAGACAAGAGACAAGGGAGACACTCAGATTCCTGATTAAATTACCTTTCACTATCAGTCAAAGCAATCTCTTCACTTTGTAACATCTTCTACAAAAATTTGAAGGTAAAATCATCAATTTAATCAAAAATATTCACATGGTGGACAGAAAAAAATTCTGATCCCAAACATTTGAATGGTAAAGCAAAACATCCACCCAAATTGAATCTAATCAAAACTGAATCTAGTGAAAGTCTAATCATGACTCTCACAATTCAGGATATTTTGCTGCTCAGAGTCATTAAATTTGTTTTGCAATATGAAATCTTATTGGTTTAAACTCTGCTCTACAAAGTTATATACTAAATATCACATATGATGCTTATTGACACAGGTGCTCACAGTGGTTAAAGAAGTGGAAGTTGTTCACTTCCAGAACAAAAATTTACAGATAATTTAGTCACCCCCTTGTCATCCAAGATGTTCACGTCTTATTTGAGGAAAACATTTTAGGATTTCTCTCCATATAGTGGACTTCAATGGTGCCCGTGAGTTTGAACTTCCAAAATGCAGTTTAAATGCAGCTTCAAAAGGCTCTAAATGATCCCAGCCCGAGGAAGTGAAACGATCGGTTGCTTAAAAAAAATATTGACAATTTATACACTTTTTAACCTCCCATTCTCCTCCAACTTTAAAATCATCCTACATCACTGCGGAAGTACCGACCCAGTGTTTACAAAGTAAACGTGCAAAGAAGATCAAACGTCCTTCACAAAAAAAGGTAAAACAGTGATGTAGGATGATTTTGAAGTTGAAGAAGAAAATGAGATGGGAGTTGTTCGATCTACCCTAACTGTCCGGAATACACAGAGTACACGCAGAGCTAGACAAGACGAGCATTTGAGGTTAAAAAGTATATACACTAATTTTTTTAGAAAATAACCGATAGTTTCACTAGACCCTTCTTTCTCGGCTGCGATCGTTTAGAGCCCTTTGAAGCTGCATTTAAACTGCATTTTGGAAGTTCAAACTTGCGGGCACCACTGAAGTCCACTATACGGAGAGAAATCCTGATTTTTTTTTTCCTCAAAAAACAATTTCTTTACGACTGAAGAAAGAAAGACATTAATATCTTAGATGACAAGTGGGTGAGTAAATTATCTGTACATTTTTGTTCTGGAAGTGAACTACTTCATTAACAGCATTAAAGACAACAACTCATTAAATCACCAGTGTTAGTAACACTTCAAATAAAACAGGGTGCAAAGAAACACAGGAGTCAAAGAAAAACTGACCACAGACTGCTGGGCGGGAGTATCAGACAGACCGATGACTTCTGAACACCACTGACTGATCAGATCGAAAGCACTGATGTTCCACTCCAGACACGCTGCACTGCTCATGGCTCCACTGGACTGAACAGAACCAGCTAAACCCAGGCACCCGGACAGCAGAGAGAACTCCTCTTCCACCTGGGACCAGAGACACCCATCAGTCTATCAGCTATTTCAAACTAGCTTTACACAAACACAACAGAAGTCTATGGAATGTCTTCATTTAGAAAGTAGATTAAATGTATGTGTGTGTATGTGTGTCTCTATACCAGGCAGCCAGGTAAGCTGTCTCCATACAGGTGGTGTTGCAGTAAACAGGACAGTCTCAGGAAGGGCAGACAGAACTGCTGTAGGCTGAACTCAATGGACTGAGGAGACCACACACTGGAGCTCAACTACAGAGAGAAGACATCATTAATAACAGCTCATTCCCTGTTGATAAAGCCCTGATAAACAGCCATCTGACAGCAGGCCGCAGCACACAAGAGCTTCCTCAGAGATCAGAACAAGCTTCACGTGCAAATAACAGTGAGCTGCTGACTCTTCTTTGGCTGGTTGTTATGAAACTTCAAGTGTTTTATATAGAAATCATTATGAAATGAGGAAAATTTCTGGAATTATGGGATGAGTAGAAGTTTTTTTTTTTTTTTTTTAAGAAATTAATACCTTGAATGGATGCATTCAACTGATCAAAAAGAACTGTAAAGACTTTTACACTGTTACGAAAATACAGTTGAAGTCAAAAGTTTATATACACCTTGCAGAATCTGCAAAATTTACCAAAATAAGAGAGATCATACAAAATGCATGTTGGTTTTTATTTAGTACTGACCTGAATAAGATATTTTACATAAAAGATGTTTACTTATAGTCCATAAGAGAAAATAATAGTTGAATTTATAAAAATTACTCAAAAGTTTACATACGTTTGATTCTTAATACTGTGTTGTTATCTGAATGATCCACAGCTGTGTTTTTTTGTTTAGTGATAGTTGTTCATGAGTCTCTTGTTTGTCCTGATCAGTTAAACTGCCTGCTGTTCTTCAGAAAAATCCTTCAGGTCACACAAATTCTTTGGTTTTTCATCATTTTTGTGTATTTGAACCCTTTCCAACAATGACTGTATGATTTTGCGATCCATCTTTTTACACTGAGGACAACTGAGGGACTCATATACAACTATTACAGAAGGTTCAAACACTCAGTGATGCTCCAGAAGGAAAAATTATGAATTAAGAACTGGGGCGGGGGGTGAAAACTTTTGAACAGAATGGAGATGTGTACATTTTTCTCATTTTGCCTAAATATCACTTTTTTCCCAATTAGTACTGCCCTTCAGAAGCTACAGAATATACTTACATGTTCCCCAGAAAACAAAATAAGTTAAATTTACTCAGATCTTCAAATTCCAAAAGTTTTCACCCCCTTAATGCATCGTTTTTCCTTTTGGAGCATCAGTGAGCGAGGAAAGATGTACTGTTTCATGTTAAATTTGCAAGTTAGTGACATGAACAATGTACTTTATAATTACTAATAATGATTACTATATAATGGGGTTATGAAAGTGTTCAGTTGTGTTACGTTGGAGATCATGACTCACCACAAATGCTTCCTCAGAGTTGGTGTCATACACATCTTTGGCCTTGGTCAGCTCAGAGATCATGTGACCCAGGAGCGACTCCCATGATTTGTCAGAGTTTGGCGTGTTCTGCATGTGAAATGGCATGAACGAAAGAAAACAGTGTTTTAAATATCTCCCATCAGACTGGAATCACTGTTATTATACCAACTGGAATGAATTACATTGGCTGTGTTTCAAATCCCAATGAGCTGACTACCTAGACACCACTGCTGGTCATCACAGAAAGAATTAAACATTTAACCAGAATTTTAACAACATATCTGATCATCCGAATACACCTACAATACCCAATATTGCTGTCTAGGAAGACAACTTGAAGGTTTTGAAACTCTCGTGTTGCTTTTAAGGTAGTCAGCAATTTGCAAAAGCAATGACAATTTCAGAGACAGAGAGATGACGTGTGACTATAATGCAGAATAAAAGTAGTCTAAATGATGACATGAACATTACTTATTTCCCACAAAGCTCCTCTACACCAAAAATAGCCATTTAATTGAGTGCAGAACCACTGCTAATGATCTCTTCTGTGCTAATGAAAACCTCTGAGTGAGATTTATCTGAAGGATTTTCTCACTCTTGATTATCTGAAGATTATTACGATCACCCCTTTAAACAAACAGCTCTGAGGGGCAATAACATATCCTTTCTCTTAATGAAATTAGCTTATCCTCAGGGGTGTTAATGTGCAATTTAATCATTATAAAAGGGATAGTTACAGCTTTGATATCTGTCTGGAAGAGGCACATTGAGCCTTTGAATAATGAACAATACAAATACACACAACCCATGAACAAACATCAACTGAATCGACATTAAAGTGGCAATTCTGAACCAATTTATGACGCTTTTCCACAAGGCAGAACTATTATAAGACACATGCTTGCTATAACTGCCTGAAGTAAGTCTAAGAATTGGTTTTGATAAGTGGGTCATTGGCGGCACCTTCTTGGCAGCTCCGGTGTTGCTCCAGGCGAGTCTCTCCTCACGGCTGAATCTGATAGACAGAGCGGCCAGAGCCTGTGTGTACTGCAGACTGTACAACACCTTCACCACACACGTAAAGTGCTCTGCACACAAACACATACACAGAGCATTGTTATCACCAACACCAGATGACTGCATCTTATGACTAAACATATTTAAACAGCATGAAATCTAAACTAATTTTCACTTAAATGTTTGTGGTTATATTGTCCATATCTATGCATGATTTTATTAAGATTATAATAAAAAAAAAAAAAAAAAACGTTTCACTCAAATTACATAACACTATGACTGTTTCACATTCTAGGTAAACATTTTATCACTTCCAGCCTTCAATCACTTTCATCCCTGGGAAATGAACCCATGACCTTGTCACTGCATCGCTCTACAGTTTCAGCAGCAGGAATGCTATAATAATTTATATCAATGTTTGAAAGTTGTTAGGTGTAAAAAGTCTCATAAGGGCTAGATTTACTTGATCAAAAATACAGTAAAAACAGTAATTATTAATAATTATTTGGAATAAATGTTTTCTATTTGAATATATCTTTCAATGTAATTTATTCCTGTGATAATAAAGCTGAATTTTCAGCATCATTACTCCAGTCGTCAGTGTCACATGATCCTTCAGAAGTCATATCAATATACTGATTTGCTGATCAACAAATGTTTACTATTCTCAATGTTGAAAACACTTGTGCTGCTTACTATTTTACTGAAAAATGTGATGCTTTCAGAATTCTTTGATGAATAAAAACCAAAAGAACACCAAAAACTGAAAGAACAGTATGTATTTGATATCGAAATCTATCAAATCAAAATCAAATCAATCAAAATTGTCACTGAAATAAATGCGACCTAAAAACGGTAGAATATTTTGAACGGATTGTTTATCATAAGTCATTTTCATACACACACACACAAAAATATAGAGCAGGTTTATAAACTTTTTCTTAGGTCTCCCCCGAATGTAAAATGTTGGTTATATCCTTGAATAAAAGCACCAATAACAAGATGCACACAGAGACACTCACTCAAGAGCTCTATAGATCGCAGAGCTTTCAAGAGAATCATGGGTCTTTTGTTAGGACACAAAAATCAATTATGTGACTGTGTAGAGAAAAAGGACATTTGATTTTTTTTTTTTTTTTTTTTTTGGAGAGGGTAATTAGCCCTTGTGTGCATGTAGCAGGTGTTAGAACCAGAGCTGTGATGAGAAACACACACACACAGAGAGACAATGACACTCCATTAACAGTCCAGAGACAATGACACCTCACACACAGTGTCTGTGACAGCTCTAAACTATACTTTAACACATGCATTGCCTGTTTCTGTTCTGATACAAGCTTTATTGTCTTCAGGCTGATGGACTCAAATCGATCCCATGCTCACCACGACAAAGCACATGATTCTTATTTGAGTGCCAATCAATGACCAGTGATCAACCAAATGACATTCATGACCCATCTAAAGACTAAACTCACATGTGAGGGGAAAGAGGAAGATGTTCTTTTTTTAAGTGCTGTAAATGGTCCATCTAGTGCAGCACAAGGCATCATGGTCATTTGCCCTTATGTGTTTTCTATTGGTTGGCCTTGTGCATCACAGCAGATGATATTCTCAGGATTGTGTGTAAGTGGAGGTTCAAATAAAAAAAAAAAAAGCACAGAAGCACTTTGCAGGACGGAATACAAACATCTAATAAAAACACTGTAAGCAACAACATTTTCCAAACCAAATCTGTTAAAATCGCCAAAATGAAATTTTAAATTCCATGCCATTTCCTCATGACCAAAATCTTAGCATTTTAATTAAAATTTTACTTAGATGTAAGTCATTTTCAACCAAAATCTTTACCACAATAAGTAATTATCAACCAAAATCTTTAAAGAGATCTAATTCTCAACCAAATTTACCATGGCATAATTTTCAGTCACGATGCAAATAACTTTTAACCAAAATCTTTATCACCACAAGTTAATTAATTAATTACATTGTCTATATATGTAATCTATTTTGCAAATTAATTTGTTAATTGGTTTTGTGGTAGATTTTGCTGTTTACACGGGATGCATTCTTGTATTTAATAATTACTGCATCATTTGTAAACTTCAAATTGTTACATTCAATTGGTCTACAAAAGTTCAATCTGACACTTTTGGCTGTCGTGTTTAACAGTTGTGTTTCGCTGTAAAAAAAAAAAAAGGTCGTACTTCAAATTGAAATTGATATGATGGAAGAAAAACCTTTTCTGGCAAATGATTGATTGTTATGGATTTAATTTTTACTGTATTTATTTAAAACAATTTAAAAATGTAAAATTTTATCATTAACAATATATCTGCTAACTTGACGATTGATTGTTTAGACATTTACTCTGAAATATGCACGTTTTTGAGACATATGCATTATTTTATTATGTCTATGTAAAATAGTGTACTGTTTGTGCATGTTACCTTTGCGTAAAGGCTGAGGCATGGTAAGGATGAAGATGATGAGGAGGGACGGGACGTCTCTGAAGAGCATGGGCACCTCAGGACGTTCATCATCACAGTACCTGCACAAAAAACACAATCATACAATAATAGAACACAAAAATGCTCCAGAAACAGAAAATATGACCACTACCAAAAAAAAGAACAGCCTTAAATCACAAAAAAAAAACATCATTTACAGTATGCACAGTATTTTTTAAATTAGGTGCTTGATACATGTGATACATGCAAGAAAAATATGATACACTGGGAATACTTTTACATCTGTCTTGTCAATGCAACAGCGCAAATCATTATGTAAGAACGAGTCTAATTACTGTGGGTGAATATTCGCAAGGCTTCTTTCAAGGGAGTTTTACTGTAAATGTACAGTAGGTGGGCAGGTTACATAAATCCAAGTCAGTAATTAAAATGTAAAAGGAAAATATAAGCAAATATTTATTTATTTAGAAGCCAATTATTTGAGTGTGTGGGACAAAGTGCTGTCCATTAGAGCAGAATTCACCATCCAAATCCACAGTTAATTTCACGCACTATATCTGTGCTTACTTACACTTGAGGAGACTTTATATATCCACTAAAAATCACAAAATCAAGAGCTCATTTAAAAAACATTGAGCAAAAAGTTTTGAAAAAGCTTGTGCAGCATTTAAACGCAGATGACACTTTGATATTCCGTTTCCAGTATAATGCAATGACATCCAAACATATAAAAAAATTAATTTACTGTCCAAAAACTGCCTCTCAGATAATAAAAACACATTGTCTTTTTTGCTTGATAAGTGATTACAGGCGGGCAGAAACAGGGAGTGAAGTGGTTTTATTCAAATGGCTGTATTAATAGCTCAGCTAAAGTGCCTGAGGGGTCTAGTGACAGAGTTTTCCTTCAAAAGCCTCTAACAAGGTATTTATAGGCACAGCTGCCTCCCCTCTGAGTCTGAGTCCAGCCCGTCTAACAGTCCTAAGAGACGCACAGGTGAAAACCCTGTCTTACCTCCCCAACGCAGGAAAAATGAGGCCATTTAAGCAGCCCGAGAGTGTTAAGTGCCTTTTAAACAGGAGACGCGGTAAGCGGTAACCTCCACACAGCCATAAACCCTCAAAATAAAGCGCAGCACTCATGAAATGTAGTGCTGCACACCATAATTTGCCAGATGCAGCAGTTATTGGTATCTATGGAAACCCGATTTCCGCAAGTCTCTCTCCCTCTCAGAGACACAACATGAAAAGCCTTCAGAATCTTCTGCCTTCTGTTTTTATTCATATTTCTCTTTTAAATAAAATACCAAAATTAGGGCTGTCAAACGATTAATCGAGTTTGCCTAATAAATGTGTGTACTGTGTGTAATTATTATGTATATATAAATACAAACAAAGTAATGTATATATTTAAGACAAATGTGTTATGTGCAAAATATTTTTATTTATATATAATATAAATTATACAAAAATTATAATAAATATATACTTGTAAATATTTCTTAAATATATACATGAATGTGTTTGTATTTATATAAACATAATAATTACACACAGCACGCACACATTTATTAAGCAAACCTTAACTTTTAATTTGTATGTGATATACATACATATACATATACATATACATATATATATATATATATATATATATAGATAGATAGATAGATAGATGTGTGTGTGTGTGTGTGTGTGTGTGTGTGTGTGCATATATGTATATGTATATGTATATGTATATGTAACCAATCATTCAAAACTTCAGGTTTGGTAAGACTACCCTAATGGTTTTGAAAAAAGTCTCTTATGCTTGTCAAAGCTGCATTTATTTGACCAAAAAATGTGGTAAAAACTATATTATTATGAAATATTATAACAAATTAATTTTTTTTTTCTTTAATATACTTTAAAATGTAATTTATTCCTGTGATCACTGCAGTCTTCAGAGTCACATAATTCCTCAGAAATCATTCTAATATACTGATTCAATGTTCAAGAACTGTTTTTTTTTTTTTTGTTTTGTTTTTGTTTTTTTTTTTAAATTATCATCAATGCTGAAAACAATTAAGCTTACTCATATTTTTGTGGAAACTACTACTCTTTTTAAGGATTTATTCACTGTGTGAGTAGAAAGTTATTTCAACAACAATTAAATTTCCATAATTACAGCAACTTTTCTGATCTCTGCTCAGGATTAATAGGTAGTGCAGCTCTACACTAGTTTAGCCATTTATCATTTTATAAAGTCTCAGCTCAGGAAATGTGATTGTGTGCTTGTACTCACTCAGTGTCTCTGCTGTGCGTGATCTGTGTGAGTCTGGTCCAGGGGTTGTATGCTGAGTCTATGCTGTAGAGACGCATGTGCATGGCCAGCACATGAAACAGCTGATCTGAAACACACAGAGAACACACACACACCAGTGTTAGTGTGCGCAACATGATGAATGGAGTTTGCGTAGAGCCTCCAGGCGTGTAGGAGGATGTGACAGATATCAGACCTCAAGAAAACCTGTCCTTTTACACATTGATCAATGCCTTCAACATTTGCTGTGGATCACTGCTGCCCCCTACCTGCAGCTCATAAACCCACCTGACACCTGCAGTGATTTCAGAACCAAAGCCTATTAAGTCTGCAAATTTACCTCAGCAGACAGATTACAACAGAGGAAAAATGACAGACCTTGTGCTATTTCTGCAGTATATACACTGCATATACACTACTGCTTAAACTATTGGGGGACTGTATAATTAATATTACAATTTAAAACAGCTGTTTTCTACATGAATACATTTTATAAATGTAATTTATTTCTGTAATGCAAATTTGAATGAATTTTCAGCATCATTACTCCAATCTTCAGAAAATCAGTCAGAAATCCTTCTAATATGCTGATTTGCAGCTCAAAATCATCTATTTATTTTGATGCATTTGTGCTGCTTAATTTCATGAAAAAAGTGCTACAGGTGATGCTTTTTTTACGATTCTTTAATGAATAAAGAGTTCACAAGAACAGCATCTATTTGAAACTAACATGATCTAACATGATCTTCTAACATGATGTCTTTACTGTCACTTTTGACCAATTTAATGTAATCATTAAATAACACAAGCTCTACAGAAAGCTCCAAAAGTAAATTTATATTTTGATGAATCGTGGCTAATCTGGTTATTCTTTCAGCTACCAATATTGTGAATGTAGTATGCTTGACATGGCCTTTCATTTCCAAAGCCACACATTTACCTTCATATCCAATCCATTCAAATATCTTTTGAATCATCAAAAGACATTCTAACACAAAATTAGATAGAAATGCTACAGAGGCAATTCTGAGATGATTGAATTACACATGCAATACACTGTAGCATACTAATACTAGAGATGTGTATCATTTCAGTATATGAAGTATATTAGTATGTAGCAAACAGTATCTTAGTTTCCTATTCCCAAGATACCTAAGAGATCCTAGATCCAGACTGAAACTTATGACTACACACACTAGTCACCACTTTAAAAATATAAGTGTATTAACCACCTCTGTGAGCAGTACATCTCACGTGGATGAACAGTGTGTGACTGCAATGTCATGAGAATTGCACAGTAAAATAACAACTGGCATTGAATTTATAAATGTCATTTTACATTATTTCAGCTATTTCATCTCTGAACGCAATGAAAGATACAACATCTCATAGAGGCAGGCTCTGTGGATTCTTCGTGCAGACAGGATGCCAGATGTGCATTATCAGTGCATACAAGATGCTGGCTTGCCTACAGACTCACAGACAGAGCAACAGCACCACCTATAGGCA